>NC_084477.1:7417202-7717202 GCF_027409185.1 Cynocephalus volans | reverse complement strand
GCAGATTGAAAGCTTTTGTAGAGGAGAAGCTCATCTGAACTGGGTCTTCGTGAGGGATGAGTAGGGATTTTTCAAAGTTGACAGAGGGGTGCAGAAAAAGAACAACATGAGCAAAATTGGAGAGATGTGGCACACCATAGCTTGATGAGACGTGATCGGCAGATTGGTTTGATTCTAGAATGCACCAAGGGAGGTGAGGTTAGAAAGGTAAGATGGGACAAAACAGTAGAGGGTCTTGACTTTCAGACTAGGAAGTGTGAACTTTTTCCTATTCACGTGAGAAGATTTTAAGGCATGATCAGATTCAGGTTAGGGCTCAGGCAGTGTAAAGAGGTGAAATTGGTAAAGGGCTACAAAAAATGATTACATTCTGTAATAATAAATAAATTAATAAATAAATGAAATTACCCCCCCCACACCAAAAAAAAGGAAATCTCATGAGTGACAGTGGAGTTTTCCAGAGACCATACAACATGTGTTATGACAACACGTGGAATTTAGACACAGATATGAGAATCCAGCCATCCTCTATTAAACGTGACATTAAAGATGTTCAAAAATGCAAATCAATGCAAGTCTTCACACTAATTCTTTGTTTTGGGAAACAGAGTTATTTTTCCAAAAAATTTATATTGATATGTAATGGGTTTATTGCTGTTATTTAAAAAGTCACTGATAAATGTTTCCTTTTTTTTTTTTTTTTAAAAAAAAGAGTGGATTATTAAGGAGAGAGACTAGAGGAGGAGAAATTAGTTAGGAGATTGTTAAAATAGTCTCAGTGAGAGATGATGACGACCTGAACTATAACAGTGGCTCTGGGGATTTGAGGGGAATAAATCTAAGGCCCATTTCTGAGGAGAAGGTGAGGAAAAGGAGCTTTTTTACATGGACAAATTGAATCACAGAAAGGGACATGTTTTCCTGTGGATGAAGATATAGGTATTTTTGCAGCTAAGAGGAGAGATGATAGAAGTATCACTTTCAAAGGCCTTGACATTCTCTAAATAATTTGACATTATTTCAGGAATGTGAGAAGCAGCATGAAAAATTGAAATTGAGGACAATGGTAAAAATATAAATTTGCCTTGGTGAATGTGATGGGGCTTTCTCTATTGTAACAGCTAGACTCTTTGACTTATAGTTTTCTGATCTAGACCTTTAGCTCTCACCTTTGGACTCCATATATTCATTCATTCATTCTTTGATATTTCTTGAAGGCTTACCATATGAGACGCATTGGATTATGAGCTGGGGATATAAATGTAAGGCATAAATTCTGCCCTCAAGGAAGAATTAGAGAATACTCTTACAGGATGAGTACATGCTAGTAGGTAAAAAGAAGTGAGAGCTTCCAAGAAGAGAGAAAGAGGCAGGGACCAGATTCTCAAAGGTTGGGTATTACACTTGAGAATTTGTGGTTGAGAAAGAAAGAAGAGCCATCGAAGATTTTAAGTCTTTCCCTCTGTAACAGATATGAAGAAAAGAATTACGTGAATACTCAAGCACTATGTATGCATCGAGGCCTGGACGGACTGCACTTCAGTAATTTCTCCATTAGGAAGAGCAAAACTGAATGTGGCAGCCCCTTCCAAAGTTAGCCTCTCCCTTTTATTGTAAAGACAAGGAAGTTTTACGAGAGAATTCAGTTGATTTAACAATTACAAAGACACAAGGATATCGGCAGAATTACAGCTAACAAATGGAAAACTAGTAACATCACCGAAATAGACAAGGTGACATTCCATAATGCAATTTGCAAGAGGTTAACTTGATCCACCAAGGAAAGCTTGATCTTAGCAAACATTCTCTCTTCTTACAGCAATTTCCCAGTATCTTTACATATCAATCAGGAACTTGTCTATCCTTGAGCCAGTAACCTTGCTGTGCTACAATTCTTTATCTTACAACAGAGACTTTTAACCTGGGGAAAATTTCTTGTCTTTTGTAAAGTTAAGAAGTTAGGCTAAACCTGAAACTACAAGAAACTAGGCCCTGTGAAATATATTTGCTTTATAAATGTAAGTATACTCCACAGTGAAGGAGTCAACTGACCAAATTTAGGTTTAGTTGGATTGTGCTGGTCACTAGATGGAGAATGGGGTTTGAGAGTCTACCCTGATTAAGGGTAGAATCAGGGACACCAGTTGGGGGACAGTGCAGTGGTTCAGGTGAGAAATGATTGGAATCTGAACTAGATAAGCAATACTGGGGTTAGACTAAGGAGTTAATAAACAGAAGGTAAAATTAGGTCAGGAAGTGAGAGAGAGGCTAGGAGTGTGAGAGGTGACACAGGTTCAAGCTTGGGTGACTTAAATGGTGGAAGTCACTGCTAAGAGCCTTTGTCAACCACACTGGGGAGAAGAATTATGAGTTCAGCTTTAGATGCCATATGCGTTGTCTGGAGATGTCTAATAGGCAGTGCAGTGTTCATGTGCAAAGGTGTGTGGAGAAGTTAAGACCAGACAGGACTTTGGGAGTCACCAACATGTACGAATAGACAGTTAAACTGGATAATGGAGGCGTTTGCATGGGCTGAGCTAAGAGAATTTCAAACTACTACATCCAGTTTCATTCCTTAGTTGAAATTTACCAACCACCATAAAAAGTAAGAGGTTGAGGTGCTTTCAGGGCATTGAGTTCAAAAGACAAAAGAAGGCAATTTATGTGTAACTGGCTGACGTTTATCTTATGCAGTCAGAGTGCAAAGATACTAAAGAAAAAGGAGGAAACTTTTTTCCCCTGAACTGTTGAGTTGAAGAAATAAAAAAAAAAAAAAGCAACCATGAAATAACTTGAGAACAGGAACTAAACCATGTATTAACATAATTTACATGCCATAAAATGCCATTTTAAACGTACAATTAAATGATTTTTATAAAATTTACAGAAGCCATATTTTTTAAAGTATAAAAAGATATCAACTAAGCTTTTTAAGTACTGTCATGAGTGAGAGTAAGGTGAAAATACTGCAGGTCACATTCAATTAGGGAAATACCTTGTTAGTTGCAGGATGTGGATGGGAATTGGCAGAGATTTAAGAAGCACCCACTTTGTGCCAGACACTGTGCTGGAAGAGGTGCAGGTAAATGGGCAGAGTTGGGGAGCATTTTAAACAGATTCAAAGGATAACACCCAATCTTCACTAATCCATTGATAGAAATGGGATACTGTTTTTGTTTGTTTTGTTTCTGTTTGCTGACTTTAGACCTAAACTGGAAGATAAAGGGTCATACTAGCATTGCAGTTATTTCTGTTTCACAGTCAGATATTGTATTTGGCTGCCTCTGATTGAAAGTATAATTCTAAGCAGAACCAACTGTTACCGAGCAAGGGCTCACTGCCCGATGTTCACAGAAGCTAATACTGTGGCACCGGTTTGTAAGAAAAGGAAAGGCTTTATTGCAAGGTTGACCAGCAAGGAGACAGGAGGCAAGGCTCAAATCTGTCTCTCTGATCCAGGGGCTGGGCAGGTTTTATGGGGTTGATAAGGGGTGAAGAATTGGGCAAAAGTTTTGATTGACTAGCTATGAGTCAGTCCATATGACTAGGCAAAAGTGGATCAGCCAACTCTGGATCAGTCCATACATGGCAGTGAAGCTGCTGGATGCTGGATCTTTCTTGTTGAAGGAACTTTTGCTTCATGAAAGGCTCCAGTGGTTCCATTTCCAGATATTTAGTTCCACAGACAGGAGATTTTTGGTCCCTGTGGTGTTCAAGGTCATCTGGAGGGCAAGGTCCTTCTTTCTGTGCATGCTCAGCTTCCATGCTGCAAGACAGTTTGTGAAACACCTGAGATAGGGAGATAGAACCTGTTTCAGCTAGTTTTTAGGTGGTTTCACAGCCCTAGTACCTCAGGAAATTGTTGGCAAAACTTCAGGCAGTATATACAAGTTTCTTAATCCATAGAAAACATCAAAATATAATATTCATTGAAATAAGCTTTAACAATTCATCTAGTTTCTGGAAGGGACTGAAACTTTATAATTCCTTTGCTCCACCATAGTGACCTATAGCATAAGCTAAATGATGGTTTTTGTTGGTCTTGTTTTATTTTGTTTATTTATCTTCAAAACTTGTTTTCTGTTATGATAATATCCATAAGACTGCATGAAAGAAAAATTGCGTAGAGAATAGGATATTCTTGGAAGCATCTGTGTAATTTGTAAGTGAAGGAGGTGTCGGGGTTTATTGTAGATCTTCTGGGGATTCAAATTCACTTTTTTAGAGGGTCGCTGTCCCAGGATACTCACAAATGCAAGAAATAAAAGTCCAAAGAAAAAGGATGTGCCAGAGCCAACCTGTTCACAGCTTAGTGGGTAGTTGTCCTCTTGTCTTGGGAGGGTGGGGACAACCTTGAATTTGAACCAGCTACCTGGTCTCTGAAGCCAGGCCTGTGTAGGCCTGAGGGGCAGCAAGCAGTCTGGGAGGTGGGGACGCAAAAGCTGCAGGCAGATCTGCGGAAACAGTGAGTGCAGGTATGGGGTTGACATACGAGGCGCATGCCGGTGTGGCACACGCCCAGCAGAGAAGTCACAGACCTTTGAGTGACTTCTGAATGGGAGCGTCTAACTCATCACACTGTCTGGGAGTGTCATGTGCTCTCTCATCTCTTCAGTATCTACCTGGCTTTTCCACATAGATGAACTCTCTCTTAATCAACATTTCTGCACTGTCTGTTGAAGACTTGTGAAAAAGGTTATGCAAATCTAAATATCAACCCCAGTAAAACAATTAGGAAGGGCAAATGTGTTAGGTAAATGTAACCTAATGCACCCCAAAGATGAATAGTATTATTATTTTTAATTACCCACTGCAGTTTTTCTTTTCTGTTGTCCTGGGGAATTGAGAGCTGCTTGTTTGTGCTAGGCTGTCCATAAATACTTACGAGGCATGGTCCTGTTAACGGTTATTTAATGATTTAATCAGAAAGGGCTGGAAAGGGCTGGCTTTGGATTTCTGATGAGGTAATGAGAATTGGCATTTAACAAGTTAATTGGAATTGGAAAGTGCTATTAAAAGGCCATGAGAAGGTCTTTCGTGAAACCCTTGAATATGCTTCAGTCTGAAGATCTTATTAAATTATGCTAAGGGTGTTTTTTCCTTTCACTTTAAATCACCCATTAGAATCATCTAATCAGCCTCCTGAATATTGCTGCAGATGAAATTATTATTAACGTCATAATGCTGCAGTTTTTATTTTTTCTCTCCTATTGTTAATGAATCAGTATGTAATACACAGTAGTTTTTCTTAGCTGCATTGGGACCAAACCAGAATCAGTTTTTAATTTTCTTTACATCTTTTTGGGTTTAAAACTTTATTATTCTGGATATTGGTGATGGCTTTTAGTACGTAGTTTCAGTAGTTGTGCCATTGCCTGTTGAAGGCATCGTCCTATTTCTTTTGAACAGAAAGTTCTGCTGTATTCACATGTGTCATGACCAGATTGGGGTCACAAGGAACCAAAGCCGAACATGTTTATGTCTTTCCACAATGTCAGACTTTTGTTAATGCAAGGATCATGAATATCAGCCACAGGCTACTACAGAGATCCCATAGGGAGCAGTTCCCTAGGTACTAACCAGTTTGCTCAGTGGTCAGAGCTGCAAGCACACAGGCTCAAGCTGTACACCACTGCATTCACTTATTGTTTCAAATACTAATAAGAATACAATTAAGTGAGGGTGTATAGATGGAGATAGAAAGCAAGAGTCTGGGTTAACAAACCGACTGATGCACAGAAAGGTCAATTGGTCTGGTGAGATGTTCATTCTCGCCAGGAAGGTCACCGTCTTGAAGGAAGTCTCAGATTGAGGGTCATTTGGGCAGAGCCTTTGGTGGCAGATGCCAGTGTGAGACGGTCGAGAACAAGAGTGGCTCTCGGCCAGACAATCTGCATTCAAATGAGCAAGGGCTTGGGTTCTTCTACCCTTTTTACACTTCTTATCCGCACCACCTCTCTGGTTTTTCTGTGCCATGTGTCTTTAAACTGATGTCTTAGAGTGCCTGCTTATCAGCTTGGTTCAAAACAAGTTGTTTACTACTAGTTTCAGTTTCCTTAGCACGACTGACTCCATTTTGTTTCTTAGCTTAAGTGCTTCCATTTTATATGCTCCATACAACATGTCACATGGAAGTTGGTTTGTTGCCACAGACCAGCAGTTGGAGAGGTGAATTGTTCCAGCTTCACGGTCCTATTAACTTAGAGAACCATGTATTTCACAGCCAACCATGGGACAGAATAATTGTTTGTTTCAAAATAAACATCAAATTGAATATTATTCTGAGGAAATAACTTGCTTATTAGGTCTGAAGAGAACTGTTTGGCCTTTTGGTATCAACTCACCAAATACTGTAGATTAAATCTATTAGTTGAAAATCATCGTAGGTCTCTAGAATTAGTTAAAGGTTGAGACTGGCTAGAAGAGGTTGGCTGAACAAAGTGTGGGGGAAAAGAAAATTAAGAAACTTTTTGTTCACTTACTGACCAGAAATTCTACTTTTCTTTGCTCAGAGACATCCTGAAAATAGTTTGGCAAATGGCGTTTTAGCTCTTTACTTCTTTCTAATATTTTAACACGTGTTTATGTGTAAGGCTCAAAGGATTAAAAATGTGTGTGTGTTTGTGCACGTGCATGTGTGTACACACACATATAGCTAGACATATCTGTCTTTATATAATGTTTTTGAAACTTTGAGTATAACAACATTTTTATAATTTAAATACCATTTTAATAGGATGCGGGAAGCTAAGGAAATACAACGTCATATTCTAAGTGATGAACAGAATTTTGTTTTTTAATGTAAAATTCAGAACAATGTAGATAAAATAAGTCATTCAATACAAAAACATTTTCTAATATTTTGTTGTCTAGTCGTGTATTTATTTATTTTGTAAATGAAATAAAACATTCAAAAAGAGATTTTTCTATTGTTTTCTAATTCGAAAAGAGGTTTTTTTAAAAAAAAGAAAATAATAACTCCTAATTCATTGGCTTTAAATATTTAAATGTTCGAATAGTGTGCTTTTCTAAATGCATAAAATATAAAATAATTTCTCCTAAAATCCATGATTAGTGCTTTTTGACCATCATGAACTCTCTTAACACAGTATGTTCTTGAACATGCAGGATGCCTGGAAACTCACGTTATTCCCACAGGGCTTTTTGAGTCAGAACTTCCTCAGGTTGACAATGACGGAATATCTGATATATGATGACTGTGAAGGTCAGAACTAATCCCATCATCTTCCTGTTCTTGTTTTATGCCTCTGTATTGAACTATAGCGTCTGTTTGGCTACATGTGTGCATTCAGTTTTCCCCAATTGATTATTAAATTTTTTAGGGCATGTATCTGTATCTTGTTTATCTTTTTGATAAAAATGAACTAGAAAAATAAGTCTAATGGTAATTTATGAATAAGTAGACACAAGAACGAAAAACAGGGTTGCAACAACAAATAGACACAACAAACCTTAAAGGATGGTAGGAAAGCAAGTGGGTAAATTTAATGCCAACAGGTGTCTATGAAATGTGATGGAAACTAAACTTCTGACACCATATAATTTCAGTCACATAGGGATGCTTGTGAAAGAAATAAATACTTGAAGAAAACCAGCTAGATGCAGGATTGTCACTAAGGAAGGTCAATGCAGGTGCTAAACCAGGTGATCTAGGTCTAGGGCACCAAATATTTCTCCACATCATATTGATATGACAGGTCAGGAGGTGAATGGTCGAGTCTGATGTGGGCATGAAGCAGGAGATTCTCTGTGTCTGGCCAGAGAGTAGTATAGTCCTCCCAATGGGAAGTGCTGGTTGGGAACCGGGGTAAGATGGAATTAAAGTTTAGAACAAAGGAATGAAGGATTTGGGACATGTCTCTTTGAGAACTGTAAATACTACAGAGCTGCTGCTTTTCCAGCTAACTGGTCAGGCTACTATAGTTTGCATACGCATGTCGGCAGCAACTACTAGCAACATTTATTACATGGAAAGAACCTTGGCTTGGGAAAAGTGGGGAGGCTTTCTCTGCTGGGACCCTGCGGGAGTTGGCTTGGAACTTTCCAGGCAGGCTTCTGCTTGCCCTGCTCTTCCTGCCTTTGCTGTCTCTTCAGAGGGTTGGACCCACTCAGAGCAAGGTGCAGAACGAAGTTCCTAACCCCATCCCTACTTCTGCTCAGTGCTTGGCACAAATTAAGAAAACAATAAATTAAAGAAAATGGATTGATATGAGTTCTTTTCCTCAGGAGAAAATATGAGGAGATCAGAGGGCTCTTTCTCCGTTTGAAAAACTGTATTTTTTATGTATTTTATACATTTTCCAATATTTAAGAATTCAAGAAATGAATATTTTGTAAAAGAATATTTAACAGGCCCTAGGGGACAACTGTCATTTGGATGTCTCTGTCTAGTACTTACGGATCTCCTTGGATTTCTGGATTATGTATGAGAAAATGGATTGAACCCCTACATATCAAAGACTTGGATACAAAATGTCTATGCACTAGCAGAGAGCGCATCATTTCCTTGCCTTTGATAAGACAGGCACATTATTTGGCAGCTGTTATAAGTGTTTCTTTTCATAAACTGTAGTTGTTGTCATATAATTGGAAGTAGAGTTAAGATGATAAACATTTCCAAGAACCTTGAATCCTTTTGTTCAGCAAAAGCTGGATCTGGTATCCTTTCCATATACATTGTCTTCCTAGGCCAGTAGACTCTTAGTAACTCATTTGGAGTCTGAGGCTCAGGATTGCAATGTATTCTAGTTAGGTCTTTGTGGTCAGTTCCAGAGTGCCATTATTAATTGAGATATGTAAAAAGCATAAAAAGCATTCCTGGGGCTGACCAGTTAGTTCAGTTGGTTAGAGTGTGCATGGTGTTAATAACACCAAGGTCAAGGGTTGGGATTCCTGTATCAGCCAGCCTTCCCACCCCACACCCCCCCAAAAATAATAAAATAAAAAGCATTCCCATGAGTACAGTGGACTGAGATCACCAGATACCTTAAATGGAGCAAAGGTGATTTCTGCGTAAAGGATTTAGACCTCAGATCTTTGTTCATCCCTCTGTCATAGTTTTCTGAGTACTGGGGCATTGCAGATCTTGTCTTTCTGTTTATTCAGTTATACGATTTACCAGCAAAGAGGCCTGGACAAGGGGGTAAGAGAGACTCTGTCTACAAGGAGCGTTTGCTGAAGAAAGCAAAGAAGCCCTAGACACTTGAGCTGATAGGAATAAACATGAGGGCGTACACGAGGGCACTTCAAAAAGTTCATGGAAAGGTTCCTACTATCTTTCAGTTCTATTTTTCCACAATTTTTTTTTTTTTTTTTTGTCTTTTTCGTGACCGGCACTCAGCCAGTGAGTGCAACAGCCATTCCTATATAGGATCCAAACCCGTGGCAGGAGCGTCGCCGCGCTCCCAGCGCCGCACTCTCCTGAGTGCGCCACGGGCTCGGCCCTTCCACAAATTTTTTAAGTGCCCTCATATTCTGCATTCTTTCTTAACATTTTTTTCTTGTTTATTAAACAGAAGGGGCTTCTGCTTCTCAACTGTGGAGTAGGTGCTCTTTGACATACTGTATAGTGGTCTGACTTACTCAATTCTCACAGAATTGCATTTCTAGTATTCATATGGGAAAATGTTTTATATAATTTCCAGTAAGCATTGGAGAAAAAACTACTATAATAATGAGTAATGAATTATTAAGCTGGTAAAGCCTATGGAAGATTAGGAGCTACTGAATGCCTGTGGGCTTCTTCCCCCTTCTCCTGGACAGTCTCATGCCTGTGTTTAAAAACTTTTTTTTTTCTGTTAAGGAAAAACATGGGAAGTTGTATTTGTGCTATCCACCAGCAAGCTCATGGTATGGGAAGAGACAGACAAATTACAATACTGTGTATCATTGATATGGTGATGTGTGCAGGGGGCTTTGGAAGCCCAGAGAGGGAGCGTGCAGTCCAGCCTGGGGACCAGAGAAGGCTGTGTGCAGGAGATGGCACCTGCGTGGCAGAGGAGCCGTCGGTGGGAGGAGGAGTGGAGAGTGTCATAGAGACACCACTCACACCAAGGCCAAAGAAGGTTAGGTCTAACCAGAGCAGGAAGGTGGACGTGGCGAGGAGGGACGGGCTGGAGAGAGGCTGCAGGATGTAGTCAACAGATCGTGGTGCAGATTAGACATGAAAAATGGGAACCATGATGTGTGCTAGGTTTGCTACGATACCAATTTCTGGTATTTCTGAAGGGATACTTAGACTTGAAGAAACTAAGTATGGCTCATGTGGTGTGTGACTTTTTAAAGCCCTGAGGGACAGCCAGAAATAGCCGTATGTTTTGTTTTGGAAACGAGAAAACAGTGACTGTGGACCTTAGTGTACCACCTGCCTAGGCATTGAAGGGTGATTCTTTAACCTTATACAACCCAAAGGGCTTAAAACATCTGGAAAGTTGTGGGCTGTGGGAGAACAATCTGGGGATGCCTCAAGACACACACTCTAAGTCATAATTGTACAGAATTTAAATCCCATAGTCTTGTGCAGTGGGCAGAAATGCAAGGACATGTGCCTACATCCAGTCCTCTGTGTCATTTCTTACCTTGTAAGTTTAAGTAAGGTTCTTAACCCAGCGAAGGATCCCTAGGGCAGATCGCTCTGTCTCCCTCGCAGAGCTGGTATGGGGATTAAAGGATGCAGTATATGGAATGCCCCCTAGCTCAGATCCTGGCATGGGAGGTACCTTTCCCTTCCTTTGTTAGTTGTAGTAAAAAATTATCACCAGCCTTCAGGGTAGCCTTTTTGCTGCAGCCAGAAATAACATGAATATTAGAAACACTGAATAATTCTGCGAGGGGCTGGAGAAGTCCTTGAAGTAAGAAAACATCTCTTCCCCCAGTGGCAGCTGACATGTTGGGACCCACCATTCTAACAGTCCTATGGGATCTGGTGTTTTGACACAATCCTGCCCCTGTCTTGATGGGGGATATATGTGGGCTGGCCAAATACACATCACACATACTTTAAGTAAACCAGGAATTTGTATAGATCATATGTTTCTTCTTTTAAAAAAAAAAAAAAAAATCCAGGGGCCAGGGAGGGGGAGTGCCAATAAATGAGATTATTTTTACATTTTAAAAGTATCCATATAAGCCTCAGTTCTTTGGGACTATTTTTAGGATTTTATCCTCATGCTAATATAATTTTTGTTAGAACTTGGAAAAAAAAAGGAAAATTATTGCTCAAAGATTTTATTTAATAGTGTTAGAAACTTAAAATTCTTAATGTACAGGGTTATTTTCCAAGTGGAAATGGGTTTGTTCCCACTTCTGTGGTTTCTTCTTTTCTGATAGGTCTTGGGTAATTTTTTTTTTCTTTTTTTGTGACCATGCTCAGCCAGTGAGCGAACCGGCCATCCCTATATAGGATCCGAATCTGCGGTGGGAGCGCTGCTGCACTCCCAGCGCTGCACTCTCCAGAGTGCGCCACGGGGTCAGCCCCGGTCTTGGGTAATTTTAAACAGCAATTTAAGTTTTCACGGTGTCATGTAAGAATTTTAAAGCCATTTCAGCATTATTTCATCCCTCCTTTTAGAAAAAAATAAGCACTTAAAATGACCCAACCCCCCCAAAAGCAAGATTATGCATTTTAATTAATTGAATCTTATCATAAGTATAATACCACCTAAATTGACTTTATTGCTTGAAGCATGATTTGAAGGGATGTACATAATTAGGAAAGAATCTTGTGTGATGCAGATGAGTAAGAGGTCCATATGGTTTTAAAGAAAAGATAGCCCTGTAGGTTTTGTTTTGGAAAAGAAAAAAGCAGTAACTCTGGACCTTTGTGTACCTGTCTGGGCAGTGAAGGGTGAGTATTTGACCTCATGCAACCCAAAGAGCTTAAAAAGTATTAAATGATTAGTGGAAGTATCCAGATTTCTCTGTTTCTAGGATTGGCAATGAATGGTGATAACTTGGTTAAGAGACCTATTTTCTTGTCTGTTTTGTCTTCATGCCCAATAGAAAGGTTACAGGTATTATGAAGATTAATATTTATTTAAAAATCCTTTGAGATTAAAGATGAAAGTAGCATTTGAAGCAGAAAATTGATATTCTTGATGCAGAGTTAGCACCAAGATCATCGCTTATGCCTGTTGGCACTATATTTAACTCAGTGAGCTCATACTTTTCTAAGAACTATTAGGATTTCTATTGAAGCGTCAGTCATACACAGAACTTTGTCTAAACCGCTGAAGTATGTTTAAAAAGAGCTGCCTGTCAGTGTGCAATGGAACCGCCAAAGCACAAATCAATAGCATATTCTCCTTGACCATTGCAGAAAACAACCACAGCCAAATTTAAAGCATATTTTCGCAGTGTGAGTCCAGAGCTGACTTCAGTTCTTGGCTGACATCAAGGCTTTGTTCAGAAAGAAGATCTCTGTTTCTCCTGTGCCCATTTAATGATCAACTTTTATCTGTCACTGAAGGGCTCAAGTTTAAATCTTCTTGTTATCAATGGTGCTTTATCTAAACTTATAGATACAGCAATGTTGGGAATCCTACTTTCCAAATTGCATTTGTCTGTTTTCCTTGTAAAAAAAAAAAAAATTAAAATCAAGATGTACAAGCAGGTGTAGTCATGCCATATTTGCAGCTAGAGTTGCTATGTCGGTAAGTAAAAGTGTTTTGGACAGAACACATTCCTTGTTTAGAGAAAAGTGTCATGGATACCACGGAAAACAACTACCTAAATTTTTTCCATTGCAGCTTTTATAAGAGCCTCTGAGATGTGTTTTCTTGCCATTGCTTTCCCAGTGTTAGAACTAAAAGCAAAGCAACTATTGAGGTCCAGAGAAGAAACCAGGAAAGCTTGCTTTTACTTACTCATTCAACAAATATTAGTTGACTGAGATGTGCCAAATGTGCTAGAACTCAGGGATATTAGAGATGATAAGGAAGACAATGTTCCTAACTTCATGGAGCTTATAGTCTAGTGGAGAAGAAAGATGTTGGACAAGTGACAAAAAGTAGCAAGAGATGCTTATTCCATTATAGTAAGAGTCACTGGGTGGATCTAGAAATAGGCTCATGGGCCTACAGATTTGATGGCAAGAAATTGAGGGCCAAAGCCCTATTTTCGCTAAAGTATAGGAAGAATGTTCATCTGGTGGGAATTGCAGGGTAAATAGGGAATTGGGATTTGAAGAGAGTTGGGAAGGCTAGAAATGGTCATTAGAGAACAAGACAAAACTCAGGACCAGCTGAGAGTGGTATCCATGAACATATAGCAGTGGCCAGCTTCTTAGTCACGTGGTTTCTCCTGGCTGCACTCCACAGTCTGGGTGTCGGCAGAGTATTCTGAGAAATGTTTACTCTTCAGTCATGGGGGGTGTGTGCTGATATTGTGTCTCTTCATTTTCATTCAGTTATTATGTTTATTATGGAAAGTATGCAGGGGATTTATTCCTTTGTAAAATACATTTGACTCATAGGAAATTTTTGATAGCTTATATGATCAGTGAAGTTGGCAGAAATGGTTAAAACTGACATTGTGTTCAGCACAGAAAGCATTAAATGCTCAGAAAAAAACTTTCTAAGGAATATTGGCTAATGGTCCCTTCTTTGGGAACTGGAGATAGTTGTACTTTTTGTCTGGGTGCACCTAGAACCTTGGTACCAGGGGTGCTGGTCCCAGGCTCGGGGCTGGCAAGCAGCTCTGGTGGGCTTTCCTTGAGGCTTTAACCAAGAAAAGCTTGTCAGAGCATGTCAGAATTTGTTATTGTTGCCTCAGTCATAAACTAGTCAATTTAGCTCTCGATATCAGTATATTGAGAAGAATTCTAAGTTCAGTTCTCACAGGTTGAAATCTACTTAAAAGAAAATCAGTGGTAATGTTTCTAAGGCTATATATCTTTTAAAGTAAGTTGCATTCATATAATTCTTTTCATAGGCTGCACGATCTTTATTGATTTCATACATGCACATATATTCATATTTATTTATATCAAATTAGATCTTGCACCAACACTTTGTATATTTGTATACAGTTTATTGCCATAACATAAAATATGATTAAATGTAGATAAAACTGAGGAACTTGGAAGCATTTTGGTTCTTGGTGTGTTGCTCCAAAGATACAAAACATACTGAATTATCTTTGCCTTTAAAATGCATTCATATAAACTGCCTCATGTTTATAGGTACTGATAGTAAAGAAGAGAGGAAACAGAAATAAATAAATGGTGCTGTTGGCAGGTACTGTCATGTTCTTTAGCCATATGAGGCAGGGAGAGAAAAGCCTCCGCAGTGCCTGTATGCAATAAAACCACATTTCCTTTGAAGACCTTGAAAAATGTTCGTGGCAATTCTGCCGTATTGTAGTCGTGCCATATTTGAATTTATTTTCCAACTCATCACAAGATTTCTAACTCAGAGGTTGATTTAATTCCCAGAGCTAGAGTTTCCCGGCATTTCATTCATTTTCTTTGTTTTTGTAATAGTTTTATCTCAGAGACAGAGGTATTTTACTGCCTTCCTTGCTGTACTTTTTTGTACATGTACAGTCCCCTCGTCACTATTTTTGCCATTCAGCTTTGTTTTCATGGCTTTCAGATGTATGTGCATCATGACAAACCTCATGGTGTCCTCAAGGTGTGTGTCTGTTGCATACTGACCTAAGCAAATTTATCTGTTACCAGTTATTTGAAAATATATCCATAGCCTCCAATAGTTAGAGGTAAATGAGAACTGAAGACCTTCTGACCTGCAAGTGCAGTTCCAGGCAGTGTATTATAATGAAAACAAGTCTCAGACTGGCATTTGCTATCAAGCAGGCACAAAAACTATCCCACACCTCTTCTGTAAGCTTATTGAAGACCCGAGCTCTTTGTTTGTTTAGGTACTCTAACAAACACTTTGCACAGAAAAATTCTTTTGAAGCAGATGTAATGATATTTTAGCTTCAGGATTCAGCTAACCTGGTTGCAGTTAGCTGACAAAAATCTATACAGGTTCCATCATAGTATGAAGCCTATGGTCCTTTCAGGAAAGTTATGCTACAGTAGAGTGTCCATATAACTTATTGTCCAAACCAGAATCCCTTGATACAAGATGGGGAGCTGTTAATAGTAATAATGGGATAAATAATGTAAACTGGGACTGTACCAGACAGATTGGAACCTATGATTACCCTAGGTACTTTTATACTATGTTTAGCCACCCACATATCTTAAACACCCCTTGTTTCACCAAGGAAAAATCATTTTTATCATCTGTAATGCAAATTAATAAACCCTTTAAGGCTGATCAAAGACAGAGGTAGTTGAAACCTTTTTGTAGCGTAGGGGAGGAAAAATATCTTTCCTTCTACCCATCTTGGGTTTATGGCTTGGCCCCCTATAACAACAGATAGATTAACAAGAGAAAAGCATGCATATTTATGTAAGTTTAATGTGACACGGGAGCCTTCATAAGGACATGAAGACCTGAGGAAATAGTTAAACTGGAGTGTTTTTTATAGCAGGTTTGATGAAGAGTGGCAGGTCATGGAGAGATACGATAGGACAGGGTGAGGGTGAGCTAAATGTAATAAACTGGGGAACGCTTGCTTGGCAAGACCTGTTCGTTCAGATTCTTGTCAATGTCCCTATGTGTTCAGAGATAAGGATGCTCCTTTCTTCTGGGTATGGAGAGAGGACCCTTCTCTAATGAGGGTCTTCTGAGCTGCCTCAGGGGACGGTCATCAAATCCTCAGGTTTTATGACCTGTTTCAGGGGAGAAGGGTTAGGGGAAGGTCAGAGTGACCTTCCTGCTTCTGCCATTTTCTCAGATTCTTTAAGCTGAAAAGATCGAATATGCTAAGGTGCCATATTCTGGGGTGGCATGTCCTCAACCCCTTCAGTTTCTCCCTCTGGCTTTGTGGCATATGATTAGAGCACGTCAGATGATAAATAACTACCCCTGTAGTAATTAGGGTACTTGAGATGCTAACTAATGCCATTAGGATATGAATTAAAAGTAACCAAAATACATATAAATCTCACTGTAAATACTTCTATTTTTAAGTACTTAAATTTTATTAGAGATAATGTAGCAGTGCCATCGCTGGAGATAAAATACAATGATCTTAAAGAGAAAATGCAATATTCTTTAGGATATACAGCTTAAAAGCTTCATTAAGAAGAAAACAAGGTAGATGCAGCATTTAGCAACAGTTTTTGCTCTTTTATGTATTCTTCTAGGTACGCTAATCATAAAACATTAACGTGCATCTTCAGGAGTGAAATAGTGTGCTCTAAAGAATATGGATAGTCACTGATAATTCGTAATTATTTTCTAGATTGTTTCACTAAATAATTCAACAGTAGCACTATAGGATCAATAATCAGCCTGCTGAAGAATGAATAATGCATTCGATTTACATTCTTTTGCTGCCGGTGAAAAAGCAATGAGAATTAACCTTTCCTGTATTCTGTAGTCACCTAAGAAGAAAATATATCAAAACTTTAAGGTCTCAAAGTATATTTTTCAAAAAGGTAAAAAAGGTGATTCTCATACAATTACATAGTAAGCACATGTCATAAATTTATTTGCCTATAAAAAAGGAATCAGTAGGATGGTAAACTGACTCCCAGAAAATTCCAGAGATTAAGTATATATGTATAGGCACCGACACAATGCTGGAATAAGGTTGTAAAATTCATAAATTAGTTAATGTCTTATAGGGCAATAAAGCTATTATCTGTGGTGTTATCTTTCTATCACACAAAGATCATTTACATTCTCTAGGGCAAAAATCTGCAAGTTAACATGGTTACATGTTTTGTAGCAATTTTGACCCTGACAGATAATAAGTCAAACAATGGTACAATATTACTTTAAATTACGAATACTTGGGTTGACCTGTTTAGAGTGGTCCAATGTGATGTTGAAAGGATATGAAGTTATTCTTTTGACATATTTCCAAGTTTTTCATAATTTTTAACAAAGGTTATCATTTTGTTTTGTTTTATTTGGCTTTGTTTTATATTGAATTATATGATTGTTAAGCAAATACCAAATTGTGACCTTTGGATATACACTGTGTGTTTGTTTGTTTGTTTGGACCAAAGTCTAGGACTTGGGACCCAGTAAGGGAACAGGCTTGAGTTCACTTATGTGAGACATAAGCAAGACCAGTTTTGTTACTGGTTTGGAGCTTTTATTCTGTGTAAAGGGAATGAATGCCCCAAATCTCCAGGAGACCAATTTGGCCCTTAGGTCAACTACATCTATTTCCATTTTTTTTTTTCTAGCAAGGGGAAAGATGTATTCAATTCTGAGCTGTCATGCTAGTAATTGAAAAGCGGAAGCTAGGGAAAAAAGAAAACAGTCCTATATTTAACCGTACTTATAGCTTGCAAAAAATTTTATCTTCTTTTGAAGCTCATATGCAGATACCCTACAGAGTGGGGAAAAAAGTGCCAGCTGAAATGCAGAGAAGCCTTCCAGGTCTTAGGTTTTAGATTTTGACTTAGGGTCTTAGGTTTTGACGTCAGACTTTAATGGCAACCACACTCTTCCCAGATGGAGACCAATGGACAGTATGTAGATGGCGTTTCTCCTTTATCAAAGCTAAGCTCATGGGAGTTTAATTTGTCACATTTTCCTTTCAGCAGGTTTCATTGTTTGATAGTTTGTACTAATCAAACAAATTTGTAACTTATTGGCATTAGTGAATGACTCCTTTCACAGAGGCTTTGTTTCAGGTTGACACACGCTCATTATCCTTTCCAAGGTATACCTGTAACCCACAGACTGTGTAGCCATCTAAGCCTTGATTCTTTCATCGTTTCTACAGCTCCTGTTGACCTCCTGTTGTTTGTCAGGCATTGTTGTCCATGTTGGGAGACAGCAGTGAAAACACAGAAAGAAAATCCCTGCCCTCATAGAGTTCATGTTCCAACTGGGGACAGAGTCAGTGAACTAACATAAATGAACTGTTGGCTTCCCTGTGCATCCTGTGACAGAAGAGCACACTGACCTTGGACTCTAAGGCATCTTAAGGATTGCCCCCTTTGTGTGCTAAGAGGAAAAGAACCCCTGGTAATCTCTCTCTTTACAACAGCAGTAGTTCTTTTTCCTTCTAGATTCTCCAGCTTTCTTAAAGGACTTTTCCTACAAGGTAAGGTTGTCCTAGGATATTAAGAGTTGATGAATAAAGTAAAAGATAAGTTTAGAGATCCTAAATAAAGAATTTATTTAGGATAAACAAAGTTGAATTTTTATTCGCAGTACTAATGTTCCAATTTACCCAAAGGGTTCAGAAATTTAGCCCATTCTCCCCTACATGTAAACTTTTTCCTTACTCGATTCTCCCTCCCCTTACTCTACCTCTCTGGTTCATTCATAATCATTTGGGCATTAAACTACTCTAGGGTGAGTCTTTAGAGATCATATTCTATGGCTGACAAAGGTCATTTAAAATTAATATCAACATTTATGATTTTATGGGAAATGTTCATTAAATTATATTCTTTCATGAGACAGATTTCATCTCCTTGCTCCACTGCTAACATCCCTTAGTTTGTTTCTGGCTGTGGGTTTTTTGTTTTGTTTGTTTTGCATTGAATACCAGAGTTTGCAATATGGTTACACACTGAAGCCTCATGCATTTCCACTGACACTTCATGTGTGGCTGGAACTCTGCTAGGGACCGAGGGGCTGTGAAGACATGCAAGACACAGTTTTTGTCTTCTTTGAGTCTAAAACTATTTGGAAACTTACACAAATAGTTTTGCTTACCCATGTGAAACAATTAGGGAAAAATAACAAAAAATACAGTGCAGTTTACTTGGGAAGTTAGTATGGGAAATAAATTAGGTTTTACATTTATTACATAGTGGATTTGTCTGTTTCTGTTGTTTATAGCAAAATACACAGAACTGGGTATTTTATAAAGAAAACAAAATGTATTGCTTACAGTTTTTGAAGCTAGGAAGTCCAAAGTCCAGGGAACACTGCTGGTCTTGCTGGTGGTGACGGTGCTGGCAGGTATCACGTTGTGAAAATGGTGGAGCAGAGAGAGTAACCTCCTCATTCACTCTCCTTTAAAGCCCTCAGAACCACGCCCCTGACCACCATTATTAATCCATTCACTACTGCGCAGTCCTACAATCCAATCACCTCTTCAAGGCCCCACCTTTCAATGACCCTAATAGGATTTCCCATCCTCTTGACAGTCACAGTCGAGGCTAAGTTTCTAACACATAAAACTTGGGGGACACAATTCAAGCTTCAGTGAGTTTGGGGGGATATAATTCAATCGACTACAATTCCTTTTGTTAAAAAACAAAATTTCAACAAATTTAATTTAAAGACCTAATTGGCTTTTGTTAGCAATTCATGAAATGGGGCAGCATCACATCTGAAAATGTAGACAAGCTGAACGGAGGAGGTGGGCTTTATAGCCAGAAAAGGGCAGAAGAAGTAGAAACAAGGAACAAAAATTGGATTGATTGTGTCAATGTTACTTTCCTTACAGGATTAAAACAGAAGAGACTTAATTATCCTGCTGGCTAAACCCGGCCTAAACAACTTAGTTTTGGTTGGGTAATGTGGAACTCTAGTATGAGTGATCCATTTTGGTTTGGTTTGTTGGGGCCTAGTGTAGTTCAGTCCACATCAATGGCCTCCATTAATTTTATTTATCACTTTTTTTCTTCAATCTTCTAAGAGTGAAATTGGTGTGGCAGTAGCCCAATAAGGAGTATTTGGCGGGGAGTAGGGAGAAATGTTCGAATGTTTCAGCTAAAAGTTGCCCCAGGTGTTTAACAGTAAGAAAACTTACATTAATTCAAAATTGAAGAATCGTGTGTGTGTATTTGTATGTGCAGGCCACTTTAAAAGAAAAGAAGCGGCTGACATGTACTTTACTGAATATTAAAATTGAGAATTTCACCAGAATGGGAGAGGAACAGTGGAAAATTAGCAAAGGAGATTCTGCATTAATATTTGCTACACAGAAAAATCTCTTTCTCCCTTCAGGCCAGTGGTGTTATTTTGCACGATTTTATGACCTTTTACTCTATGATAGGCATTCTGATTGCAGCAAAGGAGAGATTAGAATAATCTGTCCTTTCTTTTTTATTTTAAATTATTTTTTCATGTGTGTGTCACATGTAGCGTAGAGAGCTTGAACTTGGTAAGGCTTGGCACGTGGTTGGACAGGGCTGTAGAACAGCCCTCCTCACATGGCTTGTGGGATTCACTTATGTACTCTTGTACGTACCGTTTGGGTATGTAATACTCAAAGAATGTGTAGTGGTAAATGATGAAGCATGTTACTCCGCAGTTTAAAAACTTCAGCGAACCCCACTGCCTATCAAACAAGGTCCAAGATAGTTTGCATCAAGAGCCACCATAATCTGGTCCAAAATTACATATGCAGTGCTGTCTCTCCAGCTTCCGTTTAGCTAGCCTCTGTGCTCCAGCTGTACTGGGGTATTCGCCTTCAGCCCTACACTTCCCTGGTCTCCTTTTTCTACTCTTGGTTCTCCATTCCCACCTTACCTCTGAAACGCTCATCCTTTAAGGACCAAAACTATTCCTGATTCTCCAACTGTAAAAATGATCTCCCTTTTTTCCGCTTCCATAAGACACTCAAACTTATTTTACATCCATTGTGTATATATCTCATGTATTTTACATAGGTCTTAGAGGATAAGGGCTATCTTATTTATCTTTTTATTTTTCTATGCCTAGGAAGTAATAGTCTTTCAATAAATACTGTGTTACAATAAGTACATTTGATAAATACTGCCTCACTGTGAAGCAAAGCATTTTTTCTGTCTTCTACCTCAAAGGGAAGAGAACTAAATAATTTATCTAGTTTGACTGTGGCAAAAAAAAAGTGACAGGATGCTTGTGGAAGCAGTTAAAACACATGGGCCAGAAAGGACATGCCTTTGACTTATTTTTTAATATTTTGGCTATCACGATTAATGTTCTTAAAGCATTAGTTTATATATATATATTAGTTAATCCACCAAGATTTTAACTTGTTTTTTTAAACGTAGAAGAGTTCTACTGAAACAAAATTTGATTCTGCTCTAAATACAGTGGAACATCTTAGACACTGAAACCTAGCTTGGCATTTCTCTGCCTTGGGTGTTTCCATTAGCAACACGTTTGAATGTGTGTGAACGTGTGGGTAATGTGTGTGTCATTGGGGACAGTGTAGGAGGTGAAGTTCCAGCTTGGTCCTTTCTTTGATTTTTCTCTCTCCTTGGTGGGCATTGTGCGTGGATCACTAGAGATGGATTTGCTATTTTTGCCTTTCGGTATCTTCTTTGTATAGTTTCTTCTTTAATTGAATGAGGAGGATGAAATTAGAGCATTTCAGTGGACTCATGTGTTTGTGTACATGTTAAATCTGCAGATGTATCTCATACCACTTGTTATGCAGACGAACATATTGGCAAGGTCTAGATGAGATATTTGCTGGCTGAGACTTTTATAATAGCATCTCCTAGAGTATTTTCCATGAAAAAGTAATCCTGTATGACGGTATCAAAGTAAAGACTTTGAGGAATGCTGTGTGGTGTAATCTTTGCAGAGTCCCAGTGCACGTCTGCATTTTAAAGGAGGAGAAGTTCTGCTCTAAAGAAATTTGTTTAACTTTGTTTATCCCACTGTTTCTTAAACTTATACGATGGCAGAACATTCTTTTAAAATATACTTATTTTGGGGAAGGCTACATTATTTTACTGTGGTTATTTTAATCTTTAGGTCTACCATTTCATCATTTATTTTCTGTTTGTCCCATCTGTTTTTTGTTCTCCTGTTCCTCCTTTCTTGTTTTCTTTGGGTTAATTGAAAAAAAAAATTACTGTATATTATCTTTTGCCTTTTTTGCTATAACTCTTTGCATTTACTTTTTAGTGGTTTCTCTATGGCTTATAATATAAATACTTAAATTTTCACAGTCTACTTAGAGTTATTGTACCATTTCATGTAAAATGTAAACCTCCCCATCCTATAGATGTCATATGCATTTAATTTGCATAGCTTAAAACCCCCATACTACAGCATTTTACTTTTTTGTTTAAATACTCATATGTATTTTGGAGAAATTCAGAACAAGATTCTTTTATGTTTACCCGTGGATTTACCATTTCCACTACTCTTCATTCTTTCATGAAATTCTACGTTTCCATCTGTCATTCTCCTTCAGCCTGAAGAACTTCCTTTAGCACTTCTTGTAGTGCAGCTCTGCTGGCAAGGAATGCTTTTAGTTTTCTTTATATGAAAATGTCTTTATCTTGCCTTTACTCTTCAAGAATTTTTTGATAGATGTACAAGTCTGCCTTGATGGTTTTAGTTTTTTCTCTCTCTCGGCACATGTTTTAGTTTCCTATGGCTGCGATAAGACATCACCACAAAATTAGTGGCATAAGACAGTAGAAAAGTTTGTTTTACAGTTCTGGAAGTCAGAAGTACAAAATTCGTCTTACCAGGCTAAAGTCAAGATGTCAGCTGAGCCCTGTTCCTTGTGGAGGTTCTAGGAGAGAATCTGTTTTGTTGCCTTTTCCACCTTCTCGAGGCTTCCTGCATCTTGTGACAGAAGATTTCCACCTTCTCGAGGCTTCCTGCATCTTATGACACAAGATTTCTTTGAGTGGATGGATTTCTCCATCTTCAAAGTCACGGAGTCATCTTCAATGTCACTCCGAGTCTTACCATGTGAGGCTGAATCCTTTTCTCTGCCATCTCTCTGGTTCTCTCATTTATGCCTCTCTCTTCCACTAAAGACTTTTATGCTAATATTAGGTTGAGCTGGATAATCCAGGGTAATCTGCCCATGTCAAGGTCAGCTGATGAGCACCCTTAATTTTATCTGCGACCTGAATTCCCTTTTCCATGCAACCTAACATAGTCACTGGTTTTGGTGATTAGGACTTGGTCATCCTTGGGACGGCAGGGATATTACTCTGCCTATCACAACATTTAGAAGATGTTCCACTGTCTTCTAGCCTCCATAGTTTTTGATGATAACTCAGCAATACTCTTTATTGTTTCAATGTATGTATATAAGGTGATGTTTTTCTCTACCTGCTTTCAAGACTTTATCTTTGTTTTTCCACAAATGGAGTATGATATACCTACATGTGGCTTCTTTGTATTTATCCTACTTGTGGCTAGCTACACTTTTTGAATATGTATTTTTAGGACTTTCACCAAATTTAGGAAAGTTTTGGTTATTATGTTTTCAAGTAACTTTTTCTATCCCATTTCTTCTCTCTGTTTTCTTTCTGGAGCTCTATTTACACCTATGTTAGAAGTGAAGGCGTCAGAAACAAAGTTTCTCTCTGGCCTTCTCCTGCCCTCCTGCCTCTTTTGCCTTATTCTCCCCCAAGACAAGCGATAGAAACTAGAATTCCTCTTCCCCAAGGTGGGTCATAGAAACCAGAACTCCTTTTCCCCAAAGCCAGCTATAAAAACTAGAATTATTATTCCAACCTTTTCCCCTGCCTTTCTTTCTAGGAGCTGGCTATAAAGAAATTCTCTGACCTACCCTTGTCTGATAGTAGGTCTTAAGACCATCATTACAGACCCAGAAGGAAGGAATGCCACACAGAGAAGCCAAGAAGAATCCAGACAGACAGGTCTTGCTGAATTTCCCCACTCAGTCTATTTCTACTAGATCATTCCCTCTTTTCAGTCACATTTCTACACAGCTGTTTGTTCTTCATCGAATCTAAGCATGAAAATGGACAGTTTTCCCTATATCTTTGAGCCTTCATTCTGAAGACTCCCATGTCACATAAAACTATGATTAAATAAATTTATTATGCTTTTCTCTTGTCAACCTGTCTTTTGTTATACAAGCATTGACCTAGACCCTTATGATGGGTGAGAAAGCTTTTACCCACTTTCTCCCCTACACTGGATTCTGTTATATTCCTCTGAAGAGTATTCATTTTTCTTTGTTTGTTTTAGCGGGCTATTAACTTGGCTGAACCCAAGCTCCAAACTTTGTTATCCCTGTGAAGGGCAGAAACTGAAATCACTTTTCATTTCTTTTAGCCTCAGGCTGGGCCATTTAACATTTGCCCAAGGCATGTGGATTTCAGGGGTCACCCAGAGATTTAGGCAGAGTTTATGCACTACATTTAGGATTTCCTTCCCTCTGTGGTTCTCGCTGGAATTTTCCCTCTCACTTTCTTCTGTTTTTTTTTCCCCCCATGGCAGGAAGCTGCAAATTTCTGTCCATGTTTTAGTTGTCCTGGCAGGCACAGCCAGAAAGCTTCTGGCTTCAAAAATAAGAAGAAGAAGAAAAATAAGAAAAATAAGAAACTCACCTAGTGTTTTTCATTTATTCCAAATGTTCATTCCCCTCCAGTTTGTACCTGATGTTGATCACTCTCTAGTGCTTTCAGGTAATTGTTTTTCATATTTTATTGAGAGTTTATAGTTGTTATTTATGGTAGGGTTGGTATGTTACGTGTGGAAGGAGCTATATCACCATCTCCAGAAGCTTTCTTATGACGGTTAATGACTATTGCCTCTAGTGTATGTTACGGTTTTGTTTTGTTTTAATTTTTCTGACAAGCCAATAAAAAAGGAAGATAATTTTTTCCTCTCTTTTTTTAAAATTTGCAAAACACATTTTACTCAGAACTAGCCAAAGGATTCCCAAAAATACTGGTTAAAGTAAATAATTTAGAGGTGCAAACCACTTTCAATTCAGTGTGATCCTATCTAGATATCCTCTGGTATTAATGGCCTAGGCCAAGATCAATTTGCTAGTGATGACATTTGGTTTCTTCTTGGGAAATTGTGCCTGTGACATGGATCTCGTAAGATTGCACAAGAATGGAGTCATACGTTTTAGGACCTTCTTCAGCATCTGGCATTACTTCCTAGTACTTCTAGATACTAAGCTTCTTCAGTACTTAGCAATCACTAGTTACGGTTAGCTACAGTGGAGTATAAATAATCTGAAAAATTTTAATTATTTTAAATCACAAAAATAATATATAAACAATCAATTTATTTAAAAAACTTTAAACATTTCATACAAAGCTGAAATAAGCCCTGATAACTGTCTTTAATCCCTGTTTCTTCTTCTCCCACCTGCCCTATCCTCCTTCCCAGATAAAACCGCTGCTGGCATTTTGGTACACCCCCCACATTATAAGAAAAATAGAGAATTGTTGCATCATATTGTATATACATCTGAAATATCCTTATTTTTACTTTTTTACTAATGTGTCTTAGATATCTTTCCATGTTTGTTACATACAGATCTACTACATTTGATATTCTATACTCTATTGTTTCTGCTGATAGAGTTAATTTATCCTGTTGTAATCTACTTAGGAAACCCTTCAACAAGTATTCCTACTTTAACCAGTCAAGCCTCATTGTTTTGGAGCCTACTTACTTGAAATTTGTGATAATTAGGCTAAGAATGGAATTAAAATTTATTGTTTCCAATTAATGACTTAAAAGAATATTTTTCCTAACTAAGATAAATAGCTTTTAAACACCAGTTTAAAATGTACCAATTACACATAAATTTTTATCTGTGTTTCATTATCTAACAAAATAGTAGCTTGTTTTGCTTACTCTGAGCATTTGAAAGCAATAAAAGGTGCATGCCATTAAAATAATTGTACAATCAGGTTTGTCACTAATTAGGACTCTGCTTATGTGAATTTAAACACAGTCGTTCTCTTCCCACTTATCCAACCACTTCAGTTTGTTCTGTGTTTTCTGATTAGAATTCTGACAGATCCCTGGGGTAAGGACTTCACCTCTTGGTAAGGAATACCACCCTTGGAGCTGATCCCTGGGTAGTTAGGGGAAGGGAATACAGGGACATTCTCTTCTGGTGTTCTAGCAGTAGCCTGAAGCTTTTCATCATTTTGATGTTATTTTCAAAATGAGAATGAACAAAGGATGTCTCCTTCTGGATAATTAAACCCGCTTGTGGCATCTTTTCTCCCCTTCCATAAAGAAGTAAGATGAATGTTCTCAGTTCAGTCTGCAGGATGGAGGGGCAAGGGAAAAGAAGAGGCCCTGAGAGAGTGCCCTTGCCTTGGGTTTAGGAATTGTCAGTTCCCACCTGGCTAGTTTCAGTGTGCCTCTTTGCTGGTCACTGTGACTCTCTAAGTCCCCATGCCTCTCAGCCTTAAAGATAGTCTAGGAAGGAGAAGGTGACCATCTCTGAAAGCATGGGTCCTCCCTTTGAACGCAGAAGTGGCCACCACATCCATGGCCATGCTTCATGGAGGGAGAGGGAGCAGGGGTTCACTTATCTTCCCAACCAAGGTCACACACAGTGAAGACGTGAGGGCAACAGTGGTGTCCGAAGCAATACCAGAGCCCACCTAAAGTCAGACTTAGCAGGTAGCTGGAGTAGTAAGAAATGCTGCTGCCTCTGCTTTAGGATTGAGCCTGCAGAAAATGTCAAATTCCTGTTCAGAGGAAGCAACAAAGGGTTTCGATAGAGATGAGTTTGAAAGCAGCACGATGAAAAGCTTGAGATGATGCCTTTTGGGATTAAAAATGCTATCTTTGTCTTTTACGTTGGCTTTGTTTTTTGATTTAGACTTGTGCTTATTAGTTTGCCTTATTATTAAATAATTATAAAAATTAATACATGCATTTAGGAACTTGTTTTATGCTTAATTTCTGGCAACATTTTTGTCCTGAAATGCTTAGCATGGTGTGTTGGCCAAAACACATATGGTGCATAGTAGGTTAGTAGATTAACAAGGGAAGATAGGCCTGCATTCAAGGTTTTTATCTAATTTAGGAGCATAATTACCATGATAATATTCTTTCATTTTTTTTTTTTTTTTTTTTTTTAAAGATGACCGGTAAGGGGATCTTAACCCTTGGCTTGGTGTTGTCAGCACCACGCTCAGCCAGTGAGCGAACCGGCCATCCGTATATGGGATACGAACCCGGGGCCTTGGTGTTATCAGCACCACACTCTCCCGAGTGAGCCACGGGCCGGCCCCAATATTCTTTCATTTTACATGAAATATGTTGGATATTAATATTGAGTTGAAGGTAAATGGCATGAAGCTTTTCACACACAGAAGAAAATTTTCACACCTCTGACAAATTCTCAGTTTCTTTTCTTTTATTACAAATTAAAACATTTTGATTTAGGCTTTTCCATTTCAAAATTTTCCTTTTCTTGGCAGAACAAGATAAGGCAGCTACAATGTCAGGAGTAAGAACACAGAGTCCAGAACCAGACTGACTAGCTGTGTGACTGTGAGCAAGTTATTCATCATCTCTGTGCCTCAGTTGCAGTATCTAAAAAATAGAGCTAACAATCCAAATGATGTTCTCTGTAGTTGGTCACCACCGTTTATTTTCAGATGGGAGCCACCTTGTTCCCTGTGCAAACAGCTCCTGGTCAGTGGTTCTTCTTCCGATGTTGGTTTTTGGTGGTTTCATTTTTGAAAGCCAGACCATCTTTTCATTTGCCTTTTCAGCAGAGACATAATGGTAAGACATTGGCTCTTTCTCTGCTGGAGCTCTGAGTGGTAATTCTGTATTGATGACTTTGCAAACAGATGGCTGTTATGCCTGCAGAACTGGCTCCCTGCCAAGAGCCATTTATACTGATTCCATATTAAGGAGATCCTTTGATTTGTTACTAATAAGAATGATATTTATTATCGTGGTCTTTATTAGGGTAACCATAACAGATGCTTGTGTAGTTCATTAGTATTGACAGTATACTTACATGTATTATTATACTTTCTGTAGAGATGAGACAGCTACAGCTAGGGGTTTGCCTGGCGCAAGTTGCTGGTGCACCAATCTCCGTCTCTATGCCCTTGTTTTTCCCACAGCCTTTCCACTCCCTCCCCAATCATATCCTCTTCCTGAGCATTTCATTGATCAGCACAGACGTATTAAGCTTAAATATTTAGTTTTGTATTATTTTTACTTCTGATTTTTCTTTTTTGATTGAATCACTAGAAGAGGTTTTCTCATGAAGAAGAGAATTATAAAACAGAGTTGAGGGAAGTGTATAACTTGTATAAGAGTAACTACACAAGTACTCTTTCCATGAAGACAGCAGTGAAATGACAGCTCTTTACTGCTTGGGTGTTCTTTTTTTGCTGACCTGTAGTTTAATTTCCAATGCGTAGACTTAATACTCTGAATTTAAATACAGGACATATAAACAAAATCATCTGGAACTGATTTTTTCACACTAAACAATTCTTTCTGATCCTCGTTTCCAGGAGGCTCCTTCATCCAACCACACCTCCAGATGAAAATCACTTAATTAACCAAGAAAGATTTAACTGTCCTTAATTGCTTTTCTAAAAGGTCACACATACTGGATTCATTTATGTTGAGAAGTGACAAGCCAGTTGCAAACCAGTGACAAGCCAGTTGCAAACCACAAATTCATTCTCCTAGACCCTCCGCACAGTCTCTTATTCCCCCCCAGATAAGGTCTTGCTAAGGACCATTTGCTCCTTTTCCAGCAGCACCAGCTTGGTCTATGCTGGAGTGTGTGACCTTTATAACTATTTGCAGTTTTCTTGCCACATGATGCTGACTGAGCTTGACCTGTCCTGGGCATGCCACTCATACAATAGGGTACATATGAAAGCCCCAGTTTCTCTTCCAGATTGTTGTTATGCATCTGCTTTTCATTCAACCAAAATAATAGAGTAGATTTAAATCCAGTCATTTATATAATTATGTGTTTCATGAAAAGAATCTTGCTGGCTGGATTCACGTCCAGGAGCAAGTTGTCCTTAGTTATGGTATTGAGCTCTACTTCCCTTGGGGATTCCCAGGGCTGTGGGCCATGGGAGGGCGTTAGTGGGTAGAAGAATATCTATTATTTGTACCAGGAGGCGTAAGTCTGCAGAGCAACATTAAGATTTAGAATTTGAAGAAACTCTGCAAATCCTGACATACCAGGTGATAAAACCCAGATGTTCTCCCCAACCCACACCTTTCCTCCCCAATTCCCTACCCACAACTGGATTCTATTAGTCCAGGAGTTAGGGGTAAGAGAAGAATGGTGGAAGAAGTATGAGTGGATGAGGGAATGCCTGGCGAGCTTGCCAATCAGACAGTTCCAGCTCAAAATAGTGTTCTAGTTAAGAACAACCTAAAACTGTGCTCCTCCACTAGCTGTCTGGTATATAGACAAATACAGAAATATGCAAAAGACGGTTGCCGTGTTAGTGTGTGGCATAGTTTAGCAGTGATGACAGGTTTCCTTTATTTTATCACTGTGGATAATTATGAACTTCATGACATAAGCAGTACCTCTAATCTTCTAGCTCTATCTTAATCGAACTATATTGTCTTCAGATGGCTGTTATAGTGACTTCAAAAGGACTCTACCAGTTCTTATTCACCAGATTTTTTACTTTTATTGACTCTCTTCAAAAGTTGACTAATTCAAAGAAAAACTATTCCTACTGAAATAAAGTACCCAATTCTGCCACTCTCTCCTCCCATCCCAGACTTTAATTATAAAACCACAATCACACCAGATAGTAAACCTCAAATATTTTAGCATTTTTCCCAGCAGGGAGACAGCAGAAGCGCATAAAGCAACATGCAATTATACTAAAAGATTTATTTGTCTCTGACCCAGGAAGTCACACATCAGTGCTTGAAGATGATGAAATCTGCCCTGTCCACCCTGAGGGAGCTAATGAACTAGCATAAATACCTGTGAGGAGGTTAAGCACACACAACAGGACAGATAACAGAAGGACAAAAACTTCAAGTAATTAGCAAGAATTTTGAAACACTGGTCTCTCAGATGTTCTGGGAAATATTTGCTTGTAAATTTAGAGCTTTGCTCACATTTTATGAGCAGCTTGAACAGC
This sequence comes from Cynocephalus volans, assembly GCF_027409185.1. NCBI lineage: Eukaryota > Metazoa > Chordata > Mammalia > Dermoptera > Cynocephalidae > Cynocephalus > Cynocephalus volans. Next base: position 7,687,324 of record NC_084477.1, on the reverse strand, counting down.
ACTGTCTGCTTTTTCCTCTAGGTCATGGTTCATTGTCAAATTCATTTGTAGGATAGTTTCAATCTGTACTTTAGAAGCGGGGACAATTTTGGACATATAATGGCTAAAATTTACCTTTTCACTGTTTGTAAAAAAATAATTTGGAGAAAACAAATAGTAAAAATTATTGGAAGACAAATTTTGGGGTTTTTTTTTTGGCAGCTGGCTGGTATGGGGTGAAAGACAAATTTTTAACCTACATGAAAGAACAGTTTTCAGATGCTTTCTGAAATGTCTTGCTTATATCTAAATTATTGAGGAGCTAATTACAAATCTATTAATTCATTAAAATTAAACCTCTTAGGATGTCCACTAAGCCACCTTTTATTAGCCCAGAGCGAATGACTGTATTTGTACTTGAGATGAATTAAACTGAATTGCTTTAAAAATTCAAATCTGTAATTGATTCATAAGGAGTTTTCATCAAGTAATCCAAATTAGTCGTATCTAGTATATAAAGAGTTTTCATCCAGTAATCCAAATTAGTCATATCTAGTATTAAATTTAGACATTTATATGGTGATGAGCTTTAAATCTTCTCTAATGTTATTTTCAACTTTGCGTGTACTGTCCTTCCTCTATGTTCCCTTCTTTTTTTTTAGTTTTTTTTTTTTCTTTAGGAAGTTTATAAGGCAATTTTGTTAGGTTGGTGAGACAAACACAATAGGACTCTGAGCCGAAAAGTTATCAAGCAAGGGAGTTTACTCTAGCAAACCTGGAGGGGAAACTGAAAGATCTGTGTTCTGCCCTGGTACAGACTAGCAGAGGCTTTATAGGGTTTGTCTGGGAGGGGGTTGGGCAACTATTCTGAGCACTCAGCATTCTGCAAAGGCTTTGTGGTTTTTTTGTTTGTTTCATACAAGATTTTTTTATTGGAATGCATCAGCCTGTGCAAGACGTTCTTATCGGAATACACCAGCCAGAGAGAAAGGGAGTGGGTAGGGGGACAGGTGCGGGAGTAGCAGATGTTCTTGTGTTAAACTGACTGGGAGGCCTAAGGAAATTAAAGTTATCTCCTGCCTGGGAGTTTATAAAACAAAAACAGATATATAGGAGAAAAAAAAAAAAGTTAGATTAAAGAAAGAAAAAAAGACTAATTTCAGTAATAGATATTCTTGTAATTGTAAAAAAAAAAGGAAAAGAAACGAAAAGTTTACTCTTTAAGTAGGCTGTAAGTTCCTTAAGGGCAAGAACTTTGCCTTAATTACATGGAATCCATTGACACACAGGGAAGTGGTGTTTTACTTATGAGGCTGTCAAGGAATATTTGTCAGTGGAGGGAAGGAATTAACAGGGCTTTGAAAACATTGTCACACTTGAAGTGCTAATAATTTCTGGTGGACATTTGGTGATAACATTGTTTCAGTGTTTAATATTAATTTGGTTTTTCTGGCTGGTTATGAACTTGAGTTACATTTAGAGGTGGCAAAACAAATGAAGATTAAATGTTTATACACAGTAGAAATCGAGGAGGATTTTCTAATAGTGCACTTTAAAATTGCCTCAGTGTATAAATCCAGGATTACAAAGTAGATAAACTTGGGGTCAATTACTCCTTTCACCCACAAGTTACCTCATTGACTTGAAATGGCATTCCTTTAAATAGTGAGCATCTTTAGTAAATTTAAATTTTGTTTCTATTTGAACACTCGTGTTGCACATAGCTTTTCAGTGTCACCTTGACTAGATACATAACATCTGAACTCACATCTTTGGGCCTTGTTCCTAAATCCTGTGAAGAAAATATGGGCACACCTGTGCATTTCTTTATTTAGACTGACTTAATCACATGCAGTTGAGTTGAGGAACTAGAAGGAAAACATTTCCTTTTGTAAACTGTGCTTTATGGTAGTTTGTATTGAGCAAGGGATGGGATACTGGATTTCACCAAGGAGATTTCACCTTCTTTAGAGAAAAATGGGATAGTGTTTTCATCTCTCTGGGACTGTATACACATTTGCCTATGTCTTGTTTTGGTCCAAATTGGAAAACTCTCACACACACACACACACACACACACACACACACACACACACACACACACACACACACACACACACACACACACACACACACACACACACACACACACACACACACACACACACACACACACACACACACACACACACACACACACACTCACACACACACACACACACACAAATTAGGTGAGAGTGAAGCAATCAGGATAAGATTGAGGGAAAGTAAGTTGAATTCAGAAGTGAGATTAGTATACAAATTATAGGCTAAGAAGACCTACAGGGTCACAGAGGAAGATCACACATTTGACTTAGTTTTTGGACAAAGCTAATACAAAGAGGGATAACATGAACAGTGCACCACTGCCAGTGTCTGTGCCAGAATTGCCTAAGTTTAGTCTTCTGCAGAAGGCCCAGGGATGGAACAGGTCTCAGGGGATACCTGCTAAAAGTGTGATGCTCATACAGTCAATAAACAAATACTTATTCAACCCGAACAATTTGTCAGTGACCATGTCAGACACTGGGGATGCACAGTCCATATCTTTAAGAATACACAGTATGGGGGGATAAATCAATAAAGTAGACAGGGAAATTACAGTGCGGTGTGATAAACTTCATGGAGGTGAGTAAGCCCAGGGTACTGTGACCCTCAATTAGACTGGGGGAAGGGAAATATCCGGGGTGGTTTGAGTTGATGCTTTAGGCAAGTTCTAAAGGATATGACTTAACCCAGGCAAAAGTAGAAAAGCCTCCCACGTGAGGAGGACAAGTAGCTTGTATGAAGTGGTGAAGGCAAGAAAGTGTAAAGCCTTGTGAGAATTGCATGTGACAGTTGAGTTTGATGAGAACAGAGAATACAGAAGAATGAAAGCACTGAGAAATGAATGAGACAGAGAGAGAACTTGGGTTCATCAGAAAATGCTCTGATATGCTGTGCTCAGGAGGTTTAGGGCAGTGGGGTGCCTTCTCAGTCTTCAGCAAGGGACGGGCCTTTGGGAGATGGACAGGAGCCCAGGCAAGGGGACCAGATGGGAGTCACTGCAGTGACCCAAGAAGAGGGGACAGAGGCCTGAATTAAAGTAGTGCTAATGAGGGTGGAGAGAAGGGGATAGATGCAAGTTATTAAGGAGCAAAACTGACAGGATTTGGCCTTGATGAGATGAAGGACAGTGAGAAAGAAGTAGGAACTGAGATTATTCTTTGATTTCTGGCATGGTCACTGTGCAGAAAAGGGTTAATTAATATCGTAAACTGCTATTCTTGAAAAGGCCTGCTTGGCAAGGTTGGCCCTTGGCTGACATCTGTCAACGTAGATTTCAGGAGAGTTGCTCCCATTTTCTGGTGAGAGTGGCTCACTGTGCCTAAACTGTTTGTATAAACAATATGGTTCATGCTGAACACCTGCTGTCCTCCTGGGAGCCTCACATTAGACAGAGGCTGCCTGTGTGATCAGCCTCCAATCAAAACCCTGGCTGCTGAGTCTGTAACGAGCTTCTCTGGTGGGCAACATTTCACACATATCACAGCTCCTTGCTGGAGGAATTAAGTGCTTCCTGTGTGACTCCACTGGGAGAGGACCCTTTAAAGTGTGCACTTGGTTTCCCCCCAGACTTCTCTCCATGTGCTTTTTCCCTTTCCTGACTTTGCCTGGTGTTCTTTCACTCTCTGTAATACATCATAGCCGTGAGTATGACCCTATGCTGAGTCCTCCTAGCAAATCATCAGAACGGACGGTGGTCTTGGGTTCTCCTGACACACTCACCTGTTGATTTAGTAATACCTGTCACAGAGATAAAGAACACAAAAGTAGCAGGTTTGGGGGGTGGGAGCACTGATATGTTCTGTAAGTTTTTCAATTTAGTTGCTTGTATCGCTTTACTGTAGTTATTTTGAGCTAGCGTTTAGTTACTGACTGCATGTTGCCTATTTCAAGATTAACTTACCAGGAAAATCTGATTTTTTTCGGTATACCTTAATTCATTATTTCATTCGGCAAACATTTACTGAAACCTTATTGAATGTTTGGAACTGATTGGACATTTTACAGACCATAATGATGCTTAGGAATATGGGGCAAATATTCAAAGAGGTTGTAATTTCACTGGGAAAACAAGATATTTGCCTTTAAAAAATAAAATAGCATTCTTTTCTAAAATGGAATATTGAAATATTTCAATATGCAAATGTTTTTGTCATTGAGAAGTTACCCAAGGTGTTTCTGTGTTAGTTAATGGTCCAGAAGACTAGTATATACAATTAGGAAATTGTACTTAATTCAAAACGAACACACCACATGTCAGGTTCATCATCACTTGGGCAATCTTTCTCATCTTCTGGCATCACAATATGTTTAAAACCAAGACTCAGAGCCTTTCACTGATTTAGGAGTTGTATGATGGCAGTCACTTTGGAGAGGTGCCCTAAATTCAGCATGTTTTCATGCTACTCTGATGGATATTTTTTTCTTGCAGAGACGTCAAGTCCTTCTCAAATGGCGGACTAAAAGGGCCCTTAAATCAGTGACCCATATCTTTATTGTCTCAGGGACATACTCTTTGGATGTTTTTCTCCACTTAGGAACAATGAATAGTAATGATCTTTGTCATACTAAGTCAGTGAATCACATGTAAATGAACTAAATGTCTTTCCTGATTCTCAGTTCTAATGAGCAGCCCCTCACTTGCAAGATTCATTTGTGTTGCACTGAAAAACAATCAAGAGTTTTAGCTGGAGGTTGTTAAGATCCTGAATAAGTATCAGCCAAATAAGCCAGTTTCGTAAGTACGTGAAAAATCAACTCGCTTTTCTCATTCAGATTTTTAGATTCTAATATTATGGCCTCTTTTTTCCCTCCATGAAGAAAAATAATAATTCAATCTTTGGTTTAAAAACTCTAAGCAGCACTGTCTCTTGCTCAGGCAGGGCTCACCTTTGTAATAGAGCCAGTCTGTCAAGTCAGTTCTAATTTCGTTACAAATGAATCAAAAGGTCCATTTCAAGCCACTGTTTCTGGGGTTTTGTTTGTTTGTATTTTATTAAAATTAACATTTTTAAACCAGCTTATTGCACATTTGATCCTTATAAAGGATTCATCATCCCATTTTTTCCCAGTTGATATCTGTTTGCTGACACAGTCATACGGTACCCACTGCACACCACTGATGTGTCTTGTTACAACTATTTTTACCTGTTATTTTGCCTTAAGAATTTAAAAGCATTTAAAGCATCTATTTCTAATGAGGGTAAGTACTTGAGTGGAATCAGGATTCGGTTAGGAATGAAAAGAAAGGTGGATGCTGAGTAGGCCACCAGTGATGTACTCTAAGCCAACTGGTATTCCCAGTAGCATTGTGTAAGGGTGGCCATCTCTCCAGGCTTTTGATTGCCTGGCTTAGCAAAGCAACAAAAGACAACGTGGTTACTGGATGTCTTTCCTGGTGGGAGCTGAACGATTATGTAACAGCTCAGAGGGGAGGACTCATTCTGCAAATGAAAAACAACCACCAAAGATCCATCAGGAAGAATGATACCTGAAAGAGAAATCATTATATGCTCCAGCTTAATAATGATTGAAGGACCATACAAATGTATTAAAACTGAAATAAGAGTCAGTTTGGTTTTTTCCTGCTTTTTCTTTTTTCTCCAGAAATCAAGGAAGATATTCTGCTACTTTGGGTATGTCGTGTCATTTTTATCATTAAATAAAAATGTTGAGAGTTAAGATATGATTAAGATAAGGTAAAACTTTGTGAAATGTCCTCTGATGTAAATGTGTAGAACTCTTACATCAGCTGTTCAAAATGAAATATTTATATTTGGCACATCTTTATGATATAATATAGTGTTTAAAAAACAGCAACTTTTTTTTTTAAAGCAACATACTTACTGATCTCTTGAGTAGTTCTAGGTGTCAACACCACCAAATTTGAAATAATAACTTAAGTAAGTTGTACTGTTTTCTCTATTTTAACTTTCATATAAATCCTTACATGCCTTCTGTTCCAACATAAATAGATTTTGCTTAACAAATATTTCTAGTAATTAGGTGCTTACTAGTTTAAGCTGGCTTCTGCAAGCAAGGAACACAGTTGTTCTCATTAATTCTCCTAATTGAGTTCCAGAAAATGAAATATTATTATGCCTCAGAATAATTGTAAATTATTTGCCTTTTTCCTGAAGCTTCTCATAAAAATGTAAGACCTTTCAAAAGGAGAGGAGTATGTTTTTTCTTAAATTCATCTATTCCTCAGCCTTAAGTCTAAGATTATTTCTGAGATGTGTTGCTTTTAGTTTAGGTCCTCAAGACTATGCATAAATGTGGTATTGCAGAGGTTGGATCAACATACCTGCTGATAAAGTATGAGTAAAATATGGGGGGGAGGGGGGAGGGAGAAGGGAGGGAGGTTTTGGTGATGGGGAGCAATAATCAGCCACAAAGTATATCGACAAAATAAAATTAAAAAAAAAAAAGTATGAGTAAAATATTCTAATGCCAGTGGAGTAGCAGGAGATGAAACACCTCCAGTTGGTCAAATCTCTGTTCAGTTTTAAGAACAATGAATTCAACCTCTAATTTAATTTTTTCTATTAGTAGAGAATATTTAGAGTCATTTTAATTTGATTAGTTCTTTGCTTTTTTCTAAGTGAATGTGTTCAATTATCCCTGACCCAGCTGGTTTGGAAAACCTGGCAAAAGCATAACACCCGACTTGGATATAACATCATACCCAAAGGATCCATTGACTTTTACCACTAGTGAATATGGAGTCCATTAGACATTTGTATTTGAATACGTAAATGGATACCTTTGTTAACTATAAGCAACACTATCTATACATTATTTTTATCACACTAACAGTCCTTCTCTATACTATACAATTTTGAAAATTTCCAACAATTCTTTGTTTCCTCAATAAAAATGGTTTGCTTTTGTGAGTTACAACAATTTAAGTTCTGTAGAACAGCAAAATGTTTTATATGGCCCTTCAGATTGCCAGCTGTTATACTTGGCTATAAAAAGTCTTCCTCAAGCTTCCGTGCACTGGCTTTTTGAAGTGAATCTTCCAAGTGTTTGTGAAAGTGTAAAATTTTTATTTCCCTAGAAAAAGAAAGGCAGGAAAAATACCCAATTCTGCCAAAATGAATTAATCATTTATTCTTTTATAAAATAATGTGCTACTTTAGGTTACTTACTGTGGTGGGCTTCCGTCATTCAGAGTTTCCATTGTACTTACTTTTTAAAAAGATGATTTTTTAGAGTAATTTTAGGTTTACAACAAAATTGAAAGGATGGTATGCGGATATCCCATATATTTCCTGCCTCCCTGACTATCAGCATCTCTTACCTGACAGGTACATTTGCTACAGTCAATGGACCTACACTGACACATCATTATCACCCAAAGTCCATAGTTTACATTAGGGGTCCCTCTTATGTTGAACATTCTGTGTGTGTGGACAGATGTACAGTGACATGTATCTACCATTACAGTATCATACAGAATTGTTTCACTGCCCTAGAAATCCTGTGTGCCCCACCTGTTCGTCTCTCCTTCCCCTCTAATCTTTGGCAACTACTGATCTCTTTACTGTCTCTATAGCTCTATCTTTCCCAGAATGTCATATAGTTATAATCATACCATATGTTGCCTTTTCAGATGGCCTTCTTTCACTTAGTGATGTGCATTTAAGGGTTCTCCGTGTTTTTTCATGGCTCGATGGTTCATTTCTTTTCAGTGCTGATAGTATGCCATTGTCTGATGTACCACAGTTTATTTACCCGTTCGCCTACCAAAGGACATCTTGATTGCTTCCAAGTTTGGGTAGTTATGAATAAAACTGCTATCAACATCCATGTCAAGTCTTTCAAAGAGGCTGTACCATTCTGCATTCCCACCAGTAGTGAAAGAGATTTCCTGTAGGCCCACATCCTTGCCAGCATTTGGTGGTGCCAGTGTTCTGGATTGTGGCCATTCCCATAGGTGTGTAGTCATATCTTCTTGCTGTTTTAATTTGCTTTTCTTTTATGACATGTGACGCAGAGCATCTGTTCATATGCTTATTTGCCATCCATCTCCAACATATATTTTTAATGCAAGAACTATATTTCAGCTCTTGCTCAGCCCATTTCTCTCACTGTGTGATACTGCGTTGCTGGACAGAGTCCCCACCAAGAAGAAGGTCCTCACCAGATGTCTTCCCGGGACCTTGGACTTCTCAGCCTCAGAAACTTTTGTCTCAGCTGCTAAGCAGCTGATAGAGTGGGAGAAGCCTCTAGTACCAGCAGGTGATGCTGGAGAATGTACCTCGGCAGCAGCCCACAGTCACCAAGAACACCAAAAAGTGGCGTTCCTTTACGTCTCCCACCATGGCCAACAAATCCTCCCAGGCCTCCCAGGATGCCTCTCCGTGGAGATCAGCCCTCCGGTCCTCATCAGTCCCAGCAACCCCACAGCTGCCGCAGGGCTCGCAAACTCTCCGGGCTTTTCCTCAGTGCCCCTTTTTGGACAATGCATCTTCTTGACCCACCCCTCCCCTGGCTGCCACTATCCTCGACTCCACCTGCTGCTGTTGCTGCAGCAATGGGACCCAGGCTGCGGCAGGATCCCCTGAGCAGACTGCACATTTGTGGCCTCAGATCTGCCCCCACATTGGCAGCACACCACTGAGAATGCCCTCAGCCGCAGTGACGCCTGTCCAGGACAGAATGCCGCCTGCCCTTCCTTTCTCCAGTGGTAGGCCCTGCTGCCCGTGTGCAGTGTCCGTCGAGCCAGCACCCCAAGGCTTGTGTAGCAGCTGCTTCACTCACCTCCCCAGTGTCACCACTGTGTCTTGGGAGACCAAGCCCAGTGGCCAGACAGTGACTCTCCTCCCTGGATGTCCCACGTCTCCTGACAGTGCTTCCTCGGCTTGTGAGAGCAGCTCAGCTACCAAACCAGATGAGGATAGTGACAAAGAACAGAAGGCTTTGTTCAAGTTGCTTTCTGCTGTCCCCACTAAGTGGAAGGTCAGAGTCTCCCCTCCAGCATCACCCATCCTGGAAGTGCAGCTGGGTGGCGCCGGCTGCCTCTGCAGGGGTAGTGGGTCCTGAGCTGCCACTCGGGGGTGGCCACACGGGACCAGCTCCTGCCCCGTGCAAGGCCATGGCCCAGTCGCAAGGGTGGTGGCAGGAACAGCCCTGGCCCAGGGTGCTTTCTGTGGGAAGTCAGGCTCTCCATTGCTCCACCTGCTCGTTGGGCGTGTGCCTCCGTGGGTCCTGTCATGGATGAGTCTAGGCATTGTTTGTGAAAGGTGAGGTCACTGTCGTTCCAGGGGAGAACTAAGAACTGGACAGCAGACTTCATGCTGGAATATTTATTCTAATATTTAAGAGATTTTTCCACATCCTCCAAATTTTTTTTAACTGAATTTATGAAAACAGTCAAGCACTGACTTTTTTTTACCTCTTGCTGCAACACAGTCTTCTCTCCTTTTTCCACCCATGTCTCGTGGCTGAGTTCTCTGGGTCAGTTCCGACTCAACTCCGGGTCCAGTGACTTGGGTCGGTTACACTCGGAACGATGACTCTGTTCTAGGGATTCTGGCCTCCAGTAATAATTACAAATGGGAGCAGTTCTGTTCAGTACAACCACTGGGGTTCTAGGATGTGTGGTAGGAAAGAACATGTATCTAATAAGACGACTATCTACTAGGATTATATAAGCCTAAAAAATGAAATAGTGTCTGTTGGCCAGGAAAATATCATGAAGCACTCTCAAAGTAGTGGACTATTTTCGCATAACATATGAATATATAAACGTTTGTTTTAAGTGTCATCTGTTTTATTTTTCTTCTGTGCCTGCATTTCATAAGGAAAGCAAATTTCTAACTTGAAAAAGAAAACAACTACATTTGAGAAACGGTAATGCACGCTAAGGGAGAGAAGGTGGGAGGGAGGAAGGAAAGAAAAAAGGAAGGAAAACATCAGTGAATCCAAACCACCACCTAAGAAACAAGCTTTTCCTTCCTCATTTTTTGCATGTGACTCTATACATTTCTGCACCAGCTAATCCAGGTGGGGTTCATGGAAGAAGAAGGCTAATATTCAGTGAGAATTTGTTGTGCCGCTCACATTATGTCAAGCACTTTGCATTCATCATGTAATTTAATCATCACAAAAGCCCTTTGAGGTACGCACAATTATAATCTCCATTTTGCAGTTGAGAAAATTGAGACAAGAAGAGGGGACGGGACCTGGGGAGTGTGACTCTGGGGCTCGTGCTCTGAATCGCTTTGCTCAGCTGTTGGGTTAAGTGAGGAGATGTTACCAAAGACACAAGTCTTGGGAACGCTCTGAGGTCCTCACATGTGAACACAAATACCTATTTCCACACATTTTATTTTGATTGATAATGCACAATTTTCATGGCTTTGCCTCTCACGGTTTCCTCTCATGTGTGAGGGTACTTCAAGGAGTTCATGAAAGATTCCCATTACCTTTTAATTACATTTTCCCACGAACTTTTTCAAGTCTCCCTGTAGGTAGGCCTGGCGAAATCTCACATGGGGAGAAAGTTTCTGGGAAGACTTCCAGCCAGACAGTGGTTGCAAACTGAGCTTTACCACTTCCTCTGTGTCACCTTGATACTTTACTTCTCCATGACAAATCCTAGTTTCTTTGTCCTTAAACCTATAGCACTTTGTGTTATAGGATTAACAGGTGAAATAGACGTTCCCCAAATATTTGCTGAATGAATGAATTTTTTTCCTCTTCCCTCTCTTTTCTTTCTGCTTTCCATGGAAAAGAAAACTAGTAGGTTTGGTAGGACGAAATGGAGGATGGGAGGGAGGGGAGGCTTAAATGACACTCTTGCTAATTTGCTGGTGTCTTTTTTCCCCCTCATCAACTTTATTGAGCAATAATTTTATACAATTAACTGAATTTATTTAATTGGATGAGTTTTGACAGTTTTATACTCTCGTGAAATCGCTGTCGCAATCAAGACACAGAACATTTCTGTTATTCCCAAAAGATTCCCTGAACCACTTTTTTCTTTATTCTATTTTTTTTTTATTGTGGTGAAATGCAACATGAAATTTGCCACTTTAACCATTTTTAATTACACAGTTCAGTGGCATTAAGTACATTCATGTTGTTGTGTGACCATCACCACCGTTTAATCTCTAGAACTTTTTCATCATTCAAAACTGAAACTCTGTACCCATTGAAAAATAATTCCGCATTGTTCCTGCCCCCAGCCCCTGCCAACCGCTGTTCTACTTTCTGTCTCTGTGACTTAGACTGTTCTGGGTACCTCATATGCTCACAGGTGGCATCACACAGTATTTGTCCTTTTGTGTCTGGCTTCTTTGACTTAGCATAATGTCTTTAATATTCATCAGTATTATAGTATGTATCAGAATTTGCATCCTTTTATGGCTGAATAATATTCTAGTGTGTGTGTGTGTGTGTGTGTGTGTGTGTGTGTGTGTATCACATTTTATTTATCCATTCATCTGTTGATGGATATTTGGGTTATTTCCACCTTTAAGCTGTTGGGAATGGTGCTGCTAGGAACACTGGTTTACTAATATCTGTTTGAGTCCCTGCTTTCAGTTCTTTCAATTATACATGGAGACGTGGAACTGCTGGATCATGCAGTAATTCTGTATTTAATTTATTAAAAAACCACCAGACTGTTTTCCACAGCAGCTGCACCATTTTACATTCCCACCAGCAATGAACAATGGTTCCAGTTTCTTTACATCCTTGCCAATATTACTGTGGTTTTTTTTAATAATAGTCATCCTAAAGGGTGTGAGGTGGTATCTCATTGTGGTTTTGATTTGCATTTCTCGAATGATTACTGATGTTGAGCATATTTTCATGTGCATAATAATACCATCTGTATATCTTCTTTGTACCCGTACCCTTTAGGTCCATGCATTCCTTTCAGCCCCAGCCAATCACTGATCTCTTTTTTGTCACTATACAGTCATTTGCATTTTACATAAGTGAAATCAGTATGTACCCTTATATCCAGCTTCTTTCACTCAGCATAAGTCTAATCGATTTTTTCTTTTATGATTTATGGGTTTTTTGTTTTAAGAAATCTTATGCAAAGTCAGAAAGATTTTCCTCTAGGAGTTTTATAGCTTAGCTTTTATATTTAGTTATAATCCATTTTTAATTAACGTTTGAATATGCTGTGAGGTAAGGGTTGATCCTGATTTTCCATACAGCTATTCAGTTGTTCCAGCATCATCTATTGAAGAGACTTTCCTTTTCTCATTGAATTACCTTTTCATCTTTGTTGGAAATAAATTTACCGTATTTGTATGAGTTTAATTCCAGATTCTCTGTTCTATCCTTTTCCAATATCATACTGTCTGATTAGTAAGTTGAACAATGTCCTCTAACTTTTCTTTCTTTCTTTAAATTGATTTGGGTATTTTAGGTTGTTTCTCTTTTCATACAAATTTTAAAATCAGCTTTTTTTTTTTTTAAAGTCTGCTGGTACTCTGTTTGAAATGGTATTGAATATAGATGACTTGAGGGAGATTTCACATCTTAATATTGAATCTACCAATCTGTGAACATCGTATATCTAGTCATTTATTCAGAAATCTTATTTAATTTCTCTCAGATGTCTCTTTTGATCATGATTTAGCTTACTGAACACCTACTCTAGGCCAGGCAAGTGTGAAGTGCTTTACCCTTAATTCCACATAATTACGCTGTGAGCATGTATTGTTCTCACTACGTTCAGATGTGGCAACTGCAACTGAGATGTCACAGAGCTGATAAATGTTGAAACTGGAATTCAGAAGAGGTCTGCACACTCCAGAGGCCGTGCTTTTAGTCTCAAGTAATCAACACATTTGGGAATTTTACAAATATATATATTTAAAGACATTCGTAGCAATCATTGCATGTTTCTTTCTCACCTCCTGTCTCCCGCAACCAAAAATAAATATGTGAACTATATGAGTGGGTACATATATCCCTGGATATAGTTCACCAACTCAAACTCACAGTAGACTTGCTTATGATTAGGAAATCATGTTAGGATTATCTCTGAAACTTGTTTTAATTAGCCTTGATTTTATTTTCCCTCTTGTCTATCTCATCTAGATACTATCAAGCATAAAATATGTCTTGTACTGCCAGCATGACATTAAAAGTCATTAGGAGTCCCCAGAGTTGTCTAATCCTGTGCCATCCCATTGATGTGTTGGTCACCTGACACCATCACCTGACACCCTGCATGTGAGGTCGCAGATTATGGCAGACTTAGATTTCACTTGTTAAAAGTTGTTTGGAACTTTAGTTATGCCTGATGGTTCTTTCCTCCTCCTTTTAAAAGACAGGAAAAACGAATGGGCTGTTTTATAAGTCCTTTTCAATCCTCTGATCTTCAGAGAGGAAAATGTTGAAAGGCATGGTACAGCTGTTTTATGTTGCAGTTTATAATCTAATTAAATGTATTTTATCCAGATCATTATGGACTTCATTAGAGCTAGACTTCTTATGAGAAAGATGATGAGTTAGATTTATGCAGAATCATCTGGGTCTCTTAAATTTTGTGATTATGCCAGCAGTGCCTGATGAAAAAAAAAAATTCAAACCTGCCTATCTGATTTGCTTGGTCATTTATTTTTGGAAAGATAAATGCTTCCAAAAGCATTTATCTTTCCAAAAATCATTCTTGCTTCCAATTTTGGTCACTTTTTTGTGAGCCTGCAGTTTTCAGAATGATTAATAAGAGACGTTTGTTGTTTTGGGAGAGTACCATTTGGAAATGATGCATAGTCTTCTTAGAAGCCTGTGTGATACACATGAGAAATAAAAGATCTAAAGTAATTCGTATAGTCTAGGTCAAAGAGAGATGAAATTACTTTTTGCTTGCTATGTTTTTTTCTGCTGTAGAAGAAATTAGTTTTGTGGCTTCTGGTTTAATTGCTGAATTTTTTCAGTGTGAAGGATAAGTATCTAAGCTACAATTTGAAAATTTGAAAAGGGACTGTAACTCATGCTACTTTTAGTTACATAATTTGAATATAAAGATTCAAGAGTATTTTTACTCTGTTTTAGATATGATGACCAACTTCTATGTGACTCCCTAGTCTTTTATATTTAAAAAAAATTAATATTGAACTGTGTGGAACAAAAATCTCATCTTTTTCCAAAGAATTGTATTTGGGATGTCTTACTCTTTATAATTTAATATTTTCTTGATCGAGGTGAGTCTGTGGCCTTGAACTTGCCCATACTTTTAGCTCTGATCATGTGATCCTAATGACATTCATAGCTTCAACCCCACTTGGATAATTTATTCCATTGGTTTAACTGTTGTTTCCAAGCAATCCTGAATTGTTATTCAGTAAGGGACAATATGAAAATATAACTTGATGGTTAATATTTAGCTGGAACATTGGTTTTGCCCAACTTCTTTAAGCCATGAAACCTGCATCTCTCTTGCTACCTCCCAGTTTGTTTATGTATATGTGTGTACCCACATAGTCTCACAAACACATCATATAACTGGCACAACATACCAAAAATCCTCCAGCAACCTCTCGGTGTCCACAACTGTAGTTCTCAACTACCTATAAAGACCCAGTTTCTTGTCTTTTATACCTCTCAAGTCCTGATCTTCATCATGTCTCATCTAGGACTTTTTGCTTTTTATGACCTCACTATGTCCATTGGACCTGACACTCAGACCACTTATTCGTGTATGTGACTTTGCTTGCTTCCTCAACAGTGATTAAGATTATTCTGTAGAATACTTCATATTATTCAAGTTGAACAGCTGCCCACTTGGCCTGGCTTTGAGACCCTCACCTTTTGCCCTGCTGCCCTGTGGACGATGTCCTCCTCGTAATTTATCTAGTGACTGTGTCTTAACAAATATATTGTACATTAAGGATCTTTGAGTTCATAGTTGGCTAAAATTATCTCTATGAAATTTTTGTGTGTGTTGCGCTGGGCCTATTTGGCTTCAAGGCTTTTGGATGATACTCTTAATTAAAGAAAGAAAAATTCTGGATATGACTATGCATCTAATGAAGGCCTACAGAGAATCTCTGTTCTCTCATTTCACAATGAAAAGAACATTGGCTTGTAGTTTATGGCCCTAATCTCTGTGTATTTTACAAAAGCCTCTCCATTGGCTGTATTGATACATTCACTGCTTGCTGTCTGATTAATATTAAGTTGTAGTCCTTATTGGTATTATAGTTTGCTTCGGATTAGCTTTGTCCAATATTTACTACTTTTATCTGAAAATTTGTATATTTTATCTTGACTGAGGCTGATGTCTCTTAGTGGGATATTTTAGCCATAATTAATTATTGAAACATTTAGATGGATCATACAGTGTTTACTCCTCCTGAGATTTTGTGAGCTGTTGCGTAGGTGTGAGAGGAATCTCATAGGTTGACTTATGTGTTATAGAAAATGGTAATTTACAGTGTGATTTTATGTCTTCTAGCAGTTTTACTTGAAATGCTAACTTGCTTTCAATTAGCATAACAGGTAGAATCCTAGCCCAGCTGAACTAGTTCATTTCAGTTGACATTTACGAAGTGCACACTATGGGCTTGTTAGATTGCAAGACTTACTAAAGCCACTTCACAGAAAGAGGGTAGTTTGTCAGGTTACCTGTGGCCTGCAAGTAAAATTAGCCTCTTTGAGGGCCTCAGGGTTGGGCTCCCAAACACCAGAGGTCTTAACCACTATGCTATATAACATCCCATTGGCACTAAGTACTTAAAAAAAAAATAATAACATATGCACTGTGTTTCATAGAATGGCTGTACCCTGATAAATTCAGTCATGTCCCCACTAATGGATACTCGGAATATTTTTACTTTTTTGTCACTAAAATCTTGCTGCCACAAACATTCCAGTGCATATAGCCTTGTACACTGGCATTTTTATTTTGATTGAAAAGGCTCCTCACATTAGGATTTCTTTTGTTCAAAGGCTATGCAAATTTTATATTCTAAAAGATATTGCCAGATTTCCCCCAAAATATCATTTATAATGGATTATAATTTCACCCGCAGTGTATCTCATCAATGAAATATTTTTCTAGTCTATTGGGTAAATAGTGTTATCTAGCTTGTCTTTGCATCAATTAGTATGTAAAAAGGTTAGGGACCTCTTTATATACTTATTGATTACTTTGGTTTTCTCTTTTGTGAACCATGTACTATTTCCTTGTTCATTTTTATATTGAATTTTTGGGTCCTTTTCTTATCACTTTGTAGGTGTTTGTGACATCATCTCTTTGTTCAGTGTTTTACAGATATTTTTCCCAGGATTTTACTTGTCTTTTGACTTGAGTTACTAAAAATATCACTTTTTTAAATACTGAAATATGACCGTGTAGGTTTTTTTTTTTTTTTAAATGGCATGTGGATTTTTTGTCTTGGGCATCCTTGCCTATGTCAAGGCTATAGAAAAATTTTAATAATTTCTTTCTAATGTTTTTATTGATTAATTTTAAATATTGAATTCTTTAGTCTATTTAGAAATTATTTTTGTATATAGTTTGATGTAATGTAATCTAGCTTTTATTTCCCAGATGGAGATGCACTTATGCCAGTACTTTTTGTTATATAAATCATTATTTCCCCACTCAGTTGAAAAGCCAGCTTTGGAATATATTAAGTTTTCATAAACATGTGGCTTTTTTCTATGCTGTTTTCCTTTTTTGTTCCTGTGCCAGTACCATTCTTTCCTTTTTTTTTTTTTTTTTTTTTTTCCTTCTTGTACATGATTTATAGTTAAGTTTGGTATCTGGCAAGACAATTTCACTCCCACTAATTCTTCTTTTGCACATTTTTTTTTGTTTTTTTTTTTTTACAGTTCTTCTGTATGGACATTATTGCAAATGAACTTCAAATTTACTTTACCAAGTTAAAGAAGAAAAAATGCCACTAGATTCTGATTGGAATATATAAAATTATATGTATGCATTAACTTTACAAAGTTTGACATTTTAAGAGAATAGCCTCCAACTCAGGGACACGTTTGTCTATTTGTTCATATATTGTTTTATGTCCTTCAATAACATTGTCTAATTTTCTTTTTCCTTTTTAACACTTGATGTTCATCAATCTCATTTTCTTCATATACAGGTTATATATTTTGTTGTTAAATTTATCCTATGTATCATGGGATACATGTTGCTGCTTTTTATAAAATATTTTATTTTATTTTACTTTTGGCAGCTGGCCGTACAGGGATCCCAACCCTTGACCTTGGTGTTACACGGCTGTGCTCTAACCAACTGAGCTAACTGGCCAGCCCTTTAAAATATTTTAAATTTGAGTTTCTAGCTATTTATTTCTAACATAAAGAAAGGTTAATTTTTTGTGTATATTTATGTTGCTTCCATGCATCTGAGTAAATTTTCTAATTAAAGTATTTCTTATTCAAGTTGAATTTTCAAGGAATGTACTCTTATCTGCAAGTAAGGACTGTTTGCTTCATCTATGTGTGTATGTATATATATGTTTAATCATTTCTTCTTACATGAGGCAGAACCTTCCAAGCAACATTTTAAAAGCAGTTCATGAGTCATTCTTGTCAGGTTTATCATTTTAATAAAATTGGCTTTAACATTTCACCACATACCATTGTTTACTATTGAATTTTGCTAAATTGTCTTTATCATGTTGAAGTAATTTTCATCTTTCCTATTTAAGTATTTTTAACAGATTTATTTATTGACCTAATTTGTTATATCCACATACATATGGGGCCTCATTACCTCTCTCTTCTGGAAGCTTTATCAGAATAGAGTTCTTCATCATAAAATTGTGTACCTTGTGAAGAGGGCTGGAAATCAGTTTGCCTGTATTTTTTTTCTCAGTGACATGTGACCTCTAGCCTCTCTGCCAAGCATGAGACAGATCCTGACTCATCTCTAAGTTAGTTCTCTCTTTATGTACCTATAAAACGTCTGCCCCAAACTACCCATTTATGTGAGATTCTTTACATGGGCATCACCATTGGCTGGTTTGTGCACATTTCTTCGAAGGTAAAATAGACATCATGTAGTATTTCTATGTCTACGTGAATTCTAATCTTTTTTTTTTTTTTTAAATATCTTTGGGATGATTTGAAACTATGTAGACATAGTTACATTTTATTTATTTATTTATTTATTTATTTATTTGCCTTTTTCGTGACCGGCACTCAGCCAGTGAGTGCACCAGCCATTCCTATATAGGATCCGAACCCGCGGCGGGAGCGTCGCTGCGCTCCCAGCGCCGCACTCTCCCGAGTGCGCCACGGGCTCAGTCCAAATTCTAATCTTTACTGTAGTATGAACACCCATGTATTCACCCAGAACACGTTATTTTGCTATGTATGGACATGGACTCGCTTAAGCTATCTCCTATAGATTGAAACATGAATCATTATGATTTGTACTAAGGACCAAGCCCAAGTAATGAATTTTTTTTTCCCACGATGAACTCCCCTTAATAGAGAAAAATCCAGAGTCAGTTAAAGTTAGGTTTGTGTTTAATTATTTATGACACTATTGAATTAGAAGAAAATTGAAACATACATTATTTTGTGGAATGATTTCTTTCCATTTTTTAAAAATAGAAGTCTTGGACTATAGAGGCTACGCGAGAACCTCATTGAGATCTGGGAGAAAAACAAAACATACCAAGAAAGTCTGCCCTTTCTCACCAGGAACCACCTGAGGACAGTGCAGCAGTTATAGTTAATCCTAAATATTCCTAAATATGAATGTTCTAACAGGCTTTCCTTTACCTGGAGTTCCCGGAAATTGTTGATGTGAGTCATTACTCCGTCCACTCTCTGTGTTCAGGATTTTGCCTCTAGCAGAGCTCTCTCTCTCCAAAAAAGGGAAAAACACACAGTAACAACTGTGGGAAGCTGCCAGGGAAAAACTAGCCCTCTGACAATTACTTCATATTATCCTTTACTGCACATAGGATACGTTATTCATCATTTTCTAAGCATGTTCATTATAAATGCCATTTAATCACATTTTAAAGGTAAACAGCATCTAGCAAATTATCATCCGGTATCTAGCTCCAAGTCAGCGCTGTTTCACCACAAACCTATGTCCTGCAGGAGAACATGTGTCTTTATTTCTTATTATCTGTCCAAAGGCTGAGAGCCACACCCATGTCCCATTGAGTTATTCCTTGTGTTTCAGGCCATCCCCTTTATTAAAATAGTTGTTCTTTTTGTTTGTTTGTTTGTTTGTTTTGGAAGTGTTGGTTCTGTCTTATTTGGGCTTTTCTCGACCTTTCTGAATATCTGTGTGGTGTTCAAGCATTTTGCATTTTGAATGTAGGAGTATCTTGATTTCTTTTTAGTGCTTTACATAGCAGTATGAGGGCACTTCAAAAAGGTCATGGAAAAATAGAATTAAAAGATGATACAAATCTTTCCATGACCTTTTTGACGACCTGTCCTATGCACTCAGTGAAAACTTGTTTAAGCTCATGGCAGCAGCTCATGGTGAGACTTGAGTGGGTCATGCAATTTTGTGTGAATTATCAGAAATTCTTAAATTTCTTGATTCTCATTGCCTGTTTTTGACATTAAAGGTAGTGGATGAGGCAGAATTAGTTCGTGGAGTAGATAGAATGGATGGTGTGTGTGTGTGCGTGCACATGTGTGCATACGTACATGTGTGTACTTGTATGCACGTTGGCATGTATTCATTTGTATGTAGGTAAGGGTGAGGATAAAGGAGTGAGAGTAGCAGAGAAAAGAGGGAAATTTCCATGTGTGTTCTAGAAATTGTGCAAGGCCATTTGATTTCTCATTTAACCCCGAGGATGCATTTCTTAAACATCTACTGAAAGCAGGCACTATTCAGAGCCCTTGGAGATAGCCTCGAAGAACATAGTCCAATAAAAGTGATAGCAGGGAAATATGTAGTGACGGCTTTGATAAAGGTAAATATAGGGTTCCCAGGGATGGGGAGCAGGGGACAAAACAGGGCATCTGTATTAGAATGGAGCTCAGGAAGGCTTTTAAGAAGTGAGTCTTAGGCTTTGTCTTGAAGATTACGAGGGAGGTAACTTGCCAAAAAAAGGGAGGGAAGGGATTCTAGGCAAAGGAAACAGCATAAGTGAATGATTGATACATACAGCTTTAATTTCTTCTTGGGGGATAGGGAAGAAACATTTTGAATTTAAGAAGTCACACAAGGTGCCTGTTTTAGAATTGATTCATTAGTAATGTTAAATTGTTACATATGGGTAGATAATTGAACAGAGCCCACAAAGAACAAACCATTGCCATTGAATGTTTTGTAGATTGGAGTGTATGTCAATTAAGGCTGCCATGTTCCTCACTGCTTAATTTGCAGTTAGGAATTTATGGACAGTCTGAGTATATAGTTTTTGTATTATGATTGTATTTGGGTAAATTCCTCATGGATTTTTCCATCAGTTTTTTTCTTGTGATATTAATTTGTTTCTAATCTGAATTTTCCCCCATTCTTACATACTTGGTATATATCTGTGAATCCAGAGGAACATCTTATTAGTTAGCACTGGAGAGTGTCAGAAATTCAAAGGATGATCTATACAAGGATAGAGTTTAGAGGGAAAGTGTTAGCTACCCATTTTCTTTCTAGCCGAGTGTTCCAGAACATGCAGGTAACTTGCCTTGCAGCTTCCTGCAGTTGGAAGAAAATGGGCATTGGAATCAGATGGACCTGGGGTCACATCCTCAAAATGTCACTTACCAGTCATCAGACCTAGGACTAATTCGTTAATCTTTTTTGATCCTCAGTTTCCTCAACCGTGAAATGAACACAGTAAAACCGACTATGTGGTAGAGGGTGTTAGAGAAAGTGTTTCAAAGTGCTTCATAGGGGCTTAAGTAACTAGCTGTCCTTATTGATAGCTTCATGTAGGAATGCAAATTATGATTAGAGCATATGTATTTGGTCATATCTTTTTTTTTGGTAAAGATTCCATATTATCTAGATTGAGCTAGGTATAACCCTATCTGAATCCATTGAAAAAGAGGTTATAATCCCTCTACTTCTCTTCCAGACCAGAAATCGCAATTTTTCTGATATACCCAGTGTATTTGACCATCTGGCTATGAATGTTTTGCTTTCTCTGCCTTTAGGATGACTTACTTAGAGAGTATAATCATTGCTTGGCGTTGACTGCATGTACCCACTTGGCAGATTTCAGGCTTATTGTGTAGATGTGAGGGCCCCAGTAACACTGGGACACACATACCGGCACACACATGTATATATTTTCTTTTCACAAAAAAAGTTCAACTCTGAACAAGCTAATGAAAAATTTACTATTAGAAACTCAGGAAAGATGATGTGTTAATTTCAGCATATGCAGAATTTTGCCTTTTGATATTTAGTATTATTTTTATTTTGAAATCCACATTAGGGAGGAATATTAAATCTTTCCACTTTATGGGGACTCTAAAGAGTTTAGTCCCACACTCAGGATGATAAGTACCTTGTATATCTGTCTTTTTTCTACCATGTAGTTCTTCAATAGTGACATCAGAGATGGGAAATGCACCACCGTCTATCTTCCAGTTAATTACCACTTGTGCAATATTTTACATGATTTTCAAGCAGCAAATATTAAGGTGCAGTAGAATCAGTGTCGTGTAGATCACAACATTTTAGAGCTCTGTAGGAACTTAAGATTCAATGGCTACAGGAATTTTCAAAATATTTTAACGCCAAACCCTGAGTCATTTCGGTAAGGGTGTGTAGATGCTTGTTGGGGATTGTGCAAGGAGAGAGGAAGTCCTGGGAGCCTGGCTCCTCTACCTTGGTTGTCTCCCATTTCCACCTGTTGGACTGGGGGAGGTTCTGGGGAGCAGAGTTTGTGACTACAGGTGTAATACAATGCCCAGTGGAGAACTTTGATACCCAGAAGGATCTATCCCAGTGTGGCTAAACTCAGATAGTTTCTCTCGCTGGGGGCTGCATTTTGGATTAATTTGGTAAATTCCTACCAGAAAGCAGTGTTCAGAGGGAAGTGTCAGCTCTCTTGGGATATTTCATCTGAGAAGTGACACATTGGGTCAGTGCCATTCCAAGCCCAAGTTCATATGTGTAAAAGGTAAGCAGCAACATTTCTTACATCTGTCATCAGGAAGCACAAGTAGTTGACTTACAAATGAGCTGTGGTGGTGGAGTGTCAATGCTAGGAAGTTTTAATCCTGGTAGTTTTCCTATTTCTTTAACCCCTCTGCTTGGAAGTAAGTCAGTCCTTTTCTATTCTAATCTTTGTATGTTAATAATATTCTGTATTGTACATGATGCAACAAATATCTAAAAGAGCCCCGAATTAATTGTAAACCAAACGTTAGAATACATCTATTTGAAAAGTGAATGTTCTTTCTCTTTAATTGTAGGATCTTGTAAGGTTGACTGAGTAAGTTCAGTTTAATACTACCCAGGAGAAATGTCTTAGTTAATTTTACACTGTTGTAGATCATGTTGGGAATTAACTATAACTTACACTAAGACAATGGTACTGAGCCATGCTGAATTAATATTAAGTTACTTTTCCAGTACTTGGAATGAATTTGGGCTCAGCCAGTCTTCCCGTATCTCTTTTGATCTAGTGGTAAGATGTTAAGAACTCTCAGGCTTAACCTGTCTATGAAATGCAACAAAAGGTAATTGGCAAAGAGAGGCTTGAACCTGTGACCTTGTCTCCATTGCAACATGACCTAATTGACTGAAAAACCTCCTATCCACAGCTTCTCCTTTGATGGTTCTCCTGATGTCTGTCATCTTGCAACTCAACTAACTGTCACCAGTTACACCTACTCTTTTAATCCCATGTGGTATTCTTGCACATTAGGTACTTAGTAGAATTTATTGAATCAATTAGTGAACGGAGACATGAGGTCTCTAACTGGTTTGTAAGTATCTGCTTGAGAAATATAGAAATATTATAGTCATGTTTCAAAGGTTGCCACAGATCATCACAGGTGTTTTCCTTATTGTCAAGCTGTGTCTTTCTTGTTCCCCAAAGCCTATATCTACCTTTACCACTTTGGTTTTAGATGTTGGCTTTGGTAAGTATCCATTTTCTAATATATACAAGTATTTTGTAGGCAATATAATGAGATGGGGTAGGTGTATGTCTGCATATACCTATATTTACATCTGGATGAACTTTTAAATAAAATACACATCTGTATATGCACATGTATGTAGAGAAGGGCATCTAAATGTGAATAAATTTGTTCTGCTCTGGACAGAGCAACCACATACAATTTCAGGGATTATTTTTATACATCCAGTGAGAAACTTCAGATGGTTATTACCCGTTCCTATTCGTATTTAGCATGCAAATCCATATGAAACCTCCACATTTCCGCAGTGTCTTTTGTCCCTTCACCTGTGACTGTGTCTACTTCTCCACTGTAGGAGAAAGGAAGTGAAGCCACTTGTGACTTTAAAGAATTAAACCCCGCTAGAGACTTGAATGGTCATTGTTTTTTTCCCTAAGAGAAAAGCCTCGCTTCATTTATGCAAATAGCAAGTATTTAACCTGGCAATATTTTACTTTCCCTCTGTTTCTACTTACAGAATTTCCATAAAGATACTTGTTTTTAACTTGTAGAAGGCAAACACTAAATTCACCGCAAATTAAGACTAAGAGCATTTAGACCCTGGAGCAAACTCTTATAGGAATGAAGGTGCGGATGTAAAAGGGAAACATGGAGACATCCCTTAATGATAAGAACTACAGCAGATGTCACCCCATTACTGATGTTGGGAAGGTGCTGGGGGCGGGCAAAGCCTGACAGAATGGGAAATTGTTAGAATTTTTCCATGGCTGTGATGTAGAAAACTCTTTTCTAATTTCTAGCGTCCTTGGTATTTGTGTACAGAAGTAGTTTCTAAGGTCTAGAATCCAGTGGCCTGGAGGTACCGCCAGGGGCACTTTGGGGGTAGGTACTTCTCCTGTGTTAAACAGGATGCTTGCTCTGTTTTGTGTTTCAGCCTCCCACGGAGGATTTTATTTGAGAAATAGATTCCATTAATTAAATCCTAGAAGGCTGAGTGGTGGTCTTGTTAAGAAGACTCTTGGGTTAGCATGGGCCGACTGACCTAGCTTAAGGTCCTGTCTTTCTTCCTTGAGTCACTTGTGGCTTTACTAACTCTTTGCTCTCACTCTACGTGTAACGTAAAAACCAGAAGCCGTAAATAGGAGATACATTTCAACATGTGAAAATAATTTTTTAAAAACTCTGCACGGCAAAACCACTGTAGGAAAAAGTAAAAAAACTAAACTGGGGAGAAAAATATGCGCAGCTCTTAACCACAGAGAAAGGATAATTTCCCTAATGCTGGGGTCAGCAACTACAGACCAAGGCCCAAATCTGTCCTGCTGCCTGTTTTTGTGACTCTCGTTTTATGAGACACAGCCACACTCATTCATTTGCAAATTGTTTGTGGCTGCTTCCACCCTACGGTGGCAGGACTGAGTAGATTCCACAGAGACCTTATGGCCCACAAAGCTACAAGTATTTACTGCCTGTACTGTTACAGAAAAGTTAGCCAACTCTTGCTCGAATGGATAATGAGCTTCTACCACTCCAAATCAATATGAAAAGATCAACAGCCCAATAGGAAAATAGGAAAGAGATGTGTATGTTAGTGTCTCAGCAAAACAAAACAACAGCAAACAGATTTTTCCCCAGATGGTTCAAATGAAGAGATGTAGACAAAGGGGCAACTTGCAGGGAGAGGGCAAGATTCAAGGAGTGAACAAGGACAGAGTGACACTTAGAGACTAGCAAGAGCAGGAACCATTACCCCCTGGGACCCAATGCGCAAAGAGAGAAAATAGTGTTACCTGGAGCTCAGTGAGAGCTTGGAGCAGGGGAGGGTGGATTGTCCAAAGGAGCCTGTAATCGTGGAAGGATGTAGCCACTGTGAGAAATATGGCATTGAGACAAGACAGAATTGGGAAAGAAATACCTTGACATCTCTCCTCTCACCTTCTAGTCTGCTGTTGGTGCTTCTCAGAAGCTACCAGACAAGGGAGCCCAGGGGATGCTGTCCTCAGGAGTCAGCCTCTTAGAACACAATTGAAAAGATCCTCGATCTAAGACATAATAAGAGCAGCGCATATGAAAACTATGCTGAAATGTGACTTTTTACCAATTGATTGGCAAAGAGCAAAATGTTTGATAGCACCCTGCATTAGCAAGGGCGTAGGGAAAACGGGTACGATATAGATACGTAGATACGCATACAAGGAGTCTTCAAAAAGTTCATGGGAAATACGTATTATGAAAAAACTATGCATTGATTTCAAAATTTTTTGCACCAGAATAAACTCTTACTAACTTGTTAGCACATGTCTGAATAGGACGTAGTTTGAGACACCATTAATAACATCAGTTGAAAAGAGCCCCTGTGAGGACAACATGAATTTGGCTAAAATGGTAGCAAGAACAAACATCGAACTTATGGTGAAGCTTGGGTGGAAGAATGGTGCAATCACTGATGCTTGACAAAAAGTTTATGGGGACAGTGCCCCAAAGTAATCAGCATTTACAAATGGATAACTCATTTTAAGAAGGGACTAGACAATGTTGAAGATGAAGCCCACAGTGGCAGACCATCTACATCAGTTTGTGAGGAAAAATTAAATCTAGTTCATGCACTAGTTGAAGAGGACCAGTGATTAACAGCAGAAACAACAGCCATTACCACAGACATCTGAAATGATTCAGCTTGCACAATTCTGGACTGAAAAATTACAGGTAAGCAAACTTCCCACTTGAAGGGTGCCAAAACTCTTGTGCCCAGATCAGCTTACAGACAAGAGCAGAGCTTTCAATGGAAATTTTAAACAGGCAGGGTGGAGATCCTGAAGGATGTCTTTGAAGAACTGTAACAGGGGATGAAACATGTCTTTACCAGTAAGATCCTGAAGAAAAAGCACGATCAAAGCCATGGCTACCAAGAGATGGAAATGGTCCAGTCAAAGCAAAAGCAGATCTGTCAAGAGCAAAGGTCATGGCAATAGTTTTTTGGGATGCTCAAGGCATTTTGCTTGTTGACTTTCTGGAGGGCCAAAGAAAGATAACATCTGCATATTAGGAGAGTGTTTTGAGACAGTTAGCCATAGCTTGAGCAGAAAAATGCCTGCCCTGGAAAGCTTCACCAGAAAGTCCTTTCCACCACGACAACACTCCTGCTCAATCCTCCCATCAAACAAGGGCAATTTTGTTAGAGTTTCAATGGAAAATCACTATCCACCCTACAGTCCTGATTTGGTTCCTTCTGACTTCTTTTTGTTTCCAAATCTTAAAAAAAAATCTTTAAAGGGCACTCATTTTTCTTAAGTCAATAATGTGGAAAAGACTACATTAACATGGTTTAATTCCTAGGACCCTTAGTTCTTTAGGGACAGACTAAATGGCTGCTATCATAGCTGACAAAAGTGTCTGGAACTTGATGGAGTTTATGTGGAGAAATAAAATTTGTATATGTTATTTTTATTTTTTAATTCCATTTTTCCATGAACTTTTTGAAGTCCCCTCTTATTTATCTGTGAAGGTAGTTATCTCTCAAAATTATGAACGCATATCCCCTTTGACTCAGCAATTGTACCTTACAGGAATTTAACCTACAGATATTTTAACACATACATGAAGTGGCATATGTGTAAGGGGATTTACTGTAACCTTATTTGTATTAGGAAAAGAATGGAGATAACTTAAATGTTTATCATTAGGGGACTGGTTATATAAATTATGCCATATCCATTCAAGGGAATATTGTGAAACCATAAAAAAGAATGAGGAAGCTCTTTATGTCCTCATATGAAATTAACACTAAGTTATATAATTAAGAGTACAGAGAAAATGAAAAGAGTGTGTAGTTTATTGCTATTTGTGTAAAAAAGGAAGGAAAGAAATACATAGATGTATTTCCTTGTATATGCATAAAATAAAAACTGAAGAAATTATAACACTGGATGCTTCTGGAGGTAGAGACTGCTGGAGTGGGGGGTGTTCATATTTTTGAGCCTTTTGAATTTTGATTAAAAGAAAAGTAAGAATATTCTTCTGAACCAGTTAGACAGCTTTCATCTGAAAATTTGAGGGAAATCTCAAAATTCTAATCCCTGACCTGTGGCTTTTTATAATTGCTCAAATAAGATCCGAGAAGCTGACTGGTGGATCCATTGTGAAATGACAGGTCTGGTGGCTTCAGTGAGGAAGTCCAGTGGCCTCTTCAAGCCAGTTTAACCGTGCCCTGTTGGTGTCGGTCCTAGGTACTGCTTCTTAAATCTCTTTCCTCCACGTACTTGGAATCGATAGCACTACAGATTTTTTAAGTGCTCTGTTATTTACACTTTCCCATACTTCAGGCTGCTGCCATGCCTTGGGCTGATGATTGAGACTTGGGTGGATGTGGAATCCCTCCTTTTCAGTTAAGGGAGATATATGCTGTAGTTGTTTGGAGCTGTGTCTGTCAAATATTTATTTTGATGGGGAGCAAATGTGGAATATCAACAAGTAAACGTTTGGACAAAGGATCAAAATATAGGAGCAAATCTGGATTTCTCAAAGCTGTCTCTTTTTATTTTTAAAATTTTTTTTCCAGGCAAGATTTGCCTGAAGTGGAAAGAACTGAATATGGATGAGCTCATGTTGCAAACTGATTTTCAGCCATAATTGCTTAGCAGTATGAAAATAGGCAAAGAAAGTAGACTGGGAATATAGGCAATCAGACATGAGATTCTTACACCTGCCAGATACCATGTGTAGCACACGGGCATCCACAGAGAAATTGAAATGCTGCTATCCTGTGGCAAGAGGTTGCAATTAATGTGACTCGGATGCGCCTGTCTGCCAGTAGCTCACCCCCAGAAATGACAGTCCCGTCCTGCCGTTGGAGTCAGTCAGTCAAAAGGCTTATTTAGTGAGCAGCACTGGAGTCATCCTGAGACCTGTGCTGTGCGGCTGTGACCCTCCATCCTTTCCATTTACTTCAGCTCAGGAACAGCAGCTTACAGGGAATGCTCCTAGCTGGAAGGCTTGTAATGAGATGCCATTTCTATAGTAAATGCCATTCTGAAAGCATACGCTCCTCAACTACATGGCTGTGGAGTAGGGGGTTAACGTTACAAATTGCCAAGTTTTGATGACTGAAAGAAAAATACATTTAATATATTAATTTTGGCATGAAAAATATTTGGACAATGCGTGGACACTTTTAGGTCCTCATTCAGAACTGAAGAGTTTAAGCAGAACCATCTGGTAATTATATATCTCGAGGCGATGACCTGGAAGGTGGCGAGGGTGTTTGCTCTGCCAGAGACTTCGCTCTATTTGATGTTTAAGGCCAGAGCACGAGGATGCTTCACACTCTGTGCATATATTGGAGTGTGTGTGTATTTTCTCTTTCCTCATTCATGGCATAACCAGGAGCTTCATATAAGCTAACTTTTGGCAGCAGGGATCAGGCAGCAGGGGGTAGAGATCTCTGGGAAAGGTGACATTACGGTGCAGCAAAGTCCTGAGGATTGCTGCAGTCCTTCAGAAGGCCAAGGTCATGCACCTGGCAACAGTTCTCTGCACGGTTCCTGCCCCCACCCCAGTCTAGCCATGCACCCAGATCTCCAGCCCATGCTCACGTCCCCCTTCTCTGCAGGTTTGTTGCTGATGGTCTGCTCTCCACTGCTCTCTGAATCTTCATATATGAGACTTTTACTTTCTTAACCAGGTGTGAGCTTTGGAGCACATGAGACCAGGTTTTGTCCTTTCCGTTTTCTTTCTCCATTGTCTGCAAAAGAACATGCTAATTATTTTTTGGCCTTGCTTCCTCTCTTTTGAGTGTGGCTCTTGGCCAGCTGGATGACAGTCCTCTGCAGCCTGCTCCACTGTTCACATTTCGATTAAGAAATTGGTGGTATCTGAATTGCACAGTTTTGTTATGGGAATGTGGGTCAATGCTGTTTAGAGTGAAATAATGCATATTTCCCCCAAAGTTCAGATTTATGGGGAAAAAAGGCTAAACATACCAAGAAGTGCTTGTATTATGATTGGACTTTTTGTGGAGTTACATTGTCACTGGATTCACAAGCAAAACTCTACCGGAACACACTCTGTCTGTGGACACCTGCTTAGAGAAAAGATTTAGTGAGCTTCCATTACTGCTTCTCTTCCCCCCCTTTAGCCCTTGTGGCCACTAATCTGGACTCTATTTCTATAGCTTTGTCATTTCAAGAATATTGTGTAAACAGAAAACACAGTGTGTAACCTTTTGGAATTGGCTTTTTTTACTTAGAGTAATTCTCTGGAGATTTGTCAAGGTTGTTGGGCATATCAACAGTTGGGTCCTTTTTTATTGCCTAGCAGTGTTCCATGGTATGGATGGACCATAGTGTAGCCTTTTACCTATCGAAGGACATCTAGGTTGCTTCCAGTTTTTAGCTGTTACAAATAAAGTTGTTATAAACATTTATGTGCAGGTTTTATGGGAACATAAGTTTTCATTTCTCTGGGATAAATGCTTAGGATTGTAATTGCTATGTTATATGGTGGTTGCATGTTTAGCATGCAATTTGCAGTGATCTTCTAAAAGTATGCATTATTACCTTTATTTGTTATTATTATTATTATTTACAGATGAGGAAAGTGATGCTCCGAGTGATTAGTTGACTTACCCTAAATTACATAGCTAGTAAGTAGTAGAGCTAAGACTTGAGCCCAGGTCTGTCTGTAGCTTTTCCAATCAAGGACTCTGCTGTATGGGTCCTTTCACATGTAACAGTGTTAGGGATGGAAAACCGAGAGTACTGTTTTCACCTGATCTTGAGTCACTAAAAGTGAGAAGGTGATTTCATGGTCATACTATTGAATATGTTTTTTCCTCAACAGGGCAGAAAGCAAATATCAGTATGGAAGACACCAGTGTCCGTGGTAGATATGACTGTATTAGATATGACTGTGTTAGCAGTGAGCTTTATGATCCCATGTTTGCTGAGAGGTTGAGGGGCTGGAGCTGGTTGCCCAGTAAATCAAGAGCAGAGTCAGGACTTGGATAAAAGCTCCCCATCCTTCTGTCTGGTTGCCATCTCTTCTTCAGCTTGGACAGCCTTCAGAGCTGGGGCAGGCAGCTGGTGGCTGGCGATCCTCAGAAAGACAGATACCATCAATTACTGCTGTGTTTGTGGGAAAGACGGGGTAGGGAGAGGGAGAAATTCCCAGGTGTTGGATCATCTGATCATGGCAGGTACTGAAACTCTGATGGTATTTATGGTTGTTTGATGCACTGTGCGGAATTTCAGCCTCTTCCTGCAATCTAAAGGCTTATTTCTGGGTGACATCTTGACAGGAAGATGTCCTGTGGGCGAAGAGGCTCACTCAGTTTGCCTGACCAACAATTAAGTATTAATACTTCATGCTTGATAAGTAGAGGGACATTGCCTGGATGTCTGTTATGGAGCTATTGGTTTTTTGTCTATTTTTTCCCCCCAATGAAAAGGAGAGGGTTTTATTAAGCAGTGGGAGAAAATTACAGCCATAAAATTGCACATTGCTGCAAGAGTGGAAGGGTTTTTTCAACATAACTTTAGAGCCTATGTAATTTATGCCGTTACAGGAGATATCCCTCTGTTTCAGAGTTTCAACAAAGGTAGGGTGGTTATCAATCTACTTTCTGCAGCCTAAATATTGTTTTCAAATTAAAATGGCTGATTTCAGTTTCGTCTTTGCAGACTGTGATGAAGCTAGAATGAAAATGACCTGATTTTATGTTCACAGCAGTAAAGCCTTTTGAAATCTGCTTCTTCAATAACTTAATATCTTTTTAACTTGAAATAATATTTATAGCCAGAGGTTCACATTATGTATTTCTATTGTAATATATTTTTCCAGTTAATACTTCTCTCAGTTTCTGATCTCATGATCTAATATTAAATAAATACATAAATAAGATTCCAGAAGTTGGTCTGATTAAGCACTTAGTCCATCTTTTCTCGGCAAACAGATAATTTGCTACCAAGATTGTTCAGTGTGATCTATTATAATAATTATCATATCAATGATCCTGTCTTTGTTTATGTGATTTCCTATGAGGACCCTGTATAACAGAGTCATAAAACATTGCTAGGAGCATACAGGAAAAAAAGTGTAGTCCAAACCCCTCATTTTACGTATAAGGAAGTTTCTTACCTGTTGGGTGAGGCCATCCTTAGTTCTGTTTGGGGTTCAGAAGCTTATAATGCATCAGTGGTTTTCAAGCAACGTTCTGGGGAAATAGCCTCACTTCTCCCCACAAACACAGGCATGCTCATGCACCCCCCCTAAAAGTACATACACATGCCCTAGTCTTGCTTCCTTATATCACATCACTTTTATTGTGGGATTCTATATTTTGGGGTTTATGTAACATTGTTCTGTGTAAGGGTTCCACTGCAAAAAAAGTTTGAAAACTATAGTCAAGCTGCTTAATAGGCTTCTTAGAACTCTGTCATCAACGATACATAGTAAATAACACATAATTCGTATGTAGGTATGGATTTATGATCTTCTATGTGACTGGTTTGGCAACAATGGAACTTTGAAGAAGATGTTTCATTAAGATTCTTTTTAGATTATGTAAGTGGATTGGCTACCTGGAATGTAGAGTGCTTTATTTGTAGAGTGCTGCTTGATTTTGCATGCTCTGTTAGGATTCTGATTTTTATCTATAAGATTAATAAAGATGTACTTTAAAAACCTCAACCATCTTCTACCAAATACAAACAAAAACTATAATTTTATTTAGGTGAGTGTGTGTTTCAAGGCTCTGTGATTAAACTATGTGTGTCTTAGGGATGAACTGGTAATTACTCATAAGGCATTCACTTAAATAAGAGTATTTGATCCAAGAGTTCTTTATGCTGCCTTCGTAGGGCTTAGGGAGAGTTAGAGGACTGTGTGTTTTTTTGAAGAAAGGGCCATCTTCTTTCTAAGATGGGACTCCCTTTAGAACACTCGGGGCTTTTACCTACAGCTCCTCAGGTCACTGACAATTCTTTTGATCCTTCTCAGTAACGTTACCATGTCTATATCTACACCTAATCTCTATCTATCTATCCAATTTAACCATAAATCCACTTAGATGACAAAAGGGAGAAATTATACTCACTGTCTTTATCAAGATGGCACCTTGGTAACCTTAAGGACCAAGTCTCTCGCTCTCCGAATGCACTGGGTTCTAGAAATTTCTGTCTGTATCATCTTTGTGGTATAGGTCAACAGAGTGTGCAAGACATTTAACTAGCTTTTTCTGAGTTACAAGCTCTTCTATCTAACATGATTCTCTTCATGATTCAATCAATTAATTCCAGAAAACTGACCCTCACACTCACTTGTATCTCTATTCTGTTCGTAGAGCGGCGTTGGGCATCTCTGTGTTTGCCATACATACACATGGAGGGGAGAAAGCCTTTCTGATAGGTGTTCTCATGTTCAGGGTGACCTATATCTTTTCTTTTTTTCTTCTCCTGGATTGGAATTGCTATAGCTTCCTTTCTACATGCTATCCACCCATTGATTCTTTAACCATTTTTTGTTCAGGCAGAGATTATATGGAGGTTCTCCTGTTTTGAGGAAAAAGATAAACCGTAAGCTATACTGTGTATCTGTGACTATATCCTAGAGTAATTCCTATTTTTCTCTGCTTAATATCATATTGCAGAAAGCAGAATCCAATGTGGTATGTTTGAAAAAATTCTGGATTGTGATATGAGACCAGATTTTAGTCTCAAGTTGACTTCTAGATCACCTGGCCAAGACATTTGCTATCTAAATTCGATGATCTCTGTAGATCCTTATTTTATCCCCTCCCATCTAATAGTGGTCGTCATGTCATAATTTTGAAAGAGTTAATCTGTCATTATTCTCTATTTTTACTAAATGGTCAGTATTTGCCATCCACTGTCCCTCTGAAACAACAGCTAACAGCTACTAGGTGTGTACCAAGTACCAGACAATATTTTAAAGTGTTTTATATGTGTTAATTCATATTATCCTTAGAATAAACCTATGCATCAGGTTCTGAGATTAAATAACTTGCCCAAGATAAAGAGCTAGAGAAAGTGAGAGCCAGGATCTGTACGCACGCACTTTAGCTCCTGAGCATGCACTCTCTTTTCTGCTATCTGCCTCTCTCTGTCTCAAAGCCGAAAGCCACAGCTTCATTTTCCAAACAACTCTAGCCCCCCAGAGTGAAACAATTCATTTTCAGCATCATCCTGTACACTGAAAAGAACAAAACTCACATCCTTTTTTTATTTGGACAATCTTAAAACAGTAATGACTTTGGAAAATGGCAAAGAATGACACTTTTCTAATGAAAACTGAAAAAAAAAAAAAAAATGCAAGCAGCTCCACTTGGTCATTTTCAGATATTCAATACTCTCTGTGACATCTTTCAATTCTGTAATCTAGTGACAAGACACATTTGATTCATCAGCTAGAGCTTGCTGTATTAGCTAATCTTCTGTTTTCTAATTGCTGATTTTAAAGGACCATAGTTATGCACAGACACACATTCCAACAAGCTCGCCTTCAGTGCTCTCTGCATATTATTTCTTGAGATATTTCTCAATGATTAGCAAGAGTTTGCTTTTTAAGTAGATGCCTCTTTAATTCCTAGCACTTGTGTCTCTTAGTTGTTCTCACGCAGCATGGACACTGAATCCGGGACAATTACCCAGTGAGCTGGAGGGGACGGTAACCTGCCCAGCCCTGAATGGCACACCTGGCTGGGAAGTTCAGCGAATGTGCTGGTAGAGAAGCAAGGTATACTTTATTGCTGCTTTAAAATCTTATAGGCTAATTACTGACCTCCCTCTTCCTAAATTACATCCTACCCTCCTAATTTGAAAAGGGAAATGGAAAATTCTTCACAGGATTAAAATTTAGAGGAGAAAATTTAGAATTCAGATCGTCCTGGCACCATACAAAGTGTAAAAGTGAAAGCCTTCTGCTCCCCGGCCATTCCTTGTTTTTCGAGGAGATCTACTGTAACAGTTTGGTATGGATCCCGGCAGGCCTTCCACGTGTGCACACAAGCACACACACACACATGCACGCAGAATTGCTTATAACAAAATCCCTGGAACTGAGTAATCTATAAGAAAATGAAATTTATTACTTACAGTTTCTGAGGCTGGGAAGTCCAAAGTCCATTTAGTTGTGGTGACAGTGACCCAGGGGTCTCACATTGTGAGATGGTGGAAGCAGAGAGAGCAGAGAGATAGACAGACGCTCCTCTCCTTTTAAAGCTCTCAGAGCCACGCCCCTGACCACCATTATTAATCCATTCACTACTGCATGGTCCTGCAATCTAATCACCTTTTCAAGGCACCACCTTTCAATGACCATAAGAGGATTTCGCACCCTCTCAACAGTCACAGTGGGGCCAAGTTTCTAACACATAAAACTTGGGGGACACAATTCAAGCTTCAGTGAGTTTTGGGGGAGACATAATTAAATTCACTACAATGAGCATCTTTGTACACAGGTGCTTGTGAAAGTGTTTCTCTCTGACAGATGCATTTTAATGTCTGAGAGCCAACCTGACGTTTAAAAAAAGATTTTAGCCCATATTGACTTGTGCAAAGAGGTCACCGCATGGCTACGTAAGGACTGATGCCTTAAGCATAGTGATGTGTCCTCTTGATAATGTCAATGACTTGCAGTTCTCTTGGCATTCGATTCGACTTGCATATATTTAACAAAAGACCTGCCAGCCTTTGGCTGTGTTCAGCAGTACTTGCTCTCGGTTGCTGCTGGAGTCCATGCGTCCAACTCTCAGTGGCCTTCCAGACCTAGAAGAGGAAACCCTGATTATATAACAATTTGGGGTACTCCTTAGGAGTCAAACCTTCCAAGAGGTCACAGACAGAATGTCGAAATAATACAGCACTTACAAAGTGAGGTGCTGATGTCTTATGCTCACTGTCACACCGAAATGCAGTTTCATTTTTCCATTTTCCATTTGAATGGGTTTTGATTTGCTGAAAAATGAATAAAAAATATACAAACAAAAAACTTGATTCTGCGAAATTTTTTCCTGTATGGCAATAGAGATAGAATTGTAATAGAATTGTAAAGCTGAGATGCTTTACAACAGTGAAGGGACTACTGCATCGGGGAGTAGGGAGGCTGGTCAGTAATATAAGCATGGATTAGCGAATTTCCTGCCTCCCAAGAGGCATCACCTGCACCTCTGTCTTTTCTCAAATCTCCATGAGAGAGATCCTTACACTAGACTGAATGGCTGGTTGGCCAGGCAGGTGTTTTTTTGATTGTAGGAATCCAAGTTCATAGACTTTGATCCTGTGGGGCCAGTTCACAGTCTCCCATTGCCTGACCACAGACTGCCTTATGGCAAGGGCCCTGTGGGACAGTGTGGGTGATCAGGAATCAGAACATACCATCCCTACCTCCGGAAGATTAACTCTAAGTATTTCTAATCACGGTAGGGTTATATTTTGCACTGAAATAGAAAGACAGTGGAATTCTGAATCCATGTCAGAAGGTTTCAAAGCTCCTCTGCCTTACCTGAACTCTGCTGGTGGCAGCAAGGGCAGCAGAAGGGATTCTCTTGACCTTTACTTAGTGGGAGAGAGGAGGTGATAGCGAGGTGCTGCCATCAGAGGTTGGAGGTGTGCACTTCATTTCCTCTCCCTCGGATAAGTTGGCGACTACCTTGTGATAGTCACGTGTTTCTGCTATTGGCATTGGAAATAGTTAAGCCATTGTCTTAACAAAGCAAATAATGTTCTCTTTAGATTTTATTTTTGCAATCAAATTTGCCATTTACCTAGACAAACCTATGAAGGTTTATAGTGGGAACTGTACAACTGTTGAATCAAGTGCATGCTCACACAGGTAGGCCTTGTGAAAAAGGAGCTATGGGTGTGATGCTGTAATGAAGATAATGAGTTTCAGATTTAGTCAAACTATACAAAAGCTGAAGAAATTTTTCCCCCCACTAAGAATAATAGTTCTTAAAGCATAAAACTTAACGAACCTCAAAGAAACCATAATGCTTTGAGGAGAATGGGGATCAGAGAGCAGAACGGTGGTTAAGACCATGCATTTCACAGTCTGTCTTTCTGATTTTAATCCTTGTTCTGACCTGGAAAAAATTATTCAAACTCCTGGGCTTCGGTTTCCTTATCTATAAAAGGGGACTAATAATTATAATAAGGGGATCTACTTTGTAGGTTGTCAGAGGATTTTGTGAGTAAAAACACGTAAAACGTTTAGAATAGTATCTGGCCCCTAGTAAGCTCTCAATTCAGTAAATGTTAGCTCCTATTATGATTATTATTATGATTTAATTATTATTATGATTTTGTCATTCTAACAGTCTCCTTTCTTGTAAGGAGTCAGGAAAGGTACTAAAGCATTTGGAATGGAGTGGTTTCAATTTTGATCACCAAGCTAGGTTCCGTGTTTATAGGAAAGGAAGCAGACCTTACAGAATTTGTAGGCTGTTGAAACCTGAGTAGGCCAGGAAGAGTTCTTTTCATTATGGAAGTTCCCATGGATTGTTAAGGAATCGAGGCCACAAGAAGGCTCCCTAATGTGTTTAGCAGTTTCTCACTGAAAGTCACAGTTTCTGAGAAGACTGTTTTACCTGCGGTACTTTTTAAAAGGTATTTATGCTGAAGGAGAGGAAGCCAGCATAGATTTTTGACTGTTAGCCTGGAGATAAGTCTTATTGGATTCTGTGCTATGTTCCTGTACAGTGGTAGTAGGAAGTAGATATCAAATCTGTCAGGATAGGATTATGTTCAGTGGGTCTAGGACAAAGACACCATACGACACTGTTCTTGGGTAGAGGAGGCTGTGAAATCCCTTGGCTGGAAGAGTTGGTACTTCTGAAAATGATAGTAAACTGTCTGGCAGGCCAGTAACAATTCTAGGAGCAAGAGGATACATACTGTGTGTGAGGATAAAAATGTATCAAAATCTCTTTTCTTTCTAATATATCTTATATATCATGTTAATTTTTTTCATGTTATTCTGCCATCTAGGTATTTTCTTTTAAAGACCTGAATTCCAGGAAAGCAAGGATTTTTAATACTGTTCTCTATATTAACATATATATTTATGTATAGTATATATTATATACAGTTGTTTCTTGGTATCTGTGGGGTATTGGTTCCAGGACCTCCTGCAGATACCAAAATCTGTGGGTGCTCAAGTCCCTGATATAAAAATGGTATAATATTTCCATATAACCTGTGCACATCCTCCCACATTCCTTATCTCATCCCTAGATTACTTATAATACCTAATACAATGTAAATGCTATGTAAATAGTTGTCGTACTGTGTTGTTTATGGAGTAATGACAGGAAAACAAGTCTTTATATGATCAGTACAGATGCATTTTTCCCCCCAAATATTTTCAATCTCTGCTTGGTTGAATTCATGGATGGGGAACCCCCAGAATGGAAAGCTGACTGCGTGTGTATGTGTGTGTGTGTGTGTGTTTGTATAGTAGCTACGAAGTGTTTTTTAGTACCTTGGTACTGGTGGTCTAGGACTTGACAAAATTAAATTAATCATTGCCTTTCTTTTTTGTTGACATTTAAGACAGTACAGGTGTACCCAAATAATCTAGATATGAATTCTTGTCAACCTGACAAACATAGATTTAAGACTTTATGGATCAGGTGAGTCTCTTTATGTTGAGAACTCAGCTAAGAGAGTTTTTTGTAGAAATAATAATGATAGGGTTTTTTTTGTTTGTCTTTTTGACCGTGCCTTTGGATTATAAAAGGTTCTATGACCAATATTTGTAAATCAAACCTAGGATGTAGAGAAAGCTGTTACCTACCTTAAAGATACTTCTAAAGCCTTTCTTCTACAATATCTGTTTTGGATGAAGTCATAAGAAGAGCTATAAAGCAGTTGAGAGACTCTAGAGCAGGGTTTGTCACTACTGACATGTTGGCTGGATACTTCTTTGTCGTGGGGGCTGTCCTGTGCATTGTAGGATGTTTGGCAGTATCCCTGGTGTCTGCCTGCTAGATGCCAATCACACTTTCCCACCCAGTCACCATAATCAAAAATGTTTCCAGACATTGCCAATGTCAGGGGGTGGGGGACAAAATCACCCCTGATTGAGACCACTGTAGAGTAAGAGAGAAATGCAAAAAACTCAGAAAAAAATGGGGCTTGGAGGCAGTAGAAAAGCAGCAAAGGACTCAGGTTTTCTCAATCAACAAAATTAAAGTTTTCTATTAAAAACGTAAAAGAGATTAAAAACCAAACAAGATAGCAGGAGATTATTTGCCACACTTAAGCCAAAGTATTATTGTCTTTACCACACAGAAAGTGTAAACTAATCAATCAGAAATAAACAAGATCCATACTGGTAATAGGCAAAGCACAAGAAACACAATTTTCACACAGAAATATAAAGGGAAATATATAAAATATTCAAACTCATATATAAAATTGATAATGTCTCTTGTTCTTACTGTTCCCATACAGTTCAGTCCAAAAGGCATTAGATGAGGCAGAGCAAATTAGGCGCCCTGGTTGGTGGTGGGTCCTGGGAAACAGGGGAGCCACAGTGGCCCAGAGCTGGTGTCGGAACTCATGGGGGGTGAGGAAAGCCACACGTTCACCTTGGAGCCAGGCAGGAGAGAGCAACAGAGATGCGGCTTGTTGTTTTAGAAAGGGAGGAAACTAGAATGAACTCTGTTTATTAGAGATACTAGTGTGAATCCATGGTATTCAGTAGAGAGAAAGAGATGCATAGAAATAAATAGAGATGGAAATCTCATGTATGCATGTTACACATACATGTATTTCCTAGCTCTGGCCACCGAGAGGGCCTGGGAACAACAATACCTAGCCCACCTAGTCCTAGGCCTGGTTTCGAAATACTGTTCTCTACTTAAAAGTGCTCCTTTGGAGAAGTGGCCGATTCTGGGGTTGCAACAGAGAAGAGCAGAAAATGAGCATGGAATATCTTGTTCCAAAAGGTAAGGAAGTGCTCAAAAAATGAAGAGGGTGTGTGAAAAGGACATGGGAGCCGGCTTGAAGAGGCTCCCACTAGCCAAATCTGGGGCAATTTGGGCATCAAAATAATGGTAGTAATAGATTACAATCTATTGAATAAAAATAGGAATTTGTGAGTCCATATTGATCTGACTAAATCAATGCTTAAAGTCTAAGTGTGATGAAGAATGAGATATTTATATGGTCTCAGAGTACCTCTGCCCACCCCCAAATGCTTGTTAATTACAAAGAGAAAATGAGTAAGTTCACAGTGGTGAAGTCTTGCAGATACCACCTTAACCAAGTGATCAAAGTTAGTAGCATCAGTCATAAGACGGAATCAGTATTCTTGCCAGAGATGCATAACCTGAATCGAATCATGAAGAAAGATCAAGCAAACCCAAATGGAGAGACCTTATACAAAATGACTGGTCTCGAATCTTCAAGAGTGTCAAGCTTGTGAAAGTCAAGGAAACGAAGCTTTGATTCTGAACTGGATCCTTTTGCTGTGAAAAGGGATCATTGGGCAATGATTGGTGAACCTTGAATAGCATCTAAGGATTAGACGGTAGTGATGTGTCAGTGTTAACTTTCTGATTTTCATGGTTGTTTGTAGGACAATGTCTTTGTGTATAGGAAATATATAATTTGGAGGTGATGCGCCATCATGTTGGCAATTACCTCTCAAATAGTTCAGAAAAATAAGTTTTACTGTTTTTGCAACTGTTTTCTAAGCTTGAGATTCTTTCAAAATAGAAAATATTAAATAAAAAAATTAATGGTGGTAGTGCTGAAAGTCTCAGACCTTGCTGATACCCTTTGGATAGCAAATTACCGATACATATCAAAAACCTTCAAAACGTTCATGTTCTGACTGACACCTGTTATTCTGCTCTCAGCGAACAAAAATCTTTGGAAAGACACTTGTGTTATAGTGTTAAGTGGAAAAGTCATATTAATAACTGTATGTACCATGGATTCCTAACTGTGTCCCGAAAATATCATAGAAGAAAGACTGGATGCTCCCCTTACACACTCTTGGTGTTAGACTCACAAGGCAGGCTGGCTCTGCAAGGCCACACATTGGCTAAACGGTTTTCCCATTATTTTGCTCCAGTATCTGTTTTATCCCCATTAACGTAATTCGGTTCCCTTGTTTTCTTTTTTCTTTCGCTCAGCGAGCTCTCTGTGCTGCCTCACTCTGCCTTCATCTCAGCCCATTCCTGCCCCTGCCCCACAGGCTCTGCCTTCTTGCATCTTACTAAGGACAGGATTTCTTCTGTCTCTTGTGTTGAAACATTTTCAAATGTGTGCTTTTATTCTGTAACTTTAGCATAATGTTCCCTTTCCCATGAACTATACAAGTATTAATTTTCTATGGACCTGCATGTTAAATGCTTTTCTGTTTCTAGTCTTTGTCTGCCACAGACAGGAGCACCCTGGCCATGACCAGCTCAGGTCTCCTGCTTTCTTGTTAACAGGGATGATTGCTTTGGCCTCTAGATCTTAGATTTGAAAATGCTATCCCGTTTCTCAGAAAAAAAAAAGAATAAAAATAAAAATAAAAATAGAATTATTATATGATCCAGCAATTCTAATTCTGGGTATATACCCCAAAGAATTGAAAGCAGGGACTCAAACAGATATCTGTACGCCCATGATTATAGCAGCATGATTCATAGTAGCCAAATGGTGAAAGCAACCCACATATCCATTGAGAGAAGAATGGTTAAATAAAATGTGATGCATGCCTACAACGGAGTTTAGCCTTAAAAATGAAATTCTGACACATGCTACAACATGGGTGAACCCTGAAGACATTATGCAGAGTGGACTAAGCCAGCCACCGAGGGACAAATACTGCATGAACCACTCAAAAATGGTTAAAATGGGAAATTTTGTGTTATGTATATTTAACCACAATTGGTTTTTGCTTTTTTAAAAATGCTATCTAGATGTTGGCTCATTTATCAGTGCTGTACTTAAAGGAAATTTTCCTCATATTGTTGGATATGGGATCTTCTCTTTATAGTACTGTGCCTAAGTTCTACATCTTCATGGGTGCTTTAGTAGAAAATTAAAAGCAGTTACCTACTGAAGTCCAGAAGGCCTGAAACTAGCTTTTATGAAACACCTACTATGAATGCCTACTATGGACACCTACTATCCCTTTAAAATCCCTTTTATGAAACACCTACTGTGAACACCTACTATCCTTTTAAAATATTCACAATAGCTTTACAAAGGATGTTATTTTATCATTTATTAG
The DNA here is from genome assembly GCF_027409185.1 of Cynocephalus volans. Classification (NCBI taxonomy): domain Eukaryota; kingdom Metazoa; phylum Chordata; class Mammalia; order Dermoptera; family Cynocephalidae; genus Cynocephalus; species Cynocephalus volans. Next base: position 7,645,978 of record NC_084477.1, on the reverse strand, counting down.
GAAACTGGTTCAGAGAGATTAATAACGTGACTGTGGTTAACCGGCTAGTAAGTGGTAGAGTCAGCGTTAAACCCATGACTCCTAGTTCAAAGTTCATGCTGTATTGTGAAACCCCAATTCCTCCAGAAAGCAAGAATGCAGCGTTATCTGAGCACCAGAAAATCATGTGGTCTCCCTCCACAATTTGTTGCTTAGGGCGGGTAACTTTCTCTTAATGCAGTATTGCTAATGAATGCCAAATTTCTCCAATGCCTTTGAATTATAGATGATGTATTTTGATTTTTTTCTGCATTCTTTTTTCTATTTATAAAATATCAATAAGATAGTGTAAACTGCTGTACACCAGAAGGCCTCTTTGTTGGAATTTTCCAGCCCTCTGTTCTCAGAAAGCAAGGGTAGGAGGAACGTTTGATGCTATAAAACAGGGACACAGAAATAGTTCAAGAAAAGCACATCATCCCTTTGTAACATAGCCTATGATTTTCAGTGTAATTTCCCTCGTACCCACTCATCCACTTCTGTGCAAATATATTTTTGAGTACTTCTCTAGCTACATATGGTAGACTGTCTCATACCTGGCATGTCCCTTTAGGCTTGCGACTTGCCCATCAGTCAGTGTGATCTCATACTTCCTGCATTGGCACGATTTACATTGTTAAATTGCCCTCATATAAAAAACAACCCACAAATTCAAGATGAAGTAAATTTAATATATCAAACAATAACTGTGACATGATAGGCTAGAAATCCTATAGTACCTGCTGCTACATAATGAAATTATGCATGTGAATAAAAAAATGAGCTGTAGGTGTTGAATGAGAGATTCTTGACATGGCAATTTTCTCGTATTTAAAGCCCACACAAAAAGCCTAGGAAATGTAATCTGTCTTCTTGGCACATTTGAAATTCTGTGTTTTCCTTGTGGAAATGTAATTCCTGTACCTATTTGTTCCTTGCAAATATTGTGTGCTCTTTTGGGGCGGAAGAGTAAAGTCAATGTCTACCCAAAATGGACAGGAGGTGTTTTTTCTTTTTGTGAATTAAAAACCACAACAGACTCCCCAGGTCTCAGATTTCTCAGTCATTTGCCTAAAGTGTGCCCCATGAGTTCGCAATGTTATCTTTTCTCTTATATGCGCACCAGGGGTGGGTGGGTGATAGACATGTATGTATATGACAGCTGAAGATCAGGACATATGTGATGGAATCTGTTTCCCTTTGCATGCTCCCTGCTGTGGTGTTTCCTTAAGGGAAATAGTGCTGCTGTGTGTAGATAACTATGTGGGGGGGGGACTAGAGTAAAGGGTGGGTGGCAATGGGGAAAACCATGTTTGTACAAATCCGTGTTTCCTGCTTGCGTCTGCATTTACCACGTAGCAACATACACACATGCTGTCGATAGAGGAGATTACAAAAACTGTTAATGCCTCCTGGAAGGTGAAATCACAAACTGCAAAGCTTTCTTGCCAGGGAAAATGTAGAAATGACAGTGCCACCTGTTCCTTAAACCAGCGAATCACTTCAAGCTCTGTTGCGCAGATATAGGGACAAACGCCAGGAGTGAATTTCTCTTCCCTCCTCACGTGGAAGCTCTGAGTCCTCATTTATAATCTCATGCATTTGCTATACAGTGGGCCACCAAATATGGGCTATCACCCTGTAGAAGAAGATGATTTATTGGAAACATACATTGTGTCTTTGTTGGCCTTGTGTGTGGTTTTTAACACTTTCTTACACACAGTGAATGAAGCTTAGGGCTCTCCATTTTGCATGTTTTTTCCCTCAAGAAAACGAAACAAAAGAGAAATTTCTTTCTCTTGTACCTGCTGATGACAGATGAAAGACTAGGAAAGTGCTTGGGACTAGTGGCAGTGGCTTATATTCTGCCATCAAGCAAGCAGTTAATAGGCAACATCGGTTGATGGCGATATTGATTGCCATTACCAATTGTTTTTAGTGCTGTCCATACTGGATTCATCTGGGCATCAGTTGAGTTGCTCTGTTACTGGGAGCTCAGTCCTTCTGCAGAAAGGAAAGCCTAGCTCTTGGAGGTGGTAAGAGTTGTGTTAAGTTCGTGTAGTGGAACCAATGTGAATTTAGCTGGTGGAGGAGTTTCTGGCAGATAATGTGTGATCATGAAGGTTTCACCGAGTCTTGTGAGTTATCAAACCACTATGGTCGCTAGAGACCAATGCCTGCCAACATTGCTTAGGTATGTAATTCCCCCATGGTATAATTCAGTGGCTTTAACAGAGTTCAAGAACTCTGTTGAAAACTGGGTAGCTGGGTCAGAAGGCAACACAAGGCCAAGGAAAGGGCTAGCCTCATTGGATTCCAGTCTCTGGAGTTGTTACTATTGTTTAGACCATTTCTCAATATTCTGACCTCTGCAGAGCTTGTCCTGGGCCCTCGGTGAGTGGGAATTCCCACATACAGCATAGACAGTGGCCTAGGTGGTTTTCTAAATTCTCACCCTTTCTTACATTTGTTTTCTAAATTTCATGTGCACACGGGCAAACCTGTAGTGCTTCTGACCATGCTAAACCACACGGGTAAACTTTCAGTTGTCTTATTGAGGATTGACTCCAACCAATGATTTTGATACGGGTGTTTTAAATGCAAGAAAGTCAAAGCTCAGGCTGAACAGTAAAAGAAAGCGTAGCAACAGTGCGCAGCTGTAGATGGGAGGCAGAACGCATTTGAGGGCTGGTTCTCAACCTTTGGCACGTTTTTAAGGTTTTAGGGCTTTGGTTTCCCCACCCTTAAAATAGGGAATTCAGATCAGATCAGAAGATTTTGAGGTTACTTTTACCTATAATTGTGTGAATGTATTTGGACTTATCTTGCTAATAAACCACTAGATCTCCAAATTTATAATACGATTTAAAAGGCAGATTTCTAGTCCAAATGCAATGCTAGACTTTGATCTCCTGGAACACATGTGGTGACCAGGTGGTGACAAGTTGACCTCTTCCACCTTCTTCTAGCCTCACGATTCTGAGAGCATGTTACATATCCCTCCCATGAAAGAGATTCTCCAAAGTTCTCCTGGGAGACTCATAGACAAACCAGGGTAAACGCAGCTTTCCCTGGGAAATACCATCTTATCTTAACACTCACCAGCCTAACACTTTAGTTCTTCAGCACGTAACATCTAAATAGATGACACAAATATCCATAAAGAATATACCAGAGTTAATATCTGATGTCTTCTAACAGCTGTGTCTTGAAGCAATTACTTTAGACCTCTAAACCTTAAGCAAAAACTTTTTTTTAATTCAAGAAATATTTTAAGATGAGAAATTAACTTTTCCCCATCTTTCTTTTTCCTTCCTATTTGGATTTTCTCCATCATATGATTCGTTCTAGGAACAGGCAAAGATAATTCGGTTAACTGCTTGCCAGAAAAGCACTGAGATTCCTCCTGCAAGCACTCATTTTTAAGCAAACCAAAGTACTAGGAAATGCAAAAAGAGAGAGGAGTTTATTAAATTGTGTTTAGGCTCTTTCTGGCACCGTTTGGCTCTGGCTGCACGTTGATCTGGCAACTTGCTTTAGCAGACATTTCTGTCCAGGAACAAAAGCTGGGCACAACTCTCATTGGAGAGGACACAGTGCTACAGCCTTCTCTGTATAGAGAAGCTTCATCTCTGCTCTGAGGTCTGGTGGTGAACTGGTTAAAGCAAGGACAGAGCAAGAGAAGAGGTCAGTTTTCTAGAGACAGAAAACGTGATTCTGAATTCTGGTTCTCATCAGTAATCTAGAAAAAGGAGAGAAACCTCTTTTAACACCCACAAACACCATTTCCACGGTTGTTTTTAACATTTTTTTTTCAAGTTCTTATTGGAGATGACACCAAGAGAGTTTTATAAGAAATTTTGTGTGATCTTATCAGGGCAATATCATCCCCAATTGTTGCTTCCCCTTCGTTCTAAGTAATCTGCTTGGGCTCATAATATTATGAAGATATCTGTCTCTTTCCTTTTTTAAATAACAAGAATATTAAGATCTGCTCAGAGAGGATGGGAATTGCCTTCAGATTTCCCACCTTCGGTATTAGGAGTCAGTGGTTTAACTCGGAATCTGACATTCTCTTCACCGTATTACACACGCATGCCAGTGTTCTTTTCTCCTTTGTTACCCTTTCATGTATATATGTGTGCATTTGCATACACATACACATATGCATGCTGCAGGGTAATCAAAGTCCCAATTAAAAACATGTACTCATGAGTATTTCCCTGACTTTAAAAAAATGTGAAAACTTTTAGTGTAGATGAGAACTCTTTGAAGTTAAGGATGGTAGAATTTTCCCAGAAATAGAAGGGATGCTAAATAAGATTATAAATGGAAGGGACACTTTAATAAGAGTTTAATTAAGTCTGCTAGCTTCAGGCTGTTCTGCATTAAGAATGACCCAGGCAAATCACCTAAATCCATGTGTTAGTATCTCCCCCCGTTACAAGAATCCGTAGAGTGTTTATAACTTAGCTACGACAGTCTGAAGCATTGTAAGCATCGTGAAGGATGCCAAGGTACTTGTAACTCATACTTGAGCGTGGTTTCACGTGGTGGCCCAAGGTTACGTGCCACTGCAGATTTTTTTTGTTAGTTTTGTCGCTGTATTATATACTAGCATTTACTGAGTGCTGACTGTGTTGGGGCCAGGCATTTCACAGCAACCCTGTGTTCCTTACTTTTCAGTTGAGGGGAGGAAACTGAGACTAAATGACAGGCCCAGGGTGGCACTGCAGGCAAGTGGCATGGCTGGTACTTGAACCTCAGGCTGTCTTACTCCAGAGCCTGATTCTTCATCCCTGTACGGTAATGTCTCACCTGGGGAAGGTACTGTGTTGTCTCAGAAGAGTTGCCCACAATCTGCAGGCCTAAACAGAATTAATCCTGTGGTTTGATGTCTCAACAGGGTTGCTGAGGGCAAAGGAGAGGCTCTTATTTTCAAAACAAATGACTTTGGCATTCGTAAAAAAGCGAAGCCTAGAAAACCGCCAGCACCTCGCTTTGTGTGCAGACACTGCTGCTTTGTTCCCTGTGCTTGGCTCCTCGTTAAACAGCTCCCTCCCCTGTGTCGCTCTAGAAAGGAAAGGAAAACTACAGAGGTGCAGCTACTCCCAGAGCACTGCTGCTGCCAGAACTTCCAGTATTTACTCTTCAGAGTCTGAAAAATAGTGGCGGCATTCATATAGCCCTTGCAGGATCCCGGGAGACTTGCAAACGCAGCAGTGTGCGTGAGCTGAGGGCGGCCAGGGGAGACGGCTGCTTCCTTCCCAGAAACTCAGGCCCCCCAGTCCTCAGCTCACACGAGTCCCGCCTTTCCCTGAGGCCCACCTTCATTCCTTATTTATGTCCAGTTGCAAGGTGTGTAGAGCCCCTAGACTCATGTAGGCAAGTGGCAACTGATGATGCTGTGAGTGTCCGTGGGTCAGGGCTCTGTGTCTCCAAGGCCTCTTGCAAGGCTGGCATAGCCCGTGGTCCCTCATTTCTGTCAAGGTCGGGAACCTCTGGTGATTTCAACCTTCATCTCTTGCTTTATTCACAGGTAAGAGAAGTCTCAGAGGAATGAAGGGACTTCATTTTCATCACACAGGTGTTAATACCATTAATACCTCTTCCAGACGGCTGTCGTCCTAGGACGGGAGCCTTGCGTGGCATTACTTTGTTGTAAGCTCTTATGGGCAATGACTATGACGTCTTTTTCTCCCCTTTGCCCATGGGGAATAGCTTGTCTACTGACTGATTTCTGTAATTTTATGATATTTCAGCTTAGTTCTTTTCTGATGCATTTAATTCTGTGTTTTTCTTCTGAGTACAGAGGGCCCCACCGTGTGTCTCTCGTGCTGCCCTCTCTTGTGCCTTTTCTTCTTTTCTTTCCTCCTTGTCTTTCCCTAACTCTTGCATCTCTTCCCCTACATAAAACCCAAGGCATTAGATGAATGAACCTGGCTTATTAAGGTGCTTTCAACTCCTTAGGGTATTTATTTGGGTATCTATTACTACCAGTTGTTCTGTGTTTAATCCCCTTTTTTTTGAACCTTAATGAGATTTGGGGCTACTATCTTGGTTTTCCCATCATAGTTTGGTTATTAAAATTAATCCAGTCCAGTTTCAAGCTCCAGTCTCGTGTCTGATTCAGATCTCTCCCCCTCTCCCCATTATAGCTTAGACTTAAAAACAAGGCGCTTACCGTAGGGCGGATGGGGGTCTGCTGTTTCCATGCCTTGCGCTCCTGCCTGTTATAGGCTCTAGCGCCCATGCTGTGGGGGCCAATGGGAGATACGGGGTAGGGCAGACACCATTGTCCTTCATGGCAGAGGTGCTGGGCGTCCCTGCTGCCCCAGCACCCTCTCTGTGCAGGTACCCAGATGCTGACACATAATATAGGTAGGTCGGTGATTTGGACGGTCCTGTTCCCTGCTCTCTCTCTCCCACTCCCCCTGCCATTGTGGATTGCTGGATGAGGAAGCTTTGGCCCTGGCTCCAGGGGCCACCTCTGGGATTGAGCAGCAGGAAGATGGCTCAAGCCCAGCTACCTTCTGTGGCGTCCACCTGTCCCTGGGATGCTCATGTATTTGTGACAAAACAGATGCTAGCATGCAGGCTGTGCCACTTCTCTTTTCCCCTGCTCAGGTGGGCAGAGGTGAGGTCAGAATGTTGGCTCCCCAAGTGGATGCCTGCCTAGGGCACTGACACCAGACTCCTCTTCTTGTGGGTGCCCCAGATCTTCCCCTTCCGGGGAAGGAAGGCACCCGTCCCATCCTCCACGGCAGCACTCATCATCTTGAACCAGACCTCCCACAAGGCCAGAGACACACTCCCACCCTCCTAAATCTTGCCTTCCCCAGATTAGGAAGGCAAGCGTGGCCATTGGGAGTTGATAGCAGAGCCTGCCTAGTAAGCCCTGGGGAGGGTGGTGGGCACCCACTGCCACCAGCTTCTCCAGTGGTCCCTTTACAATATGGGGAATGTATCACTTCTGTCCTCAGCATTGGGCCACGGCCTCAGTTCTCAGCAGTACCGCAGTACATAACTATGAAAGCAGGAGAAGACGACAGAAAGTTCCAGAAAGAGTAGTCCAGCTCCTTTCCCCTCCGTTTTCTCCAGCCCTGGCTGTGACTGCTCTTGAATTTCATAGTGCTGATTGCTTTTATGTTCTAGAGGTTCCAGACTCCCTTATCTCATTCATTGTCAGGCTATCTGCAGCCCTGCCATTGCACATCCTTTGTCGTCATGATGTGTCACGTACGGTTAGAATGGCGGTGGGTCCGCATGGAGCGCTTCTGCACCAGCAACTCACCTCCCTGTTGTGTAGTTCCGTTTGTGTTCTCCGTGGCCCAAAAGACAGGTGTGTCATTATGTGACACAGGTCTGCGTTTGGCACCTGTTGCCTTTTAAAGTGTCTGTCGATTCACACATATGAAAGGCTGTAGCTGTATTCAGTTTACTTTTGATTTTTTTTTTTAAATGTTGAGAGTAAGTCAGAATTATTCATGGGTTGCTTATCGCTTCCCAGTTTTCCCACGTTTCCAAAAAATGTAGGGAAAGGCATTCATGGGAGGCAGGGGCCTTTCACATCTGCACCCAGGATTTCCCTCTGGGAAGGGGAGCAGGTCTTCCTTTGACAGGAAGAGACACAGAGGCGGGTCCAGCCAAAGCATTTCTGAGCTGGCCCCTACCACACGTGCTCTCTCCCATCCTACCCCAGCCTCTCTGACACCATGCCCCAACACACACACACACACACACACACACACACACACACACACACACACACACACACAAGCATGCACACGCGTGCATACCCATGCAGAGGTGCACACATGTGCACACGTGCACTCACTCATCAGTTGGGTAGAATGGCAAGACTTGTTTTTCCTACAAAGTACATTATCACTCCAACAACTTAAAATTTTTCTTTGGGAGACCATTGCATGTAGTTGAGATTTTTTTAGCCATCAAGGCATGTTCATGCTTTTGATACAAACATCAAAAGCACAATCTTTGCTTTTTTAAACCAATCCTAAAATGTTGTTGTAGAATTGATTCCCAGATGCACAGTCCAAACCCCACTTTTCTCCTTTTCTCCTACCCTTTGAATATCTAGTTGTCATTAGAGTACGTAAAACCTTTTCACAGAGCTTGGAACAGTCGGGTTCTCAAACCCCGCACCCAGCGTGAGGCCAGCTCTGTACGGAGCAGACTGAAGATCAGCCTCTTTGCATGTCAACAGGTGTGTGCTGTGGCCTCTAACCGAGGCTGCATCTCTATGCTGGTTCTGACTGAGACCCTGAACTCAATGGAGACGTCTGGTAATGAGAGTGAATGACGACCCGGCTTCCCTGCCTTTCCTTTCTTTATCTCCTTTGCAGTTTTCATAGGAGTCTCTGTTTGTGAGAGGATTCCGTAGTCAGCAGACTCTTAGGTTTTACTTTTGCAAGATCATTGTAAAGTTTCCCCTTGACATCCTTAAACCGCAGCCATAGGGGCTATTTGCAGAAGACTGGACCTGCTGCCTTGGCCCTGCTTTATTCCAGCAAAGACCAGGAATGGAACACACCAAGGCAGTTTTGGTCTGCCTGTCGGCACGTCATCTCCCATTAGCTTCGTGGTAGCCCACTGTAGACACAGGCTACTATTCTCATTTTAGACACACAAACCAGTGTTCGGGGAAGTTGCCCACGGCCGGACAGCTAGTTAGTTGAGAAAACAGGATTAAAAATCAAATCTAGTTCCAAGTGTAGTGTTGGCTGCACCATATGCGATTGTCTCCCTGCTATCAGCATTTGCTTTGCTACTGTGGGAAAGACCTACACTTTATCCACAGGGTCTCAGAGCAGTGGGATTGTTTTAGGCTTTCCCTGTCAAGCTAATTAACAAATGACAAAGAGGCAGGAAGAACCCACTTTTGTGAAGTCTTTCTTTTTATTAACATTCTTAATGTAACTCCTCCCCTTAAAATTTTTAAATTGTTATCCCGTGTTCTTTTATTTTTTATTAACATTCTTAATGTAACTCCTCCCCTTAAAATTTTAAAATTGTTATCCCGTGTTCTTTTATTTCCAATAGTGTTCGTATCACATAGGTCTCCCAATGGAACAGTGTTTATTCTCTCCCCATTTTATGGGTTGCCCCCACCCCAGCTCAACTCTGCAGACCACCCTCTTCCAGACCTCAACCTTGCATAACCCTTTGTGTGTACATCTAGGAGGTCTCCCAAGGATAGAGTCTTCTGCATGAGGAAGCTGGATGAAAGCCTGGAAAGGTTATTTTGCTTAAATTCTTTCCTTGAAGTTCCTTGGCGAAGGAGCCAGGCTGGAAATCATACCAGAACAGTTGTGTTTCATAGTTACAATGTAATCGGGAGACTGTAATTCATGGCCATTAAATTGCTTCCTTTGAAGTATAAGAAAAGCCAGAGCAACTTTTATGGCCCTTTAACCCACAGGATTACAGTACACATGAATTAAAGTCAAGTGTGCTATGAACTCTCCCAGGTACCATGGCTGGCAGAATTCCATCTTCACCCTAGTACTTATTAATATTGGTTGACTTTCAAGTGAAAACTGGGGTGGGGTTGGGGGGTGTCCGAATCTTGGAAGGCTTTTCTTCTCTCTCATTTTTTGCACTTTTGTAAAACAAATCAGAAATGAGGAGTCTTCTTATGGTAGCTCTATTAATAACGAGAATTGTGATTTCTTTGCTGGCTCTCTTCAGGAAAGGGCAGCAGAAAAAGAATCAGACTTAGCACCTTCTCAATGTCAGCAATGTGCTGGCCATTTTGCATACCTATTTTCATTTCATCCTCTCAACAATCCTATGAAGTCAATATTAGCATTCCCATTTTACGGATAGGACTGTGAACAGGCTTGAGAAATTAAATGACATGTCCAAGGTCACGTGGTATGTGGTAAGGCCTTAATTGCAGCTAGGATCTGAGGAAAAGCATGCACTTTGGCTCCTACCCCTTGTTATTTCCCAGAACTCACACCTGAGGACACATAAAAACCAGCAACACTGTCAGAGCCCCATATCCTGGATCCCAATATTCCTGGCGTAATCAGTTACATGACAAATCACTGAGATTTACACTATTGTATTTATTTTAAAGAGAATTTCATGGGAAAACTATAGAGAGAATAAGACAGCAAAAATGTGTATTAGTCTTTAATGACTAGATATCCGATATATTTATATGACATGTATAATAAAATTATATTAGTATTTCATGACATCAATCTATGTAATTTAAAGAGATGCTCAAAATAGATATCATTAGAAGAATAAGGAAGGTAGTTTTATATTGCTAAAAAAGGTACATCTCTTAAAGGACGATGCATTTTTCATTGAAAATTTTGTTGATAGCTGAGGTGATTAAAATGTTGGGAGTAGGGGTGGGAATCTTTCAGAATGTGGCTCTAAAGGTGTATTGCACTTGTTCTGAGAGGAGGTAACCCACAGGACATAAAAATTTGGGATCTTCAATAGTATATATTCCTTAGTGTAATACATTCTGTCACCCGTATTTATTGCCTGGAATATTTACAGTATGGAATTAGTCCTGAACAGTTCTGCTTAGGTCATGATAAGTCCCACCACTCCACTAGATGGCGCTGTGGTAGCACAGATATGCCCGGTGCCCCCCACCAAGGGTTTGAGAGGTGGATGAGAACTTTCTGTTGGATTCTCCAAAGCCTAATGAAGTGTGAATTAGAGCCCCACGGTACAATAGAGTTTTTTCACTTTTCTGGTTCTGTTTCCATTTCTCCTGTGTGTCTGCTGTTTTCACGTGATATGCATTTGCCCCTCTTTACCATCTTTCCCTCTGTCTCTTGCAGCACATCTTCTCCTAAGGCTTGCCCACCTTTCCTCTCTACCTGTACCCTTCCTCTTCTCTCCCTTACCCTTCACATGTCTTTTCTCTTTGATGAGTGTAGAACATACTTACACTGTGCGGTGGTAAACTGAGCTGTTTCTGTGGGAGCCATGCAAAGGGACCAGTCAAGGGGCTGCTTTACAAGGAGATGGTCATCGTGCCCTTAAGACTGAAGTCTTTCCTCACACCTGGCCTGGTCTCCTCAGCTTGCTCCTTGTCCACGCCGTGAATTTGGTGCCGTCTCAAAAATGATGGGTTTGGTTCCAGCAAATGCAATCATCAAAGGGATAGGGAGTCTGCACTGGGGGTGTAGGATGTGGGAGGTGTACTAAGTCTCTGGGATCCTCTTGGGAACCATCCTGTACCAGAGCTGGAAGGAAGCTGCCAGACATTGTCTAAATCTGCTTTTTCGAAGTGAGGAAAGACAGATCCAGAGGATCCCAGATCTGCTCGTGGCCAGGGAAGTGCTCCCTTGTGAGTAGCTGCCAGCTCCCAAGAGGAAGAGCAAAGAAAGGAACCATCTGTGAAGACTGTTTACTGTAGGGTCTGCAGTTCTGAAGACTGTCACTCAGGGAAGTGACCTCTGTTTGACTATCATTTGTAGTTCAAAAAGAGGATCATGAAAAACATTTAAAATATTTTCAATCTTCCCCATAAAATGTTAGTCACTGCTTTATGGGATTATTATTGTTTCCATCCTCAAACCACAGCTTGCAAAGCCACGGATCATGTGATGGGAAACAGGCATGCTTCTTAGATTTTGGCAAGGGCTGCTAATGTAAAAACTCCCCATCTCCAAAACGTGATGAACTCCTCATATCTCTTGGTGTCGAAAAATGAAGCTTAGACACTGTCTCTTCCATAGTATCTAGAGCAAGGAGAAACTCTCAAAACATCTACACCCTATAAAGTTGAAAATGGGTTGGCAAGAGGAGGAGGTGCTTATGGGAATCAGACTTGGAGGTGGGCAGACGTGTTTGGACCTGCCTGGCATATTTTTCTCATTGGTGCAATTCATCTTCTATTGACATAAAACGTTCTCACTATTCAGAGGCAGCACTTTTGAGATGTCATTTAATACATGCTAATGATTATAGTGAAGTTTAGGTAACTATGTCGACAGGCAGTGTTTGGAACTGGCCTGGTATGATCCTAAATGTGGTTCTGTCTGATGACCTTAGGCGGATTGTTTGCATTAACCTTGCTCTCTTTCCCTGTTAGAGGCCCAGGACTAGCCCTATTACCTAAGACTTGGGTGGAGTGGGATGAATATGCTGTTTATGGGTGGGCTTTTCCTTGCCATTGCAGGACTTTAAAAAATTAAGTAAAACCTTACTCAGATGAAATAAAGGGGTCTCAAAGTTACCTAGACATTCAATGTGGAATGGAGAAATGTAATCTTTTTGTTTCCCAACACTGTACATATCATGAGCCAAGATGTGGCTTGAACACATGCTCACGGATTCTGGGTTCTGTTACATGTTTCCTGCTTTCCAGAATCCAAGATGAACTCAATGAATGATCAGTGTAAGGCTTGTGGGCCTTGTATTTGAGTTCTCTGTTCTCTTGATTAGTGAATACCCTGGAAATGAAACTCCCCAATAACTGTTTTGGCCATGTTGCAAAATAAAGAGTTATTATTTAAATATGTGTACGGTGGCGGCAGGGGGAGGGATCTGTTGTGATCCACAGAGGGTTTTTAGGATCTGGAGAAGTTTCATGTCATCTTTGGTTTGGGGGCATGGTTGATGCTATGGAACATTGTAGAGAGAAACGGGAGGTGAGAGACCCCCACGGACCACAGCCCGTCCTTCCCCACTGGGAGAGAAGGGAAAGAAGTAATATCCCATCTCTATCGTCACATCTTGTTTCCTTTTCTTCTTTCACGTTCTTTTCTCTCTGCTCACCCCCTTCTTTCTCCTTCATCTCCTCTCTTCCCATCTCTTCTGGGAAGAACAGAAAAAACTGACTCTTATCAACGTCCTGCCCTGTGTTGTCATCTGGCTGCTTGAGGGTAGGGAACAGGGTGGGGCACGAGGAACCAGGTTCCTGTGTATTTGTCTACAGCCTGGCAGGCACAACGCCTTCATTGAAAAACCAAGCACCAAGATTTATGCATCTTATCATCATCAAGAATTATTATTCCAAGGAGTTAGGCAAGAGAAAGTGTCTTCAGTCAACTCTCACCGAGTGTCAACTAGGAGTCAAGAAAAGACACGCCTTATCTCATTTAACTTTCACAACAACCCTGCGAGGTCGGTATATTATTCCCAATTTTTAGCAGAGGAACTGGGATTCAGAACATTAAGTGAACTGGCCACTTGGTGCCTAGCAGATAGTCAGTAAATCCTTACTCAATGAAGAAGTTGAAAGAAGTCATCCAGCCAGGATTTAAAACCTGATTTTATAACCTCCACTCAGCGCTCTTTCTGCTTTGTTGCTTGTTTTCCTGGAGGGGACTTGGATGAGCCTAAAGGATCTGCTTAGCAACATCCTTATTCAACAATTAATGCTCAATTTTGAAATAATAACATGTTGTTTTCATTAGCCTTTATCTCTCTCTTTTGCTTTAGTTAGCCTATAATTTTTCATCCATCCCTATTCTTAACCTCCCTCTTTTCTGACACACCCTCATGTGATTTATCCTGGCAAGCAGCTTAGTTGTTCAAAGTATAGATTTTGGGTCTAGACTTCCTGGGTTTAAAACCATGCTTTGCCACTTCCTAGCCGTGTGACCTTGGGCAAGTTACTGAACCTCTGTGTGTCTCAGAATCATTAAAATGAAGACAGTTATAGAACCCATATCGAGGGATTATTGTGAAGATTATGTGAGTTCATATTTGTATGGCACTAAAGACAATTCCTGGCACAGAGTAAGTACTATACAACTATAGTTAATATAGCACTATTGTTAATATTATCATTTTCTATATATTTTTTCTACCTTTGGAAGTGTTTCGTTATCACATAATCTCTCTCTTTCCTTTTTAGTCTCTTTCTCTCTTTTGTATTTCTTGAGTAAGTTCTTTACTTTTTAATTTCCACATAGGTTTCTTCCTTACATTTTGGTTTTATGTTTGTTTGTTTTGTTTGTGTGTGTGATAAAATATAGATAACATAAAATTTACCTTTTTAACCATTTTAATTGTATCATTTGGCCTTAATTACATTCACAGTGTTGTGCAATCATCATCACTGTCTATTTCCAAAACTTTTTATCACCCTAAATATAAACTCTACCCCGTTAAGCAATAATCCTCCATCCCCCTGTCCCCCGCCCTTGGCAACCTGCTTTCTGTCTCCATGAATTTGACTCCTCCAGGTGCTTCCTATACGTGGCATCGTTCAATTCTTGTCTTTTTTATGTCTGGCTTCTTTCACTTAGCACAGTGTCTTCCAGGTTCATGTGTGCTGCGTTACGAATCAGAGCTTCCTTCCTTTTACGGCTGAGTAATATTCCATTGTGTGTGTAAACCACATTTCGTTTATCCTGTCATCAGATGGCAGACCCTTGGTTGTTCCTACTTTTGGCAATTGAATAATGCTTCTGTATTAGTCCATTTCTGTTGCTTATAACAAAATACGTGGAACTGGGTAATTGATAAGAAAACGAAATTCATTTCTTACAGTTTTGGAGGCTGGGAAGTCCACAGTCCAGGGAACACATCTGTTGAGGTGACTCTTTGGTGGTGGCTTTACAGCAATGCAGGGGTCGCACTTGGCAGAAATGGCAGAGCAATGAGAGACTAACCTCTCATGAACTCTTCTTGTAAAGCCCTCAGAACCACGCCCCTGACCACTATTATTAATCCATTCACTAGGCATGGTCCTACAACCCAATCACCTCTTCAAGGCCCCACCTTTCAATGACCATAATAGGATTTCTCACCCTCAACAGTTACAGTGGGAATTAAGCTTCTAATATACAAACTTTTGGGAACAGAATTCAGTCCATCCACAGCAGCTTCTGTGAGCATTGGTGTGCAAATATAAGTTCAGATCCCTGCTTTCAATTCTATTGGGTATATTCCTAGAAGTGTAATCTCTGCTTTCAGTTCTACTGGGATATATCGAGAAGTGTCATCCCTGCTTTCAGTTCTATTGGGTATATACCTAGAAGTGTAATTCCTGGATCATATGGTAGTTCTTTGTTTAACCTTTTGAGGAACTGCCAGACTTTTCCACAGCAACTGTGCCATTTTATGTTCTCACCAGCAATGCACAAAGGGTTCCAATTTCCCCACATCTTCACCAGCATTTTAAAAAATTTTGTTTTATAATAGCCATACTGATGGGTGTGAAGTGGTATATCATTGTGGTTGTCACAAATTGAAGACATCCAACTATACTTCAGACATGAATCCCTAGTTGGGTCACTGACTTAGAATTATTTATTTAACAAGAATCATGTCTCTGTAGGAACTATCAGGTTCCAAAACCCTGGGAGCTCAGAAAATGAAGTTTCATTCTACATTTTACCCAGGGTTAATGATCTCAGTGCCCTCCCAAAGGTGGGG
This sequence comes from Cynocephalus volans, assembly GCF_027409185.1. Lineage (NCBI taxonomy): Eukaryota > Metazoa > Chordata > Mammalia > Dermoptera > Cynocephalidae > Cynocephalus > Cynocephalus volans. The sequence goes on along the minus strand of NC_084477.1, from coordinate 7,630,573 downwards.
AAGAGGTGAGTGCGGGATGTCAGCTTAGTGGGGGCTTTTAGAAGGAAGGTGCCTCCTTATCTTAGTTTCTCTTGATGAAACGCTGTGAGCCAAGCCTTACAGGAGCCAACCTGTGACTGTACATTTTGGAATTCACTTGCTCACAGGTGTCGGCAGCCCTGGCTCACATCCAGCACAACATTTTCCCTGGATCAATGCCACGCTTTGGATTTCCTTGTCTGCAGACTATGTTATTGTCAAATTTTTCAGATGGGATCAGAGAAAGGTTGGTTTGTCTGGGCATTGCCAGAATAGTGCCTATGCGTGACCTCTTGTCTGAGTGTCTGCCAGAGAAAGCTGTTATCTCTTCAGGGCAGTTTAGGGCTTGAAGAGATGCTTGGTAGTGGCTGGTCGCTCTCCAAGCAGTTCTGATCACTTCTTGACATGCAAGGCCTCTGTCTCCCTGCCCCTTCCAGCCCCCTCCCCGCCTTTGTATTTCACTTTGTCCTCAAGTACTCTCAGCTGCCTTGAGTCGTGTCTTGCTTCCCTGGTGCTGTTGGAAGGCTTAGGTTCTGGGGAAGAGTTGGGAATCATGACTGTGGGCTGCAGCCCTGGCTCATGTGCCCCACTAGCCTAGCTGTGACCCGGAGAAAGTCCCTCACTGCATAGCACCTCCTCCCCACCCTCCTGCCCTGCCCCAGCCCACATCTTGCTTTTTCTCAGGGAAGATAATCCCTGCCACTGCTGATTGACAGCTAAGATAAGGTGAGATCGATCACGTGAGGTGAAAGTGCTTTGTTACCCAAAAATGTTCGTTGTTGTTAATAATATCTATCAAATGCATCTTGGAGAGAGAAGGCGTCCTCTGTGTCTCACAGCACCAAGTGTGCTCAGTGTATAAGGTCAGTACATTCCAGTCTAAAGAAAAACACTCGCAGTTCCATTTCACAGTGAAGTTGATTCTCTAGGAACCGACCCCCCAGCCACATCTGTCTTGTCTTTGATGAACGCTCAGGTGACTCAGTTGCTTTGAGCTGTCTTTTCAAATCCATCTTTCTTTTTCCTCCTATTCCTTCTGCATCTCTCTTTAAAGGAGTCTCCCCCAATTTAATGTCATTAAATAAGTTCATTAAAAGTGTTCCATTGTGGAGTGCCAATGTGTCCTTTCATTGATTAAAATCCATGACCTGAACTGAATTCAGAAGCCCTACAAGAGCCGGAGCAGACTGATGCATCTGTGGAAGAACACTCTGTGTGCACACCTCTAGAAGCAGCTGCCACGGCATTCTGCACCAGCTGATGTGGTCTCGGTGCCAATTCATAAACCGGAACTGTTCCCAGACGTAGGTCATGTTAAGGCTTCAGAACCTGGGACAGACTTCTCCATACAAAGCACAGAGGCATCTTGCTAAAGAATAGGAAGGAGCTGGAAGAAGCTTAGACCCGGGGCTGATAAATAGGTCCTTTCCCTCTTCTCTCTGTTCCCCTTCCACAGGCTTTGAGCTTTCTTGGTCCCTGGAGGTGTCCCGAGTTTGGATGGAGACACTGGAAAGCCAGCCAGCCCTTGTTCTGCATGCTGTACTTGATTTGTTTCAGGCTCTTGAATATTGGGCTTGGCTGTATTGTTGAAGCTGCCTCTGCTCTGTATTTCCCACGTGGAGGTAGAGTTCTTGTGTTGGTGAGCACATGTCAGAAATTTACTGACTTCCTACTGTGTGCCTAGCTCTCTTGTAGGCTCTAGAAATGCAGTAGGTAACTAGATAGACAAGGCCCTGGCCCAAGGAGTGTATCTGTTTGTTCCACTTCCAAGCAGTTAGATCACAGAATTTAAAGGCACACTCTTATCATGAATTCTGTTCTATGTAAACCTGCTAGCATTGCATGAAGAAAAGGTCCATTCATTCCAGCACACTACACCACTAATCCCAGCCAACTCGTTGGCAGATGTGTGCCATTGATTGCAAGGGTCTGGGGAAGTCATGAGCTGCTCTGGACAATTTGTCTCCCATCGGCCGACAGGTTTTCATTTAGCATCCTCTGTGTGCCTAGCAGCATATATAAAATCATTTCAGAGTTTATTTCGCGCCAATGCTCTTTTCATAAGAGCCACACAATGTGTGTGCTCTTTGAAGTCAGAGAAGATGGCTTATATGTATGTATTTATAAAGTAAAACAAGAAATGTATTGAACATTCATGAGCATGAGTGGTGTTAACTGCCAGAAAGATATTAGGTGTTGGGGAAGTTAGGCACTGTAATGGGTATAAATCTCAGTCCAAAAACTAAACTCCAATGTGCAAGAAAATAACATTTCAACTTTTTTTCTATAAAGCTACCCAATTTCTGGCATCACTGGTGTGGTGGGAAACTTCATCCCCCTCGCAGGGCCCGGGGTCATCCCCAGGACCAAGCTGTTAGGGGTGTGGGTCTCTTAGCCTCCCCCACCGCTGCAGGTCTGGTGCCTCTCAATGCTTCCTTGCCCCACACAGGACTCAGGAGTTGTGTGTGCCTCAGTCTACCCAGATCCTCCTTCTGGGAAGTTGTGCTGCCAGGGTGGCAGTGCTACTAGGAAGCCGGGCCCAGTCCCCACTGGTCTCTCTTCCCTCCCTGCCCCATCTCATTTTGCAGGTGGTTTCTGCTCTCTGCACTGCACATACATCCCAAGGCACTGGGCAGAGTCTGCTGCACGGGAGACAAAGCAAGAGGCAGTGCAAAGAGAGGAATAGGAGCTAGTGTCTCAGATACCGTTCAGCCCTGCAGTTCGTATTTGTACAATCTATGCTCAAACATGTTGTCATAAATTGACCATTAAATCCTCATAGCAACAATATGGGTTTGTTACTGTTCTCTCCACGGTCGAGGTGCATAAACAGGCTTAGGTACTTGTCATGGGAGTGGGAGTCACACAGACAGTAAATGAATTAATGGTAGATTCAGCGTTTGGACCTAGTTGTTTCTACTTCCTTCCAGCGAACTTTCTGCAGCATGCTGCTGCTTCTCAGATTTTCCTGAGGTTTCTGAAGCCATCTCTGACAGCTGACACTAGGCATTAGAAACGTCTAGGTAAATGGTGTGTTTTGTTTTATTTATGTATTTATTTATTTTTCGCCATTGGGGGGCTTTTTTTTGGCCAAGATTATTTTGTTTTATTTTATTTTATTTGTTTACTGTTCTTTTTTGGTTATTATTATTAGCATATTCTTCATTACAAATCGTAGTCTTTCCCCATGCTGTCCACGCGACCTGTCACCCCCCATCTCTAGTATCCTTAGGATTGTTCCCTCCTTAGGAAAGTTCAACGTATTATTGTGGTCTTTTCTTTCTTCTTTTCTTTCTTTTTTTTTTTTTTTAAGGCTTTAATTTTTTCGAAGGTTAGATTTTTACCTGTGTCCCTTTCACAGCATCTTCTTTCTTTATGTTTCTTTACCTTTTACTTTTTCCAATCTCATTCCATACCACCTAGTGTGAGCTGCCTACGGATGGATGATAAGGGTGAATTGAACAACTTCTGTTCCTAACTAAGGGCATAAAAAATTTCCCTTTAGGACTAGGCTCTTCCTCTTTTCTTACATGAGGCCAGAAAGTATAACTTTGCCCCAGATGTGGGAGATGATGTGACGGTGAGGAGGAGGCGAGGAGCCCCAGGCTACGGGATGCAGCAGCAGAAGACACCTGCCCCGGAGATGAGGAGGGGGAAGGAACATCCATCCAAAGGGCCGACCTTCCGAGAGGGGAACCTTCACGTCCCCTCTCACCAGCCTGCACATCCACAGCAGCACTTAGTCAGAAACCCCGACTGCCAGGGGCCCGTTCAGTGATGGGCACCTTTACCCCAGAGTCTTAGTTCCCTCTCCGCTGACTCCCTCGTTTCTGTTGTTGGGACAATCTCTGACTCTTGAAACTCCCAGGACGTGTCTAGGGAATTGTGTTAATGATGCTAACCACGGAGCAGTCCCCAAAGTGTGTGCTTTGCAGAACTTAGTGTGGGCAGATTTTCCCTGGATTTTGAAATGGGCTCTAATTTCCACTTTAAAATTGCTACTTATGTGACTTGGGAGAGCTAAGAACAAAGGAAACTCTTCTGATGTTTTATTTTCTTGGTAATGAAAAGAACTAGAAGAAAGCAAGAAATGATGGACCAACCAGAAAAGACAAGACCTTTTGGATTCCTTTCCATGCCTTGGAAGTAAACTATTTTCTAAGCATCTAAAGTGATTAACTATGTGGGATTTTTCATTTTCAGGGAGCCTGTGGACAGAATATCAGATACTGTAGTTTAATGTCTATTTTTTTTTTATTGTGGTGAAGTATAATATGAAACTGACCTATTTAACCATATTTAATGTACAGTTCTGTGGCATTAAGCGTATTCATATTGTTGTGCCACCATTAATCACCACTGTGAATCTCCAGAACTTTCTAACTCCCCAAACTGAAATTCCACACCCATTAAACAATAGCTCCCCTGTCTTCTGTCGTCCCAGCCCCTGGCATCTGTCATGCTACTTCTGTCTTTATGAATTTGCTGATTCTAGGTCCCTCGTACTGTCTATTTTTATACCAACGTTTTCAAATTTTAGCATTGCTAATGATTTTATAAACAGTTCATTTACCTGCACTATTTTCAAGCTGTCCCTTAGAGAGCTAGCGAGCGGTGGCTCAGAACGTGGATTTCAGTGCTAAACCACGTGAGTTCAAGGCCTCACTGCCTCTTACAAATGCTGAAGCTTTGAGCAGGTGGACGAACCTCTCTGTGCTTCATCTTCTCGACTGTGATACGGGGTGACAGTCATACCTCCCTCAGAGGGAGTGAGAAGTGAGTTAACACGGGTGCGATGCTTCAAACAGTGTCCGGCATGTGGTACGTGCTCAGATGTTGAGCGCTGGAGCATTAGCACCGCCACCAGCTAATGTTATTCATAACTGGGTCTCCATTCTCGTTTTACAGTTACGGAAACTGACTGCAGAGCAGCAGGTCCATGGCTACTGCAGACCTTATGGCCACCGTTTCATACACTACATGGCTTCCCTTGCTGAAATGTTGTTGTGTTTTGGTTTTGCCTTTGCAGCTGGCCAGTACAGGGATCTGAACCCATGACCTTGGGGTTATAAGGCTGTGCTCTAACCAGCTGACCTAACTGGTCAGCCCCCCAAAATGGGGTAGATCTATATGCAGTGATAGAGAATGATATTCAGGATGAGGGTATTTTTTTTTTCTTTTTCCTTTTTTTTTTTTGTGGCTGACTGGTACGGAGATCCGAGCCCTTGACCTCAGTGTTACAAGGCGGTGCTCTAACTGGCTGAGCTAACTGGCCAGCCCCTTGCTGAAATGTTTTGGAAGAACACAATGTGGTGGTCAGCCTCCAGCACGGCCCCTTGTGATCTTGCCCCCTGATATCACACCCTTGTGTAGTCTCCTCCCACACTGTACCAGGGTTGGGCTGTGTGACCAACAGAATACAATGGAAAGGATGTGTGGCAGGTCATTTCTGAGATCAGGTTATAAAAAACCTGGGCTTCTATTTTAGTTGTGCTCTTTCTCTCTCGGATCACTTACTTGGAGAGAAGCCACCTGTCCTCTTAGTGGCCGTGTGGAGAAGCCCACGTGGCAGGTAACCAAAGTCTCTGGCAAATGGCCAGTGAGTGACTGAGGTCTGCCAGTGACTACATGAGTAAGCATAGGTCCTTCAGCCTTCATCCATCTTTGAGTTGACTGTGACCCCTGCTGACAGCTTGACTGCAACGTCATGGGACACCTTGAGCCAGAACACTTCCAGATTCCTGACCCCCAAAGCTGTGAGGATAGTATTTGTTGCTTTAAGCTGCTAATGTGTTCAGCAGCAGTAGATAACAAACACGATACGTGGCTTAGCTCTCTGTACCTCTGTCTGTAATGACATGACTTTTAATCATTGACTCTGTTCCCATGTCCTATTTTACCATTGATGAAATAAGACGTGAGGAATTTATTTCTATGCGCTTGCTCACACAGATGGTAAGTATCTTGAAGGGAGAAAACCCTCAGGACTCTTCAAAGTGCTTAGCACGTGGAAGGGGCTTTGTGAATTAACAGTCAAAGTAATGAACAAATGCATTTTATCTACACATAGAAAATAAAGCATTTAATTAAAACATCTACTTATTCAGGTCTGCTTTGTGAAAATGAGAGGAATGTCATACTCATATCTGAATAGTTTCCTGAATTTTCTTCTTGTTTGGATCTTTGATGAATTTTAATAGTATTTTATTTTTTTCTAACTTGTCTTCGACTTGTGATCATGGCTTATTATCATGTTTCACGTTTGATAAACTTAATTTCTTTTAAATGGCACTACTGTTTGGAAAGCAGCTGCTATAATACCAAAGAGTTAGGAGTCACATGTATGGGAAAGTCCATGCACTAGTTTTCTGTTGCTATTACAACAAATTACCACAAACTCAGTGGCTCAAAACCCACAAATTTATTATCTTCCAGTTTGTAGGTCAGAAGTCCAACGCAAGTCCCTCTGAACTAAAAATCAAGATGTCAGCAGGGCTGTGTACCTTTCTGGACGTTCTAGGGGAGAATCTGTTTGTTTTTTCCAGCTTCTAGAAGACACCCTCGTTCCTTGGCTCAAGGTCCCGTCCTCCAGACCAAGATGATTCATTTATTAATGAGGAATTTGGATTGCAGGAAATATCCTCATTTCTGAGAATGCGATCGAGTATTAGAATGTGAATAACGACTCTGCCCCCAGTTTGTGTAGCGTATTTCCTTTTCAACTATAGCCATTGGGAACCGACTACCCCAGGTAACAGAGGATAATGTTAGAATTGAGTTGGGAGGTACTGTAGAAGAGGTCACAGAATGGACGTCTTTTATTTGGTGTGTGTAATATTTTTAGAAATTAAGTTTTTATATCTTAAGGCAGGGTCTCTATAGGACTTGAGTTTTCTACCTTTATTGTAGAAAACTTTATTTGGGTGTTAAACTCTGAGTAAGTTTAATAAGGTTGGAAAAGACTATAAACCACCTCCAGCCTCACAAACCCTACCATACCTGTAAATCGACCTGTAAGCCTCTGGGGAGGGAGGAAGAAATACTTGTACTTGGAAATTTGTGATGCAAGATGGAAAATGTATTTCTCTTTGATTCCTTCAAGGTACAGGGTAAGACACCTGGGAGGAGACAGAAACCTTTGCTGTGTTATTTTCTTCCTGTGTATCTAACTAACCACTCATGGCGTCTCCTGAATCGTAGGTGTCTCCTGCAAGCCTGCTGTACATCTGGCCATGCACAGTTAGCTAAATGTGTGCTACATTTCTGCACAGTGTGCCTGTAAATAAATAATGCCTAGGGACAGGAATGGTGTCCTCAAGGTGCTCACAGCCCACATTTAGGCATTAGAAAAATCCACAATGAAATTAGGGACAAAAGGTTAACTGGTTCCTCTTAAAAGATCTTGCAGCAGTGGAGGCATTTAAGCTGAGCCCTAAAGGTGAGGAGGGTCTCTTAGGAGGAGAAGGGTCTCTTCTCCAGGCTGAAGAAACCAGTCTCGTCCGAAGTGTTGTACATCTTAAGATGGGCATTAATTATATAAATATAGTCTAAGAAGTCTTGGAATCATAAAGTTAGAAATGATCTAAGTGGTCATATCTCTCCACTCTCATCTGAGGGGTTCTGGATAAGTTAGAATGTTTTCAGTCGTAGTCAGAGAAAAACAGCCTCAAACCAGCTTAAATGATAAGATACAAGTAATTTATTCGTTCACAAATCTCAGAAATGCAGAGTTAGCTCAGGATTCAGATATAGTTTGATAAAGGCTCTTGGTAGCTGAGTGTCAGGTCTCATGTTAACACGGCACATAATCTGGAAGAGGAGACACTCCCTTCGCCCAACTATCGTCCTTAGGTTTCTTCTGATTGGCTCAGTTTAGGACACCTACCCAGCCTCTCTCTCAAAGCAGGCTCTGTGGTCAGAGAACACCATTTGATGATTGGTTCAGGCCCTGGTTATTGCCTATTACTGTGGCAAGGGGCCAGGTGTCAGCTGATTGCATTAGGCCAGTTAGGGCCCATTGCTAAGACTTGGCTTGAAGCTGATTCCCTCTGTTGCATGACCACTTCAGTGGGTGGGGTGATGCTGGAAATAAGGGGCGTAGGTCAGCTGCAGAAGCGGTCAGCCCTGTCCACTTGCAGAGGCCTGCCACGGAAGCCTGGTGGACTGTTCAGCTTTAAGTGAGTGCATGTCACCTGCTCATGAGCACCTACCACATGCCAGCCACTGTGCCTGGAAGTTTACCCAGTTGTCTCTAGTTCTTAACAACAGTGGTTTGAGGTAAGTATTCTTCAGTAATTTCCAGTTGAGAAAACTGAGAGAGAGAAAATAACTTGACCAAGGCTGCACATCTAAAAGTGTCTACACCAGGAAAGGAACTGGTGACCTCTATGTCACTGTATCCTGATGCTCTAGGAGGTAGCTGCCGCCACATTTGGGAAGCTCTGTTGTTAGGGCTGAGGGGTGTGTGTGTGGATCTGGTTTGGTTTGTCTGTCTAATAATGTAAAGCCAATCCTGCCTCCTAGTAATTCCTCTGCACTTATTCTAGTTCTCAAACCCAGCAGAGCGTTGTAGAAATAGCTTCCTGGCCTCTGTGCCAGATTGACTGGCTCAGAATCTGGTGGTGGAAACTTGGGAACTGGATTTTATTTTTTTTAAGTTCTAGAGAATCATCTCTAGGCCAGATGGGTTTGGGAACACACACTTTAGATTACAAACAATCTCTTCTCTCTTCCATATTGCAAACCCTTAAATATTTAAGACTGTTGTCACGTCTTCCTTGGACATCTGCTTCTTCAGGCTCTTGTGTGCTTAAAAGCTGGGGCTTTGGCATCAGAAAGACTGAGTTCAAATTCCGTCTATTGTTTGTAGATCACATACCTTGAGCAAGTTTTTAAAATAATATCTTTATTTATTTATTTATTTATTTGTCTTTTTCGTGACCGGCACTCAGCCAGTGAGTGCACCGGCCAGTCCTATATAGGATCTGAACCCGCGGCGGGAGCGTCGCTGCGCTCCCAGCGCCGCACTCTCCCGAGTGCGCCACGGGCTCGGCCCTAAATAATATCTTTAAACCTCAGTTTCCTTCTTTGTAAATGGGAATAGCAATGATACATATCAAAAGTTGTGAGGCGTAAGCTGACCTACGTGAAGTCCTTGGAGTGAAGTGTGGCACATGGAAAGGATGCAGTGGGTATTACCTGTTATTAGTAATTGTTAAACTTCCCCAGTTCCTTGAGTTTTTCATAACATGTTTTCTAGATCCCTATGTCTCACCTCTAATTTTTGGTGTTTTCTAACTTTTCTCTTAAAAGGTGGTCCTCTTCCACTTTCTAAAAAGGTGGGGGCGGGGGGGTGGATGTTAACACAAAACACTGGATGTCTGAGCACAGCAGCAAACAGTAGGACTGTACCTTCCTGGGGTCCGAGTAGGAAGTTTCTCTGGATGCACATATTCTCTGGAAATGAAACATCTTGGAATCTCCTATCCTTGTTTAAGTTCTTTTCTCTTGGGAAATTTATCAGGGGGTGGTTACGGGAACACCTGGATTCTTCAGGATTTCGGGGGCATTCTTCAGCTTGATTTGGGGCCTACGCTGTGTTTGGAGACATGAATGTGAGAGTTGGTTTCATCATAAAAGTGGGTTGTTCCAAGACAACCGATCCCTTTTATCAAGTGTAGATCTGTCAGCCTTTTCCTATTCAGCTGTAAGGAGTGACTCATTTGAAATGAAATATACTCTCCAGGAGAGCCAACTTGCCCCATAACATGTGCATTGACATTTATATAAAATGCAAATATGTTCCTTTGGTTCTATTTATTTTTGTCTCTTGATTCTCAATACATGTTCATTTGCTGTATCTACTTATACCAGTTTTCTTTAAAATGTCGGTAAGGCAAGACTGTTCCTATTTTAAGCTTGATGAAGATCATGTGGAGCCTGTTTCGAGGCACTTAGCTTATTGTCTTTGACGACACGTTACTGTCAGCCTTGCTGTTGGCTGGTTTGTCACCTTTATACTGGAAGAACAGAGCAGAGAATGGGGACTTTCTGTTCTTTGGTGTACAGGATGGGCTTTTCGGGGCACGAAAACCTTCGCTGAAGACCACGAAAATATCCAAATGTCACATGTGTCAGTCAGCTAATGAGGCATTTACTACTGGTCCTAAAATTTTATGTAATTTTGTTTGTGGTATCATAATAGTATAAAAACAGTTGGGCTGACTAGGGGCCTGCATAAGTAATCAATAAAAGTTGGACCAGCCACAGGAATAACAACATAGTTGCATATGGCAGAAATGTATTTTGGGGTGGCCATCTGATTAAAATGTCAGAAAACAAGGTCCAGGTACTTACAGAAAGTGGACAATTCCCAAATACTAGCTTCTCTTGGCTCCCTGAATGTTTATGACAGGCTCCCTTATACTCTGCCAAGGGGATGTATTTCCTTGTTCAGAGTCACTGATATATGTTATTTAAAAATAAACTTTAGTCAGGCTCATATTTTCAGCCAGGTGGTATGCTCAGCAGTAGGGTTTCCAGGATTTACCTTTGCTTGGTGCAGTGATAGGCTTGGAAACAGATCATTGCTTGAATGGAGGCAGGTTCTGGGTGGAGTGGGAGCCAGAAATGTGCCTAAATTGAAGAGAACTGGGAAAGGTTTTAGAAAGAATACTGGTGCAGAGATTTTAATAATAAATAATTTTTCTAGGCACAGGGGATAGAATATACAGATGTTTTTAGATGTGAGAGACATGACATGTTCAATGTCATTAAATAGTTTGATATTACTACGGCTTTCAATGGTGGATATGAGATTGGTCCTGGTGGGACGATGTTGACCTAAATTGGAGCAGCAGTCATGGAGATGGGAACAAAGGGACAGATCTGAGATGGACTTAGGAACTGGATTGGCGAGGACTTGATGTGACTGGGCATGAGACATAAGGCTATGTTTGTCCTTAAGGACTGGATTGCATGACTGAGTAATAGGAGGAGCTCTTTTGTTAGAGAGAAAATAAAATGGGAACAGGAATGAGGTAGAAGTTAATGGGTTCACTTTTAGGCATTGATGGCTTTGAGGTGCCTGTTGGACAAATAGAATTGTCTAATTGGTGACTTTTATATATTTGAAGCTTAGGAAAGAGATCTAGATTTTAGAGTCATCAGAATATAGATTACAGCTGAAAGACCACGATGAACGAGGATTCTCAGGCAGAGAGATTGAGTAAAAATAGGAATCTGAGATGAGTCCACTGGCCTGGAAGCTATAAGTTCATGCATAGGATGTGCAGGTTCAGCACATTCGAGAGGGCAGATGTCAGACTGCAGAGTGGGAAGGAGGGAGTGGGAGGAAGATGGTAGTGTATGGAGAACATTCCCTTTAAGAATTTGGTTGTGTACAGAGAGAGAAACACACCGCAGCCATTCCCAGTGAATGGAGAATTTTGTATTTTAAGATGATAGAAATTGGAACATGTTTACATGCTTAGGGAAAGGGGCAATATGTAGGTAGAGACTCAATCTGGGATGAGAGGGGCTAGTCAATATAGCAGGTCCTAGAATAGTAGTTCTCAAAGTCTGCTCTGGGACCAGCAGTATTGACATCACCTGGTAATTTGTTGGAAAGGTCAGTTATCCACCCCCACCTCAGAGCTGCCCACTCAGAAACTCTGGGTCTGAGGCTCAGCAGCCTGTGTTTTAATGAGCCTGCCAGGTGATTCTGATGCACAAAATTTGGAGAACACCTGTCCTGGAGGAAGAGGAGGGGTGCGATCCAGGGTCTAGGTGAGTGCACACACCCTGCACAGGAGCAGAGGCACTTCTGCATGGCACAGGTGCAAACAGAGTCCTGGCAGATGGTTGAGAAGTTGATGGGGTTTGCTCCTGATTGCACAATTCTTTCTTCTTTCCTTTTTTTTTTTGAAATAGGAAGCAGCTTTGTCCACTAAAGGTCCTGGGATAAGAGTAGGGTTGAGTCCATTCAGATGGAATATACACTTAAGGTTTTGGAAATGTTGCCTTCTAGTTGAACCTAGTGTATGATTATTTTTAAGCTGAAACATACCCTTGTTATTTCCCTCATTCCATTTGTTTCTTGCCCTTTCTCACTTGAAGCAAACTGTTCTACTTACTGGCTACTGATTCCTTCAAAAACTATTTCATTTTAGTGAGACAGGAGGTGCTCAGTTTCCCTTGGCTCGAGTTACAGAACATGCCTTTGGGTTACAAACCATTCCCCAAGGTCTCAGGTCCCTCCTCTAGGCCCTCCCCTAGAGGAAACTTACTGTTGCTAGTTAGACCTATTTTGGGTACCAACAAGGGGAGATTGAGACTGCAAGGGGTGGACATATGCGAATCCAGTAGCTGAGCATGCTCAGTAAAAGGAGTTTTATAAGACCAGCAGCCGAGCATGCTCAGTGAAAGGAATTTATACTGGCTTATATGACCCCCGTGACTGAGCATGCTCAGTGGAAGGGAGTTTATCCTTTGAATGACCTTCTGCTAGAGGGGCTAAAGAGCACAGAATATTCTTGAATGTGTCCAGTACATATGATAGAATTTGACCAATGAACATGCTCCAAAAGGAGACCAACTAAGCATGTGCAAGATTATGTCACATAACTGGGAACCACTCCCTTAATTGAATATTCATTAGATATCAAAACATAAAAGCCAAATCCCAGCAGAGGTGGGGCTGTTGCCCACTCTCCTGGAGCAGCCTATACTCTGCCTGCGGAGTGTGTATTTCTTTCTTTTTGTACCAGACTTACTCTCAGCAAGCCTGCTCACTCTCTCTTCCAGCCTGCACTCTGTACTAAACTTCAAGTGTGCATTTCTTACTTTCGTATTAAACTTGGTGTGGGCTCTGCTGTCTCTGGAACTAGGCCTCACTCTCTCTGTGAAATCTGTATCTCTTATTCATTAAACCTATTCTCACTTCCTGCTGTGACTGTGTTCTTGAATTCTTTCCTGTGGCAGGTCTGGTAAGAGGACAGAGTGGGTTGAGTCCGACTATTAACCCCACCTGCCCATTCCTCCAACATCAATACCATGTGTTTGGAGATGCAGTCTTTAGGTGTTTGAGAGCTTTTTGTGATTTCAGTGGGGCTTTTAAATCTTAATCATTGGATACTTTCAGGAGATTACTGAGATCACATCATTCAGAACAAGAATAAAGAGGAAACTGTGAGCAAGGATCCATCATGCCAGTGTGAGAGATTTACAGATGTTAGATTTTATTAACACTCCCACACAGAAGGTTCGGAATGAATAAGAGAAAAACAGTACATGGATTTTTAAGAAGAAAAGTCATACAATGGGCATCTGATCACAGGTCCCAGTGGACCACATGCTGGACTTTTGATCTCCTCAGATGTTTCTTAGCTGTTCATGAAAAGGTGGTTGTCATTTCATTTTATGATTTCAGTATTGTGAAGGACTTTGCTAAAGAAACAGCATTTTGGCATGTCTGGTTCTTATGGAAAGTAATGAGTTTGCTGCAGTTAGCCATTACTTTTCCTATTTTTCTTTCCTTTTGATGATTTATTTTCTAATATAGGCACACAATCCGCCAAGAGTGAGAGAGTCTGAAAAGTTACAATTGAAAATAATGTCCTGCAAGCTGCAGCAAAATAAGATAAGGCGAGGAAGATGAAACATCTTGTCTCTTGTGAAACTCCTTAGCTGGTGTTCTCAGCTGCTAGCACAGGAGCAAAAGTCATGCTGGCAATCATCTCCCATCATGCAGAGCCCCAGGTCTTTAAAGATTCATGTAAGAAATGCTTGGCCACATCTCTAAAGGTGTGACGACAGAAGAAATAAGGAAATCCTCCTACTAAATGGAATATAACTCTCCTCAGAGCAAGTCCAGTGAACCAATCCTTGTCTGAATTTTTGCTCATCTTATGTAGTGAGTAGATTTTCTTAATATCCGAAAACCAGTTTAGTGGACCATGTACATTTTCCTGTTGTACCCAGATTTTGTTATGGGGAATATGAATTAAGAGGGCTTAGAAGGGGATTAGTTTGGGGGGGAAAAAAGACTAACAACTACTTTGAGATTTCTTTGATACATACATTTAACTTATAAATGATCCTTTACTGTTATATTAGATCAGCTCTCAGACTGACGTTTTGGTTGTTTCATATTTGATCAGAAACAGACAATAAGATGGCACTTTTATTTCAATCTTAATGTGATCTTATCATAACTATGTAATTAAAACTCCCACCACCTTTAAAGACAGAATTCAGTATTAACCCCAGAAACTTGAGGAAGAATATGCCTGGATTTATAAAAGTCACAGCTCTATAAACTCCCCCAAAAGAAGATACCAGATGCACAAGGTCCCAGTGACCAGGAGCGTGCTCGGAGCCAGACTGGAAGGAGAGCTGGAGAGTCTCCTGCCCAAGCTGGGCTTGAAGACGCATGGGAGAGCAATAGTTTTTCGGGTAAGAGGAAAAAAATAGAGAAAAATAGTATCAAATTCTTTCTTTATGGAACAAGTTCTGAGTGATCATTTTCCAAGTTAAAGGACCCCTTCTTACTTTAAATCTAACCATAAACAACTTTATTGGAGCCAGAACGTGCACATGCTTTTAATATTAACACCAAAGGATCATTCTCAGAAACGTCTGGCTTTTCTGTTTCTTTCTTTGCTTTTGTTATGGCAGGGGAGACTGGACTTTTTCTTGAAGATCTGAAAATCTTTTTTTCGCTTAGTACCTTGAGCATTTGAGTTTATAAATGTTTGGCTTCTGACAGCTGTCTTGGGTTCAGCTGTGTAAGGGAACCCTTGGGTTTGAACTGCCTTGCAAGTGTTTATTCCCTTAAAACATTTCCAATGTAAATGTATATACATAGAAAAAGGATTTCGAAAGATTCTTCTTAGTTAGGTTTAATCTGTCCTGACAGCCCAGTATTACTGAATTCTTGTAATTATGTTCCTGGTTGTCTGTCCAGCCTGGTGCTCACAGACGGCTCCCAGGTAGTTAATCAAGGGACATGTAACAGTGGCACCAAGATCCCCATGGTCTGGCCTCTCAGAGCTTCTGAACACTGATCCAGCCCAGTGGCCATGCCACTAGCACTGTGTGCTCTGAGTTCTACCTGTCATAGAATCTCAACATGTACTTGGCTACATATTTATTCTTTACTCAAGTTTATTGTGCACCTACCATAAAATCAGGTATCCTTCTAGACATCTGAATACAGGTCTGAGCCAGAAAGACAAACTTTCTGTCCTCTTAGAGCTTAATTTTTAGGATAATCACAGCAGGATGGTCCAAATTAGGGGTTAGCAGACTTCTCTGTAGAGGGCCAGATAGTAAATATTTTAGCTTTTCTGGGCTATACATTCTTCGTTATAACTATTCTACTCTACCCTTGCATCACAAAAGCATCAATAGACAATATGTAAATGACTGGGCAGGGCTGAGTACCAGTAAAACTTTATTTAAAAAAAAAACAAAACAGGTGCCTGATGTGCCATGGACTGTAGTTTGTCAACCTCTGGTCCAGATAATGCCAGTCCAGTGTGTGGTGAGGACTAGGGTTTCCGTTTCCAGACTGTAAAGCATCTCTCCAGTCAGCATTTCATAGATGATAAGTGCATTTCTCAGCATTTGCTGGTTATTGCAGAATTACCGCTGCATCTGTCATGTTCTTGAATTATTTTCTCTGCTTGGGTTTAATAGGTTTCCCCAAAATCCTCAGTGAGGAAGTATCACCCTGATTTGTTCTACATGTCATGTGAGTGTGATAAGCAGAAAGGAAACCAGCAATCCCAGATCTTGAACTTGGAATGGAGCATTTAACTCCTGCTCTCATTCCAGCGTGGCAGAGTGGAACAACGTATCTACGGACGTGCTTCCAATCAGAAGACTTTCACGTGTTCTTTGTGTGGCCACTTACCTGAAGCTGGGCACTAGGGATGATACAAGGCTTGGTCCTGCCCTCAGGGATCTCAGTCACAGGGGTTGAGTAGATGAAGTAGATTCTTCATTTCCCAGCTATGTTTGACTACCTGTCACTATGTAA
Source organism: Cynocephalus volans (assembly GCF_027409185.1). Lineage (NCBI taxonomy): Eukaryota > Metazoa > Chordata > Mammalia > Dermoptera > Cynocephalidae > Cynocephalus > Cynocephalus volans. The sequence continues at coordinate 7,614,513 of NC_084477.1, read as the reverse complement.
AGAAAATAACAGTGACTGAGGCCTAGGCCCTGTCCTAGATGAGTTCACGATCAAGCAAATAGAAAATAATGCACAATAAAATATAAGCAAGTGTCGCAGCCTGTGATAGTGACCACACTGCTTGCACGGCTGAGTTCTCCTTTCTGTGTGTACTTCAGAAGGCATCCCAGTGTGCCCTGGGAACTCGTCTGTGAGGCAGATTACATTACCCTTCCATTTACAGATGAGGAAACTGAGACACGGGAAGCCCAGAGCCCCACAGCTGGTGAGAGGCAGGGCTGGCATCTGAGCCCTACTAGACTGGTATCTGACTGCAGAATCCATGTTCTTGACCTCTGGGCTCTGAAAGATAATTCTGCTCCCTTTAAGTGTATGTGCTGCTGTGTCACATACAGGAGATGACATTTTTTGCACGCCCCACCCCCCCAAAATTTATAACAGCATTTTTATGTTGCAAAAATGAGGCTACCTGAATAGTGAGCACTGAAATTAGAGAAAAACTGGCTGCCAGGGGCTGGATTTGGCCAACATGGGTTTTTTTAAAAATCCGAATTTGAATATTGTATTAGCTTCCTGGGCTGCCATAACAAAATGCCACAAACTGGGTGGGTTAAAACAATAGAAATTCATTCCCTCACCGTTCTGTAAGCTAGAAGTCTGAAACTGGGGGGTTTTGCAGGGTTAGCTCCTTCTGAGGGAGAATGTGTTGCATTCCTCTCTCCTAGCCTGGGGTGACAGCAGGCAGTGCTTGAGGCCCCTTGGCTTGCCAATGCGTCACTCTCATGGCTGCCACCGTCTTGTATAGAGTGCTTCTGGCGTCTGTCTGCACGCGGCTGCTGCCTTATAAAGATACCAGTCATATTGGATTGGGGGTCCTAACGACTCCAGTATGACCTCGTCTTAAACTAATGACATCTGCAATGTCCCTAGTTCCAAATTAGATCACGTTCAGAACACACATCTTTAGAGAGAAGAGAACTTCCATATTCACCCTGTACCCCATCCCCGATATTTCACCCTAAAAGAGATTCACAAGTCTCTGTTGCTGCTGGCCTCCTTGGGCACTTTAGTTGACTGCATCTGCCTTCAAGATGTTTCTGTGTGGTGGTGAGAGAGGGGTCGAGTGACTAATCTACCGTTTGAATTTCCTTCCATAAGAAACTGAGTCTATTCTTTTCCCTAAATATGATTTCTGCCCAGTCATGGAGCAGAAAGCCACATTCCATAAAAGAGCTCTGGTTTATTACAATGGTCACATGCTTTTCAAAATGCATACCCATTGAGAGGGGATGGATCCCTCAAATTAGGCTGCACTGCCCTGAATTTTTGTTCCCCTTCCCAAGTGTTTCCCAGGAAAGGAATTCTTACGAACCAGGTGGAAAGGACTTTACAGCAGTGAGCCCTGTAATTTGGCTTAGCAGTGTTGGAACAAAAGGAAAAGGGAGGAGAAATGGGAAGTGGGGGAGGAGACTGGAGGCGACGGGGGAGCGGTCAGCACCGGTAGCCGTGCTGAGAAGACACAGGGACTCCCAGGTAGGCCACGCTGTCCCTCATCAGGAAGGCTGTGGTGGGCTAGCCGAGCTCTGGGACACTGCACTGGACCCCTGCTGCACCTCTGTGGAGCTGAGCACAGTGGGAAGCTTTCGAAACAGTTCTCCCTCCTGCTCCCCCTGCCCCTTATTTCTTCCCTATAAAAATGATTTCTACCCGCTCATGAAGTAGAAAGCCACGCTCCACGGAATGGCTCTTTAATTCTGAAAACAGAGAATACCTCTAAAGCCAGATCAGCTCTGTAAATGACTAAAATGGCCAATGGTGACTGTTAGATTTATTTTTTATAAGAACACTTAGTCACATTTTAGTCTCTTGTAATTGTGGCTAATTTTTACTGACTTTTTTTTTTGTTTTTCTTTGTCTTTTTTTTTTTGTGTGTGACCGGTAAGGGGATCGCAACCCTTGGCTTGGTGTCAGCCATACCACGCTCAGCCAGTGAGCGCACCGGCCATTCCCATATAGGATCCGAACCCGCAGTGGGAGCGCCGCTACGCACCCAAGTGCTGCACTCTCCCGAGTGCGCCACGGGGCCGGCCCTTTACTGACTTAAATGCCTGCACACATTAGGCAAACTTTTTTGAGCACTTACTATTGTGCTGGGTACCATGAAGATGGATAAACCACGATTCTTGCCCTAGAGGAGCTTATAAATTAGGTGTATTAGTCCGTTTTTCATTGCTTATAACAGAATACCTGAAACCGGGTAGTTTATAAAGAAATGGAATTTATTTCTTACAGTTTTGGAGGTGGGAAGTCCAGGTTCAAGAGGTGCATCTGACAAGGGCCTCCTCCTTGATGGGGACTCTGCAGAGTCTTGCAAGGTGCAGGCCACCACGTGGCAAGAGCGATGAGGACATGCTAACATGCTCACTTGCTGTCCTTGTAAAGCCCTCAGTGCCACTTCTGTGATAACACATTTATCTGTTAACCCATTAATTCATGAATGGGTTAATCCATTTATGAGGGCAGACTCCTCATGATCCAATCACCTCCCAAAAGCCTCACCTTTCAAATATCATAGTTGGGTTTCCCACCCTCTTAACCCTGTTATAATGGGAGTCAAGCTTCAATATTAGTTTTGGGGAGACATTCAAACTATAGCAGTAGGGAAGAGAAGGTGCATTCCACCATAAATAATTAGGACTAGGAATGGGCAAGGGAGCCTAGAAAGATGCCAGACTTCTCTGGATGTTCAGACTTAGAAGAGTTTATTATGCAGTCTGCTGGTGTTCACTGAGCTGCTCCAGTGAGCCTGGCACGCTGCTGTAACGACTGTAAACGGTATGGGGAGGAGCAGAAACTCGGGCAAGACTGCCGGGGCTTGCAGCCGGCTCGGCGTTCACTGACCGTGTGGCCTGAGGGAGGTGCTTAACCTCCCATCCTCACCTGTGTACTGAGGATGATGTTCAGTATCTACCTCCTGTATACATGGACACAGAGCTAGACGTCGCCAGCTGAGTGTGCTAGAACTACGTTCCCGGCCCTCCTGGAGCTTAGCATCAGAAATGATAATGACAGCTCAACCAAGAAAGAAATAGAGGAATTACTGCAAGTTGTGGTTGGCAGAGGGCAAATAAAGAAGATCATGCAGGGGAGAGAAAATTAAAGAGGGCTCCTGCTTTGGGTTTCATGATCAGAGCTGGCTCCCTCCTGAGGGGGTGTCTCAGCTGTGCAGCAAGGGAGCAAGCCTGGGAGAGGCTGGGTCACGCAGAGCCTTGCAGGCCATGTGAAGTTTGGATCTTATTCCCAAGCAGTGGGAAGCCATTGAAAGGTTTGAAATGTGGGTGTGATTGGATCTAGTAAGAGTTTGTAAAGATAGATGGTGGTAGGGAATGGATCGGAGAGGTCGAGAGAATATGAGACGAGTAGAAAGCTATTAGATAGCATAGGGGATAGATGATGGTTGCCATGGGCCACGGAAAGAATCAAGTAGATTCAAGAGATCTTCTGGGGGCAGACTTGTCACAACTCTGATGGACTGAATGTCGTGGGTTAGAGAGAAAAAGGGGAAGGTTTTAAAATATCTCTTGGGTTTCTAGCCTGAGCATTTGAGTTGATGAGATGGGAATGAGTGAGGGAGGATTATGCTGAGGGCAGAAATAAGTCGTGTTAAGTCTAAAAAATGGCATTTCCACAGTTATCACAGTAATATAATAATAAGTATAATCTTGGAGTAATGAGTGTCAGAGCTGGGACAGTCAGTAGGAGAGATGGCTCTGAGAGATGTGGGCAAGAGGAGAGGAAGGCACTGAACAGATTGCAGCACCCTTGGGGCTGACTGGTTAGCTCGGTTGGTTAGAGAGTAACCTTGTAATACCAAGGTCAAGGGTGCAGTTATCCGTACTGGCCAGCCACTAGGAAAAATCGTGGCACCCTTTCGCAAAAGGCTGGAGGAAGGGCATGGTATGAGTTTGGAACTTGATTAAAACTGTTTAGATCTACAAGCACCAGTATTATTGATGATGGTTTCATGAAGATGTCAAAGACTTTTACGGAATGACTCTCAAATAGAAAATATTTTGAACCAGAATTAATATTTGACACCCAAAAAGTACTATTGTATTTAAAATTTATTTTTCTGGGCATTTATATTTCAGAATGATTTGGTAAGAAATAGGTCTATGACCGACTCTGTGAACCAAAAAAAAAAAAAAGGACTAATATAAGTATTGTTCCTTGGGCAGATCAAAGGACTCTATTGAGGGATGTGTTCCTCAGACGTGGCTAATCGGGACAATTGTCCTTGTGTTGGGATGGTCCCATGTTACTTGGATGGTGTCTGGTTACATGAGCAGCTGATGGGTAGAATAACTCTTTTCACTGAGAAATGAACAAGAATCTTTTTTTTTATTTGAAAAATACTTGATTAAACGTGTTTGTGGGGTACAGAGTTGAATATCAATACCTGTGTACAGTGTGTGATGATCAAATCAGGGAAATTAGCGTATTCATCATTACAGAACATAATCATTCCTTGTGACCATTAACCAATTTCTCGCTAACCCCCACCCTCTCCTCCTTTCCCACCTCTAGTGACCACAGCTCTGTCGTCTTCTGAAATAAATGAGAATCTTCTGTGTGTTTCTTTTCTCTCCCTTCTTCTCATAAAGGGAATAGTCGCTGCAGCTCCCAGCTCTTTTCTCCTTCCACGTGTGCACAATAAGCTACTTACTTGTACTCGATCTTTATTTGGATAAAACTCTTGTGAAAGTAGAGAGGGAGGCTAATGTCTCTACTGTCATCGTGTAGCAAATACCTGGTACCTAGGTGGTGTTTGATGAGTATCTGCAGAGTGGGTGAATACCCTGTGCACAGTGTGGACCCCCTCCAGCTGCCAGACCTCCTGCAACTGCTTCTGGTGCTGCGTCTGTGTGCTTTCCTACTGTAGCCTCAGTCATGTAACTAAAACCCAGCAAAAAAATGATTTTACCAAAGTGCTGCATCCTTCAATAGGGCGTGTGCTTTAAGCGTTCCTTCTGCAGTTTTGTTTTATTTTGTTTTTCTCCAGAGCCATTCTTGTTTCCTTAGCTTTGCTTTTTGTAGCTAGGGGCAGCAATCAGGGTCTGAGTCCATGGAACCATTCAACCCGTGTGGGAAGTTAGATGCTTTTCACGACAGGTGTGCTGGTAGTACTGGTAGTGGCAGCAGCAATGATGACATTATTTTTTATTGAGTACCTGCTTTGTGCCAGCATCGTAATAGGTGGTAACACACTGTGTTGGCAAAGGTGAGGCCAGCCTCCCACCACAAAGGGACGCAGCTCAAAGGAGACAGCCGTTTACATCTTTCTCACCAGCAGTCCAATGTGTGTCCCTGGTTGGTGGGTGGCTCTGCTCTGTGCTGTTATTGAGAGCTGACGTTCCTTCCATAGTGTCTGTCCACTGGACCTTAGGAACTTGTCTTTGGGGGCTGCATCTGATGAGAAGGGGAGAAGGGGAGAAGGGAGCCCCGAGGGGCCAGCCACAGTGAAGGCAGAGCCCCAGAAGTAGCCCCAATGCTCCCACTTCCGTTCCATCGCAGAGAACTTGGTCACATGCTATGGCTGAGTCCAGGGGGGGGGAGGTGCCTGGAAATGTGGTTCAGGCCTGTGCCCTGCGAGCAGGGGAAAACAGATGTTGGTAGATACCTAGCAGTCTCCACCACATCCCTCCATGGAGTTGTTATTGTGTGCATTTTGCAGATGACTTTGAACTTTGACAGTTTAATTAATTTGACTTGCCCTAGAACATCAGGTTGTAAGTGGCAGGGTACAGATGCTAGCTGTGTTGTGTCTGATTTCAGAATCTGTGCTCTTTCTACCTCCACAATGACTTTGAACGTGTGTTGTCATCGCAGAGCCCTTTGGAGTTTGCAGTGGACCCTGACTTATGTTAACTTGCTATAGCTTCAGGAGCAGGGCTCCAACCAATGGCCTTACTGGTTGGCTAAGGTGTCTCATGACCTAGTATTAGAATGAAAAATGTAGCGCAGTCCTAATGAGTGAAAAACTGGTTTCCTTGCCTGCTGCTTTCAGTAGATAGAGGTGAGGACAAGATGACGATCTGGTAGCAGGGACTTACTAAAACATTCCAGGGCATGGCCTGGGGTCAGAATACATTCAGATCAGTGCCTCCTGCCCGCGTGGCACCATTGTAGTAAGGGGTCAGTGTGCCAAGGCGTTGTGAGATAGCAGTCACCAAGAAGGTTCACTAATTGCAGGTGACAACACTTAGAACGATGAGCGTTCACATTAGACTCCCCTTCAGGTGGGCCTTGCAGTTTGAAATCTTTTAGTTACTTACCAGGTATGTAACCTTGATCTAGTTTCTTAATCTTCCTCAGCCTAAGACTCCTCGTCTGTGAAGTGGTGTTAATTAAGCCTATTTCAGTCTGTGAAGTGGTGTTAATTAAGCCTATTTCATACATTGTTTCAAGTATCAGTGATCATGTAAGCAAAGGGCTTATCCCAAAGTAGTATCTAGTTAAATGATAGCTGTTATTTAAAAAACAAAAATCCAATGGCCATGAATCAAGGACCTACTACATGCTCGGCACCAAGGGAGGCTCTGGAAAGTTAGAGATGAAAGATAGAATCTGCACTGGCCTTGGAGAATGTTTTTAAGTAGAATATAACCTAAGCCCCGGTTTTCCCTCGGGAGGAATAATGCTGTCTAATCAGACGAGGGTGTGTGTTCTGTTAATAGGTTGTGTAAACAAAAATTGTACAATAGCCAGCTTGGGTGCAACGAGGTATTCAAATGAAACATTGACATTTTTATATGTTGTTTTAATAGACTCAATGATAAATGTCTGCAAAATAATACTTTTTAGAGACACTTGGGTTTTACACACACTTTGAGAGGTAATAAAATCTTCCATTAATGCTAATAGCATGCTGTCGGAGTGAAGACTTAGTGGTGTGACAGAAAGGAAGGCACCTTGCTCTTTTCTTAATGTACTTGGAATTTTAAAACAACACAAAAAAATGCTGTTGGTATTTATTTGCGGAATGGTGTGCACATTTGGTAGATACCATTTATTTTCAGCAGAGGAATACGGATTCCTGGTCTTTTTCCCTCCAGTTAGTTTGGATTTCCCCCCGCCTTTTGCCTTTTGAAGAGTTGTGCGCTCTCAAGTAAATGAATGGGCTGTGTTTCTGGGTTTGTGCTGACTGATTTATGACAGGATGGCAAATTCAGCATGGAAAACAGGGTCAGACGAATACCCTGGCTATGAGACTCAGCTGACTCAGGCAAGCCAGGTTTTGCTGGGTGGTTTTATCCTCTGCACTGGAGAGAAGTCTCGGCTGAGGCCTCAAAAGCATGTGTCCTGTAAGCTGTGACACAACACCACCACCATCATCATCATTGTCGGTAGACGTCGTGCAGTTGATGCATTGTTCATGATGATGATATTAACACTGGCTGTCTTTTGTTACGCTCTATCCACTGAATTATCATTAATTATTGCAATTCTCACAGCAACCCTATGTTAACTTCAACTGATACAGTGTTCCTGACTTTTTAATTTAAATGACAAATCTAGCAGTTATTTTTATTTTGTCTCTCCTGCCTTAACATAGAGAATTCACAGGCACTTATGTTTTTGAGAAAAATAGACATCAATTTAGGTAGTATTACTAGGGCAACACATGACTGACTAAAAAAATAATCAGAATTACACACTTTTTAGAGGTTGCTTTCATAGGACACAGTACCAATCCCTGATGTCTGGAAGTCTCACAGTCTTACGGTACAGAATATCATTAGGCATAGAAGAGGGAACATTCCTCCTTCACAGTTTGTGTAGACATCTTGTAATCAGCACTTGGAACTAAGCCCCACTGGTGAATACAAGAGAGGAGACCTGAGAAGCCTAAAATTTACAACATAGGAGAGACGCAGGCAGCACAGAATCATTAAATGGAATACACGAAATGTGTGGTGTGTCTACAATCTACACTTGTGACAGAGGTATTGTTATATCCATTTTATCAGGGAGAAAACTCAGTTCAGATGGGTTGAATAACTGGTCCAAAGTCATGAGATTGACAGATGCCAGAGCCAGGATGTGAACTCACGTGTGTCTGACTTCAAAGTCTACACCCTCTGCTTTGCCTCACGGTGGCTTATGTAGATGCATCGGTAACAAAATTTATTTGGCTTGAACCTCCTTCACCCTACTTTGGATGGTATCCTTTTCCAATGTAATGCAAATTCTGCATTATTTTTCCTGAAATGAAAAGTTCTTAACCATTCCTTCTTAGAAAAAAAAAGTTTGGGCCTTGAAGGTTGCCATTTCAGTCGCCTGCTGAAGGTCATTTCAGGTGGAAAACACAGCTTGGGCAGGGGCACAGAGGTGAGAAAGTTGCGGGCTTCATCAGGGAATGAAGAATGGTTGTTTTGGGGGAGACCTGAGTGCATCAGTAGGTGGGGGTTATGTCATGACAAGACTGTGATGAAAGCCTCAGCAAGGAGCTGGTAAGCAGAGGGGCTGTTTTTGGGGGGACAGTTCAAGTGCTCAGAGCTGTGGTCTAAGAGTGTTTTGACATTAGTGTGTAGATGGAAACAGAGTAGAGACACTGTCTATATAAGTGGTCAGGGAGTGGAGAAATTTGGGTTTTCACTTACCTGGTTCAAGGACCATTAACTTGGTCACCGATATTTCCCAGGGATATGAATAAATGCTGCACTATAGTGGTCAAGGATGCAAGGCTTGGGGAATACCCTTAAGCCACGAGGTGGCTGCTCAATAATCAAATATCCCCTAGATGTGAGGAGAAGGCTGTGGAAATAGGAAAACATTAGTTCATGCCAGTCTCCTGCCTGTTGCCTTACACAGCCATTCCATTGAAACCGGACTTCTCCTATGGCTGTTTAGGTAAATTAGTCACAAACGGAACTGTTTCCAGGAATGATGCATTTACTTTGCATTTAATGCTCTGCCATTACCCCTCTGTTTAGGTTTTTGATCTCTGTTACTTTAATTAAGGAGAAATTCTTGGCTGATGCGTGCCCCCTGATCTGTGGGCTTCAGGAAGTCTGTGTCATGCAGCAAGCAGCCCGGTCATGAGACTTCCACTTGAACTAAGTCTGCCTTACAGATGCTCCGTTGTTTATGGCCCGACACATATCACACTAGATATAGACACCAGATGTGGTCATGGGCCAACCTTTCTCCTCAGACTGAAACAAGCTCACAGTACAGCGGATTTTCAGGGACAATCCCGTGCTTCCTTAAACGGCTCCATGCTTTTGGCTGTTCCCAGATTGCTTGTTCATAATCACTCAACAGGTACTGATCAACTACGTATGTGCCTGGCATTGTCTTAGGAACCGACAGAGGAAGTTCCACATGTGAGAACTGGTGTTTGGGATATTGAACTTTCCCGTTCATTTATCCGATAACTTGTCCATAACTTTATTATTATTTTTATTATTTTATAAAAATTATTTTTTATTGAAATGTAATTATTATACATATTTTATGGGGTACAGAGTTATATTTCAGTACATGTATACCATGTGGAACAATCAAATCAGGGTAATTAGTATATTCCTCATTGCAGAATTTAACCATTTCTTCCTGAGGTGAACATTTGATCTCTCTTTTAGCTATTTGATAACATGCAGTAAATTATTATTAATTGTAGATGCCTAGCTCGACTGTATACCAATAGAACTTATTTTTCCTATCTAGCTATGATTTTGTGTCTTTTAACCACCTCTCACTATCCCCCCTTCCCCACCTCTAGTAACCACAGTTCTACTCTCTTCTTCTAAAAGTTCAATTTGTAACTTATTTATTTTAGCTCCCACATATGAATGAGAGCATGTGCTGTTTCTCTTTCTCTGCTTGTCATATTTCATTTACCGTAATATTCTCCAAGATCATCTATGCTGCTGCAAATGGCAGAATTTCATTCTTTTTTATGGCTGTGTAGTATTCTGTCGTGCATATATACACCACATTTTCTTTATCTGATCATCCATCAGTGTTGTCCATAACTTTAAAGATAAACAAAAAAAGATCTTTCAGAAATGGTCAAATTTGAAATGGCTGTGTTCCTACCAGCAGTGAAACATATTATAAAGCTATATGATAAAGGTAATTTAGTACTAGAATACCATATACGAATTATGGTGGGATAAAGACCTTTCAGCCTCTTTCTCCTCTTAAAAATCATCCATCCTTCCTACGATGATGAAGAGACTGAGGAATAGAAACACAAACCTACTTTTGATGAGACCAGGAGTCATCTGTAACATTGATGAAGACAGAAGGCACGTGCAGGGCTGATGACTGAATTGACAGGGTACAGCTAGGTGAGATCTAAGTGCCTTTGGTGGTAGATATGGATTAGAAGCAAGATTAGAAGCAAGCAGATTTCCTGCAGAGTTCTGGAATGGTGCAGAAATTAATGAAGCCTCAAGTGCTCAGGAAGATGGGTTGATGTAGAGAGCTTAGAAGAAAAGGGGTGTTTGAAAGACAGGTTCTCTCCCGTGCTCCCTACGATCAGGGGCAGAGCTCCCTCATCTTCAGAGTTATGGTTTCTGGAGAAAGGCCCCAGACATCAGGCACAGCAGAGGTAGTGGGGTGAGGAGGAAATAAAGAATTCAATTATCTGAATGTCTGTCTCCCCAAGAGCCAGATCTTCAGCAACCACATTTCCACTCTCCATTGATTAAAACAGTTTTTAAAAAAAAATCTATGCTTCCAAAAAAGATTGGAAGGAATATTCCATAATGTTACTCACAATTGAAGAACTGTTGGTGATTTGTTTTTCTTTTTGCCTCTTTTTTTCACATTTTATTTAATGTGTGTTTATTATGTTTATGCTAGAAAATAGCAAAATGATGCAAAAAAATAATTGTGATGAAGAAAAAAAGAGAAAATGGTTTTCAAGGCTTAGTTGAAATAGTCCTGAAAATCATCTTATTTTTTAAAGTTTTATATATTTTATATTTTAAATTTTTATATTTTTAAAATTTTATATATTTTAGAGCAGTTTTAGGTTCACAGCAAAATTAAGCAGAAAGTACTAAGAGATTTCCCCCGTACTCCCTGCCCCCACACATGCACAGCCTCCCCCCGCACCAGCATCCCCCACCAGAGTGGGACATTTGCTGTAGTCACGTCATTATTGCCCAGAGTCCACAGTTTACACTAGGGTCCACTCTTGGTGTTGTACGTTCCATGGGTTTGGAAATACGTATAATGAAGTGTATCCTCCATTACAGTATCATACACAGTAGTTTCACTGCCCTGAACATCCTCTGTTCCCTGCCTGTTCAGTCCCGCCTTCCCCCAGGTAGCCACTGATCTTTCTACCGTCTCCATGGTTTCGCCTTTTCCAGAATGTTCATGTAGTTGAAATTGTACGGTATAAAGCCTTTTCATATTGGCCTTTTTCAGTCCTTAGTTTGCATTTAAGATTCTTCCATGTCTTTTCATGGCCTGATAGCTCATTTCTTCTTAGTGATGAATGATATTTCATCATGTAGATGCACCACGGTTTATTTCTGCATTCGCTTATGGAAGAACATTTTGGTAGCTTCCAAGTTTTGACCGTTACGAATAAAGTGGCATTTTGTATGCATGTCAATTATACTTTTTTTTTTTTTACTTTTCTCGTTGTTGCCCTAGAGTTTGCAACATATATGTGCAACTGTCTAATCCAAGTCCACTTTCAAATAATACTAAACTGTTTTACAGGCAGCAAGAAGGTATCTTATAATAATAAAATATTCCTTATTCCTCTCCCAATCCTTGTATCATGGCTGTCCTTTGTTTCACTTATACATGAGCATATATATATGCACATTTAATTGTTTATGTTGTTGCTGTTATTGTCAACAAACTGTTGTGTGTTAGGTCAATTAAGAATAAGAAAAATAAAAGTTTTTATTTTACCTCCACTTACTCCTTCTCTGATGCCCTTTCTTTATTTGTATAAATCCAAGTTTCCATTTTCCTTCTCTCTGGAGAACTTCTTTTAACATTTTTTGCAAGGCAGTTCTACAGGCAACAAATTCCCTCAATTTTTGTTTGTCCAACAACGTCTTTATTTCTCGTTTACTTTTGAAGGATAATTTTGCAGGGGACCGAATTCTAGGTTGGTGAGTTTTTTTCGCTGCACTTTCTTCTTGCTTGCATGGTTTCTGAGAAGTCAGATAAAATTCTTATCTTTGGTCGTCTATAGTTAAAGTGTTTTCTTCTCCAGATTCTTTGAAGATGTTTCCTTTATCTTTGATTTTCTCCATTTTGAATATATGTCTAGGCGTAGTTTTTCTGGCATCCTGCCTGGTGGTCGTTGTCTGAGCTTTCTGGATCTGTGGTTTGGTTTGTGACATTAATTGGGGGAAATTCTCAGTCATTATTTTATCAAATATTTCTTCTGTTGCTTTCTCTCTTTCTTCTGGTATTCTGGTATTCCCATTACATGCATGTTACACCTTTGTAGTTGTCCTACAGTTCTTGGATATTCTCTTTTTTTGAGTCTTTTTTCTCTTTCCATTTCATAAATTTCTGTTGTTATATCCTCAAGCTCAGAGGTTCTTTCCTTAGCCCTGTCCAGTCTACTAATAAGCCCATCAAAGACATTCTTTATGTCTGTTAGTGCTTTTGATCTCTAGCATTTCTTTTTGATTCTTTCTTAGAATTTCCACCTCTCTGCTAACATTACCCATCTGTTCTTATATGTTGTTTACTTTTTCCATGAAACCCCTTAGCATATTAAGCAGTTATTAAAAATTTCTGGTGTTATATTCCAACATTTATGCCATATCTGATTCTGGTTCTGATGCTCGTTCAATCTCTTCAAATTGTATTTTTTGCCTTTTAGTATGTCTTGTAGTTTTTTGTTGAAAGGTGGATAGTATAATGTATTGAGTATAAGGAATTGTGGTAAATAGGCCTTTAGTGATGTAATGGTAAGGTGTGGGTGGATGGGCAGTGACTATTGTCCTATGATGAGGTCTCAGTCTTTCAGTGAGCTGCACCCTGGGCTGTGACCTTCATGAGTGCTTCTTAGCTTTTCTCCCCCTCTTAGGTGGGACAGGATGGCCAGAGGGAGCTGGAATCCAGTATTGCCCTTCCTCCAGGTAGGTTAGGCTCTGATAAAACACCAGCAGACTAGGTTCTGGTTAAATAGTTTTTTTCCTGTGGACAGGTCTTGTTAAGAATGGAGTGCACTGGCATTTTTTTCTAAACAGTTCCTTTTCACCTCCCCCTGCCAGAAACACAAGGGCATTTTTCTCCGATATTCACGATGAGGACTTGGAAGCACTCCTGGAGGAAAAACTCACAAAAGTGTGGGTCCCTCACCATGATGGGATTTCCCCTGGAGTTTTTAATCTCAGAGACTTGTTCATGCTGAGCCTCGAGCATCAATTACAGTTCAAGTTTTCCTACCCTGTACTGGTTTTTGTGGAGGTTTCTGCTCTAGCAAGTTATGGTACTCTGGATGCACCTGTCTCTCCAGTTTTGCGGACAGCATTTTGCCCTGTGACCTCACTTTTTTGACAGATTATTTACTTTTCAGTTTAGTTTTTTCCTTGTTGTTAGAGGGGAGTGGTAACTTCTAAGTTCCTTACCTGCTGGACCAGAAACCTGAAGTCTCACTCTGTTTTTAAAACTGGGCTTTGAACATCTTTATTTTCCTTAACGCAGTGCCAGCAGCAGGAGCACAATGGCAATTCAGTGAATTTTAGTCTTCAAGAGCTCATAAAGAAGGGCTTCATGTCTTACCCGATAAACGCCCCTTGACTGTTTTATCGTTCTAGTAAAATCCCAATTTCTGACAAGATCTGACAGTCTTGGCTTTTGTTTTTTTGTCACCTATTTAAAATATCATACCAAAGTAAGCCCATGAGAGGCATTATCACGTATTCAGGGCTACTGTGCATTTTCCTCTATGGATGTTTCTAGAAACATAGGGAAACATGGAGATGATTGGTTTTGCAGTTACTGAGGTCAGGATTTTGGCCCATGATTTTGTGTCCCTGTTTTCCCTTTATTGTTTAACACAACCACCATGTACGTTCTGTTTCTCCTCCTCCTGCACCTCATCTGGCTGACACGTTGATAGGAGCTTGGCCAGACCTCCTGGCACGCCAAGCCCAAGGCCATATGGCTCGTTCAGCTAGAGAGGACTGTTAGGGATAAAATAACCGTGCAGACAGCACTGTGCAAGGTCTTCAACCACAGAGGCACTGAACTTCAGAAGGAGTTTAGTGATCACCTAGACCTTGTCCTTGTTTTACAGTTCTGGCATCAGGATTAGCAAAATTGTATTTCTGACAACAGGACTCTCTCTAATCATTTCGTGTATAGCAACCTTGCAAGATAAGTGGTCAAGGAAGACTAGGAACCTGAAGCAAAGAGCAGTTAAGCCACTTGCTTAAAGTCCCAAGGGTGGTGGTAAAAACAGAGCAAGAAGGGAGATTTGTTACTCGAAGCCTTTGCATCTCACCATGAAGTCAGTGGCTTTCAAACCTTTTTTTTTCCCTCTCTCTCTAACACCAGCCGTCTCTTCAATCAATGGTGGGAAAGCTCATATGTAAAGCAGATGAAATAAGGCTGCTGGCCCACGTGGGAGGCTGTGGCATGTGGCGTGGCATTTAGGCGTGGGACTCTGAAGCCAGGCAGCCTGGGTACTCTGGGCCTCAGTTTCTTTATCTGGAAAGTGACATGGCCATTGTCCCTACCTCACAAGGTGGCCAAAGGTCTCCTGCGTAGTATGTGAGAATTGCTCATTCTTTCCTTTACTCATTCAAAGAACTTCTATCAGGCAACTTGCTATATTCTAGGCCCTGTTTTAAGCACAGGGTTACAGCAGTGAACGAAGTCCCAACTTTCATGGAGCTTGCGTTCTAATAATAAATATTAACCATAGGACAATGTGCTTAGGAGACATGGGTCCCCTCCTTTTGATACCTACTCTCTCTAGCCTCAGGAGTTCCAGACTGCAGGGTATGGAAACACTGCACTGGGCCACTCATCTTAACATCCAGGACATTTTTCAGAGGTGGAGTGGGAAAAAGTTGGAATTACTTGAGAGAGTTTAAATTTCCATGACTGGCGTGAACTTTTCCAGAAAGAGTAGGCAGGACAGAATGATGATTCCTATGGCTGGGGGTCCAGTTAGGAGAGCTAATTAGCCACTCGTCTGCTTTAACTTACCATTTTGAACACGTGCAGTTGTATGTCTTACTTTGCATTTTGTCCAAGCTGATATTTTAGGGTGCAAGGTTGAGAAGGAAATTTAGACCCAAAGTGCTGAGAAGATAAAATGGATTTTCTAAAGAGTCACTTCCCTTCAAAATGAAGTTATAACCCAGGTATTTTCTCTGAGCAGGCTGATGTGGGGAAAGTGGAAAACTTAAGAAAACTGCTTGGCTGGAAATTATGTTCCTAGGAATTAGGACTGACTCTGTTTATATCAGAAGAGTGAGCACATGCTGCTCTGCTGAGTGGGGTGTGGGAGAAATGTCTTTGCTGTAGTCCCGAGAGAGAATTAAGAATAGATGGTGAACTCTATTTTGTGATTATCTTCAACTCTTTTTCAGATACCCACATTTAAACCTTATCTAACTCTGCCTTCCCTAAGTAATTTCAAAGACATCTGTCCATAGGTACAATTTCAACACATTGAGTGGATTGGGGGTGGGAGGGATTATATATATATATATATATATATATATATATATATATATATATATATATATATATACACACACTTTAAAAAAAAAATTGTTACCATTTTAAGGGGTCAAATACTACAGGAGACCTTTGGCATTTGCTGGGAATAGTTCCCAAGACAGTTACGAATTTCCAAGTGTAAATGCCTTTCATTCTCCCTGAAAAATGTAAACGTGTAACTGAAAAAAATTAATTCCTCCAGATATGTAATGGTTCTATAAATTCAGGATTAAAATAATTTATAAAGCTAAGTGCTGCCTACTCTTTAGATTGATCCATTTCTATCACCAGCACTATCAGTTAGTTTTCATATTAGGATCATTTTAAGGCATTTTATCCAAGTTTTTGTTTTTATGACAAAGAGCCCAGAATAACAAAGCCATGTGAGTCACAATCACTAGCCAATGGACCTTTTCCTGTAGACATCATCCTTACCACAAGGAGGATGCAAATATCCTTCTTCATAAAATAACAAATGATTATATGTCACGGACCTTCAGCATCAAGCAAAGTTAACTGTGCAAGTGTTAAAATCCGTGAATACTACATGTCTGCTATAGTTCAGCTAAATTTTGTAAGTCAATACCAATTTCCCTTTAGACTCAGATTTTACCTGTATTATTTTGTTTTATTAACTTTTTTTTTTCAAAAAGTTATCTTGTCCAGTGGACTCAAATAAAATAATGTAGGTCTTACTGATTTCTTTCCTGTGCATATAATCCTTTAGAGAAAGGAGTTGTCAGACAGGGATGACTTGGTGTGAGATGGACTGGCAGAGGCGTCGGTGTGTCATATGAGAACACAGTGAACGAGTGGGAAACAAGACGCTTTTCGTAGAGTTGGAAGGCATTTTAGAGACCATCTACTTGGTCACCTCTCCCCAGCTATTCTTTCAACCTTCATTTTGTAAATAGGGAAACTGAGATGAA
Organism: Cynocephalus volans; assembly: GCF_027409185.1. Taxonomy (NCBI): domain Eukaryota; kingdom Metazoa; phylum Chordata; class Mammalia; order Dermoptera; family Cynocephalidae; genus Cynocephalus; species Cynocephalus volans. The sequence continues at coordinate 7,597,849 of NC_084477.1, read as the reverse complement.
ATGACTTATCTCCCAAAAGTCATGCAACAGGGTCAGGACTAGAACCCAGGTGTTCTGACTACTAGTCTCTGTTAATGTTATTGGATCTCACCAGCTTCTGTGATGTCAGTTCATCTTCATCAGAAAACTTTGATCTGGAGCAGTCTGGAACCACAGAATAGCAGAGCTAGAGTGGGTGTTTTAGCACACGCAGCACTACTCCTCACTTAGTTTTAGGAGTTCTCTAACACTCCTGGTAGGGTATTATCCAGCCTCTATTTAAACACTCGTTCATGAGATAGCCCACTCCAGCTTTCAAAGACTTTTTGAGTGGTGATCCCAGATATACTACCCTAAGATTTCTGTCCATTTGTCCCAGTTCTTTCCTTTGGGGCCACTGAGTGCGTACGATGTGTCAGCCACTGTACTACGTGCTAGAGGTACAAAGACAAAGTGTAGTTCCTCCCTTCCAGGAGTAGCCTTAGTTGGTAGTAGGGGAGACACAAGTAAATCAGCAATTTTGGTCCAGTGGGAGAAGTACTGTGGTGGGGCATGCGCCTTGCTATGGAGGAGGAAGATCTCACTTAGATGGCGTGGGAGGAAGAGCTTCCTGAAGGAAGTGACCCTTGAGCCGAATTTTGGAGGAGGACATAGATAGATGGAGCAAGGGAAAGTGCATTTCACACAGAGGAAAGAGCCTATGGAAAGGCATTAAGTCATTTATCAGCGCAGCACTATAGAGAGCAGTACAGTGTCTGCAAAGCTGGAGTAAGGGGATACTTATAGCAAGTGATGAGAGAAAAGGTGAGGAAAGAATGCGGGAGCCTGACTGCGAAGGAACTTAGCTGACGGGCAGTCTGCATCACGTATGATTGCATGGTCGGAATATTACGTATGGCCCTCCTGCCCCTTAAGATGCCTTCAAATTAAACTTGTCCTGCTTTGGAACATGAGGATCAGAAAAACCCAGATTCAGTTTTTGACACCACTGTTTGGTCTCTCTGAGCCTTGGTTCCATCCCCTCCTCTGTAAAACGAGGATGACAGTGACGTCTCCCAACATCTGTGATGATAAACGAATGTCTACAAGCTCCTCCGCTAGTGCCTGGCTTGGATGTCAAGAAATGCTTGTTTCTCTTTTCCCAAAGTTTCTGTTATAATTACATCCAGAGTCCCTACCGTAGGTGCTATGATTCTAACATCAGACTGACATTTTCTTGCAAGGATCCTGTCAATTTTTAATCTAACCATGCAGTTCTGCATTTTGGAGTGAAATTAGGTCCAAAGTAAAAGTTTTCCCCATTACTTCCTAAGACTTCAGAGAGAAAGTAATTGGGAAGGTAAGTTATGACCTTTCCAGATACGCTGCTGTTAGCAGGCTAAGAGCTGAATGAGGACGATCCTTGGAAGACACAGTAAGTAGACAAAAAGGTCAGGGAAACTATTGGATTTGATCGATGTATGTGGAGGAGACAGCACTGATAGGACAGATATATTTTATTCAAAGAAGGGTTTTGAGCCTACTCAAGTCTAGAAGCGGTGTATCTGGAGCAGAGGGTGTGCATTAGTCAAGGCAGGTGTGAGCGATACAGCAGTGCTAGGAAAGATCCAGAGTGCAAAAGAGTTGAGTCACTGCAGTGAAAGAGTAGCTCAAAGTAGAAAGGAAAAGGCGTGTCAGGGAGAAGTGAAGGTTAGAGTGAGAAATGGCCACTCAGTTTCCTCCAAGGATCTTTACTAAGAGAGGGAAGAGAAATGTGGAAGAGGAAGTGATTTAGTGGAGTGATGGGAAAGGGAAAGAGGGAAGATTGAATAATTCAATCTGTGGCAACAGGAGTGGAGGAAAGGATGACGTGGAGGTTTCATTTGTACATCTGTCGAGTCAGAGTAATTCCTTCCTCCCTTCCTTTTCTTTCCTTTCTCCTTCCTTCCCTTCCTTCCTCTTTTCCTCCCTCCCTCCCTTATTTCTTTTTTTGCTAAATAGTCAGGTCTAAATTGTGACCGTGGTAAATGGTGAAGTCAGAGTGAGGAACTTCTGTGAATAATATTCAATTTCATGGAAAATCTTTTCTGTAGTCGACAGTCTTCTGTTTACCTTCGGATTTAATTCCTTTTCCTAATTTTCTGTACCAGTTCTTTTGGACGTAACCAGCTAGTGCTGCAGATAAGCACATACTCATTTGGTTTGGTGCAATTCGTCTCCCCCTGCGTCTTCACCGGCAGTGTTATCTTGAAGACTCGCTTCTATTTTGGTTAAATAAGAACATAGACCAATAACAGGTTGGGATGGTGATCATTTTTCTAGGAGTTCGGTTCTGCTGAAGAGCTGGCACCAAATATGCTAAAAAGGCAATGAGCAGGATAGCTCGACTGTATTAAAGTGGGTATGCAGTGTTGAAACCAAGCGATGCACAGAGACCAATCATTGCCCAACAGAATGTAATTATCACTGGATGAAGCCAGAGCTTGAGATGGGAAGGCAGAGAAGGGAATCAGAAAGTCAGCTCTTAACACCGTCCCTAGATTCTGCCCAGAGTTCCATAGCTGGCTGATGTCCAGCAGAGGGGAGCAGGGAAGGAAGAGGAGACAGAGACGGGGTGACGGAGGCAGCTGAGGGTGGGAAAGGCGGAGGGGAAGAAAGAAATACCCTTGAATTGTAGTGGCTTGTAGTACTCAAAAGAAAGCAGGCGGAATTAACCCCATACGACATAACCCCATGCCTAGCCTGGGATGGGCGCCGAACACACCATAGTTCCCATTCTGTTCCCTCACTGGTCCGAGCTCAAATGATCTCACATCTGTCCACTGCTAGCCTTAGGGGCTAACATGGTTTTGTGGATGAAGGTCTCAGATGTTTGCTGAGCATCTGAGCATTGTTGGGCTCTAAAGAGGAGGAGGCCATAATGAATTAACATATCTTTCTCCCTCAAATCCATTTATCTTTTCAAAAAATATTTGGGGAGGGCATTCTATGTGCGAGATACACTAGTAGGTGCTAGTATAGAAAGTACCATAATTTATTTTTGTGGCCTCCCAATAATGAACATTTGGGTCATTTGCAGTTTTTTGGTTTTGGGTTTTTTTGCATTTACAAACATTTTCCTACGGATATTCATTGTATAAATGCTTCCTGGAGCACATTTGCAAGAGGTTCTCTTAGCTAGCAAGAAGGAATGAACTACAGCTACATGTATCAGCATACATGCAACTTAGGAATGTAATGTTGAGTCAGAAAACACAAAAACAAATCGTAAAATAATAAATGCAGTATGATTCCATTTTTAAGAAGCCAAAAGTGTGCAAAGCTAAACATACAATATGTTGTTTAGGGATACATGCATATGGGATAAGAAGATTATAAAAACAAGAAACACAAAATTAGGATAGTGATTACCTCTGGAAGGGGAACTCCAGAGAATGAGATGGGATGGAGCACAAAGAATATGTCCTGTTCTGTCAGTACTCAAAGGTATCAGTCATTTCTATTTCCTCAGTGGGTGATAGATATTAGACCTCACAATCAGCTTAGCATAAGCACAGCCGTGTTAACTGCTTCCTCACCCTGCCCCTTACCCTCTCCCTTTCTCTTAAGCAAAGTGCTTTCTGAGAAAAACCGGATTCTGTGCAGAACAGAATCTTGTGCAAAACAGGAAAACTACAAAGCAGCTACAAAATGCTGAATGCTCAAAATAGCTACCAAACCCCTTCCCCAGATTCAAACCCTGTAATACCTCTATTAGTTTGTTGGGGGGCAGGAACTGATCTTTCAGTCTCCCCTCCAGATTTGCTGGAAATAAACTCCATGATGTGGTAAGTGTTTGGCTCGGAGTCCTTCAATCCTTTTGTCTTGCTGACTGAACAGTAGGTAAATGGAAACTTGAACTATTATAAATATTGAAATGTATCATATATTGTGATATATTTATATTATTATATTTATGTTATGAATATAATATTTAATTTTTATTTGAAATGTTTTACAAAGAAAGATATGCATCATGACCTCAAGGAACTTATGGCGTATTGACAAAGAAGACACATAAGCAAATTCTGCAAGGTGCTCAAGAGATGTGAGTCGAGGTTCAGTTGCTTATAGTTCAGTGGTAGGGACTGACTTTTATGTAATTAGTTTCCATTCAAAGCAGAATGTGATAAGTACTGTAGCTAATGTTTGAATAAAGTGTTACGAGAGAATAGAGAAGTAAAATTAATAGGATGTAGGAAAGTTTCTTGAAAGAAGTAACATTGAAGCTGTATCTCGAAAGATAAGTAAAATTGTGAGAGATACAGATAGCAAGAAAGGCACATTTTAAAGAGGGAACATTCTTTTAAAGATCTTTTAAAGATGAACAAAGATGTAAAAACCCATCAGTACAAGCCATGACTAAAAAGCTAGTGTACTGAAACAGGGTTGGGTACACTGGGAGTCAGGACAGGAGAAAATCATGGAGGGCCTGGATGGTTGTGCCAAAGAACTTCATGTTTATTCTGCAGCCACTGGTAGAGCTCATAGTTCTCTTTTGCAGAATCAGATCTGTTCCTAAGAAAGATTTATCTGGGGGCAGTTTGAAGAATGGATTGGAAACAGATGGGGGGCCTGAGAGAGTGCCTTGGAAAGTTGCAAGCGAGAGTCATGAATGTACATGTCCTGTAACTGCAGTGGGATGAATGTGAGAGGTGCCGTGGAGATGTGGCCCGACTGGTCACTGAACTTGGAATGAACTACCACTTTTTTCTCTTCCCCGTTACTTACCTTGGCCTGTTCCTCATTGCTTCCTCTGTCTCATCTTGATGTGCGTCCTTGGTTTGCATAATTGCCATGTACCGACTCAGGAAAGGAGTTACCAGCTGCAGTGTAGCTCGTGCATCTTTAAAACAGTTGTCTGGGAGAGATTAGCAATGTTTGACCACTACAAATATTTATACCAGGGCAAAATACAAGGACTGAGGAGAAATATACTTCTCCTGATTACAGTGTCGATCCCTCAAGACGTTGGCCATTTGTTTGTGATTTAATTACATCAGTGAGTTAACATGTACACTACGTGTTAGTTTCTTCTTGCTTAGAACTATTAAATCCATTTTAAAAAATTTTTAATTATTCAAGGTGAAGCAGGTTATTGGATTAAAAAAAAAGTTAAACAGAAAATCCTTTTTTTTATTTCAATAGGAATCATTGTTGAAAATCTTTCTGAAGTTCTGTTATGTTTAGTAGGGACAATTTACTAAATATGTTTTCATTTTACTGGTCAACTTTCTAGTCTTCATTTGTGAGACGTACTCCTGTGGCTGGGCAAGCAAAAGACTCATCACAGTACACACTTTGGAAAGTATCTGTGAGGTTTTTGTTGTTGCTGCTGTTTCTTTTTTAAAACTAAACCCTACTTGTAAGCTGCTTTTTTTGAGATGTGCTTTCCCCCGCCTCCTCTCTTCAGAGCAACGTCTTGAAAAATATTTTTAAAAATTTTGTATAGTTGTAGTCCATTACATCAATGTATAATCAAGTTTCCCAATGAAGTAAATTTAAACTGTGGAAGATGAAGAAAAAAGATCATCTTATCTTGCTTTGTTTCTGATACACTGATAATAGTTTATATTCTGACCAAAGAGATCTGACTATCTTAAAATTCCCCTTTGGGGAAATAACAACACTACAGCCAAAGGTGTTTATTTTTTTATCACGTTCTGGGATGTTTTGGGGATTTCATGATTACATGCCTACCAAGTTCCTTTGTTGTAGATTCTTACCGCCAGCCTCCTGCTCAGCCTCTAATTGCTACCTCCTCTGTGTGATAATTACCTTTCCTTTTGGATTCTTACTGAAACTGAAGATATTTCATCTTCACCTTGACATAGCATTGAGGTTCGCAGGGAAGGTCGTTGGGTAGCTCAAAGGCTTTTGCTGGGACACCACACTCTGTATGCACTAAGGGCATTTGGAGAGTTCAGGCTCATCATTTTAGGAAGTTTGTACAACTCCCCGCTACGGTGCATCACGAATGTTATATAAACCCGGTCAGTCTGTAAAACATATTAGTGCATTTTGACTTCCAATATTTCTTTTGCGCAGAATGCTAGCCGCGCTGGGAGCAGAGGGCATGCCTTTAGTTGCTCATTCACAGGAGCATTTGGGGACATAGTATCACAATCTTCCTAAGTTAGTTTGATGAGAGCCGTGGTGACAAGGGCGCCCATCAACCACTGCTCCCATTTACCTCTAGGTGGCCTCTTTATTCATGTGCTTCTGGGGATCAGTTTCTGATCGGTTCAAGTCAGGCTGACAAAGTGTAGGCAGCCGTGTGAAATCACTGCATCTTTTTTTTAGTTTATATATTCTTGTCAATCTTTTCTTTTTCTTCATGATAATCCAAATGCGTCCTGATAAGCAGCAATTCTCATGCTTTTCTTTCCTCCTGGTCTTGGTAACTTTTTTTGTTGTCAACATATTTTTCTCTTCGTCTTCTTCTTTTCATGTCTTGTTTCCTTCTGTTTCATTTCTGCTCCATTTCCCAGGGATCCTTACATTTCAGTGGTTTAGACTTATCTTTTATTGATAATGCTTTGGCTTGGTTTTCCCCTTCAAATAGACTTTACAATAATAATCTTTCCCCCCCAGCTTTATTGAGGTATAAGCGGCATGCAATACTAAGCTTTATTTAGGGGTATTTCTGTTTTATTTTCTTTGAAACCAACATTTTTTTTCTTGTCATCGTTAACTTTTTTTCCTTCAGAAACAGCAGATTAATTCTCATTTGGATTAGGATGCCATTCATTGTCTTTAAACTCAAAGTTGGAAACTTCACATATGCGAATTCAGCTATGTGTGCTGTAATTATCAAACCCGGATTCCTTTAGCGAATTTGTTCTGTTTTGCATTTAGATGTTGGGGGAAAACGAGGAGAGAGTGTGTGCAGAATAAAGCTGGAGGGAAAGACAGGATCATTTGGAATTTTACTTTTTATAAAAAAACTAAATCTGTGCATAGCTCAAGAAAAGGGGAATTTAACTCTGATATTGCGCAGTAGGGTGACTGGTCGGAGCTCACCGATGAGGAAGTTCAGGTGTTTCTTCTTGGTGGCGCTGATACTGAGCATTTTTAGAAAGTGCAACGTAATGGAAATGTGGGGAGTTTGGATGGTCAGACCACAAGCAGCGTAATCAGACTTTTAGTAGTTAGGAATTGTCCGTAGTCATGAAAGACATCTGAAGAGTATATGTGCATCGTGCCGAAGTGACCATTGAGTGGATAATTCACTCTCACGTTTTTATATAACCAAGGAGTGCACCAGGCTCTTGACCACTGAGGACCCTGCCCGGTGTTTTAGGTTACCCAGCCCCCGGCTTTGCAGGTAGTACGAGGCAGAAACAACGTGCCTCCCCGTTTTTCTTTAGCTCCTGTGCAGTTTCTGTAAATGTCTTTGTATATCCTCCTTTGGTTCCCTATGTTCAGAGAGCTCGAGGGCCAGTGCTCTCAATAACAAACAGCTAAACGAGATTCTAGAGTGTTCAATACCTAGCTCTACGACTTGTCAGGCTAATGAGGAATGACTGTGAAACCCATCCCTCAGCTTCTCTACCCAAACTGTCCGTGTAAGTGCTTTCACTTGCTTGTATAAAGAGAGCTATGTGATGGGAAAGAAACGTGAACTTGGGTTTTAAAGTAATTAATTTAAATTCCATTCCAAGGGACATAGCACTGCTTAACTCAGTATGAAAAAAAGATGCTGGGGACGTGTGCATTGAGGCACCTCCAGAGTCTAAACACATTTGGCAAGACCATTGACCTGGCACAGGCTATGTAACTTTATGTCAAGGTCATAGTTTGGGTTTTGAATGACTTATGATAGTCTGTTTTATGATGGCTGATTCACAGGATGATGAAAACAAAGAACTGTGGAGCTGGAACGGATGGTGAATGCCTTTGGGTGATGTAAGAGTCAAGGAGAGGATCAGAGCAACCCAGTCTGTTTAGTAGCGAAGTTCCAAGAGACAGAGGGGTGGTCAGAAACTCAGGGCCTAATATGGCTGTGGTGACAGAAACATCCTGTACTCAGAGACCAGTTATGTAGATCATGACTTATATTCCTCCGGGAACCTAGAGGTGTACATAGTGGCGATGCATTTCATTAATTCCAAGATCTCTGAAATTGGAATCTCTTTTATACCTGGTAGGCTGGCAGAGTTTCATTGTTAATGCTCTTTCTTAGTGGCACATAACCTAGCGGTGTACCTCACTGTTCATTGTGTCTTATAGTTGAACTGTGGTAATCATTATGATCTTGCTTCCCCTTCAGTAAGCTTTCTGTGTGTGAGGAGTCACTCCAAGGCCTGCATGGATTTTCTCATTTAATCCTCACAATACATCTCATTTATAGCTTTCCAGCAAATTCTGGTACTTTATTTCTGGGCTCTTCCTAATCAAAACTAATTGGCCAATGGTTTAGAAGTGCAGGCACATACACGATTTAGCACATTTCGCCCCACGTAAAGCAGCTAATTCCCTGATGTTTTTCAATGCAATGAGATGGAAGGGCATTCATGACAGAAAAGAAAAATAAGGTTTATTTGGGGGGAGATGGGAGGAGGGCCAGGGTGGGCGAGAAGAGTTCCTTTCTGTTGTGTCGGATATTCCACCTGTGAATGCCTGCAAATACTGTGACATCCACATGACAGCGTCAGGCCATTGTTTTCTCTCTTTACCTTTAACCACTTGCTCTCTTTTGCAGCTGATTTATCTTTCCAGCCTACACTGGGAGCAGATAGCCCTCTCTTTGTGGCACTAATTTGGGAATGGTGGCTGACTGCATTTAGACACTGGGAGAGTGGAAAATTCAAAGCCACCCGTTTTACTCTGCACCTCCCAGCTGGTCTTCAGTAATCCCCAGCAATCCCTCCTGTGGACATTCAGAAGGCGTGTGGAGAACAGCGTGCCTCCCACAGGAGCTGCAGACTCATGGGTTTCCAAATTGATTGGACAGATGAGAGTGCTGCCTTGAGCTATGGCACCTTGTATATTGACAGAGTGACTTACAAAGAAATATGGCCAATCGTCAGGAAAATAATCTTTGGCTGAAGAAGGCAAAATTTGTCAAAATTAGCAATGTGACATTTTTACATTCTCATTTCACTTACATAGTGAAAAAGGGTGAAACGTTTGAAGGGGGCCGTTTTCCTCCTTTCTTCCTAGTGTCTAACACTGGGCTTGGTGCATAATAGGCCTTAATAAATGACTGAATGAATCTCTTTCTGATGGCCCCAGGTGCAATGCCGTGTTCCAGACCTTGCCTTTTACTCAGCCCCGTCCCCCAATCCGTCCCGTGTATAATTCCTTCAGAGGTGAGCTTTCTGCAAAGAAGATTATTTTGACAAACTAATTTTGCTGATGTGTGAGAAGATGTGAATATGTAGCCTTAGAAAAGTCTATTGAGTTATCTTCGCCTTCCTTTCATGAAGATACTGTACAGATAGCTTTGGAGAACCAGAAGTAATGAACTCGAAGTGTTTCAAAATGTTAGTGGTGTGTGAACGTCAGATGGTCCTTTCTCAAGCAGTGCATTTGAGTTTTAGTGAGGACCTTGCTCTGATGGAAACCAGTGGGTAAGACCTAGCGTGTGGCATTTTAGGCAGTGCTGTCTTTAATATTGCTATGCTTTTTTCTCCTCTCCACTTAGAGTGAGAACGGGACACATTTTAGAGGTTCGTAAGTCTTTTTAAACCAAGGAGGAAGGATGGTGGGTATTTTGTTCACTTTATACGGCAAAACCTTACGTCCCAATTTCTTTTACGTCTCAGTATAATGTCTGGTATAAGTAGATGTGACCACCTTCAACTTTTGCAAGTCAGAGTGGTCTATCTAGGTATTAAGTTTATACCAGTTCTCTTCAATCTAAGAAAAATAAGTTTTTAGAATTTATAATTAAGTCGGTATTTTCCCACTACAGTACGTAAGGAAGAAGCAGCTTGAGTTATACTTGTGGCTCCAGATTCCAGATCCTTGCTTCACTGTGCCTTCTCCAGGGAGCCGCCTCTGACCCGCCCCAGCCAAGCTAATGACCGCTCTGCTGGGCACTAATCCAGTTTGCATGTGGTTTCTTGGCTGAGACTTCTGTCTCCTGCTGGTCTTAGAGTAGTCGAGGGCAGGTTCTTACCTTACACTTTCTTATAGCTGCAGAACCCAACCTGTGCGGGTAACTGGTGCGCGTTGGTTGTAGGAAGGAATGGAGTGGGCAAAGAGAAAGGAGGGAAGGAGAGAAGGACATTAAGAAAACACTTTTTGTTTGCTGCTTAATGACTTTTGCCTTGTCTTATTAACAGTTCTGTATAGAAGTCATAAAAGCTAAGGAGGTCACTGAGAGTAAATGTGCTCACTATGTAGTCATTCGGTGAGCAGTTTTTGAGCACACTCAGTGCGTTAGGGTGGTAGGACTCCCCTCATTAAAGAATGGAACAGAATGTCTGCCCTCTTGGAGTGCAAATATAAAGAAATAGCTGTAACACTCTGTGTCGAATGTCTGAGTAGATATGCAGGCAGGTGCTTGTGGGAGGAAAAGCCACTGAATATCCCTCCCCCAGCTGGGCAAGTCCAGAGGCCTCCCACACAAGAAGACTTTGGAGCTGGGCTTCAGAGGGTCAGTGGTACTGCAGTAGCTGGAAGAAGGAAGGGGAACCTTCTAGGCAGAGGGAGTGGCCCATCCTGCAGAGATATGAAGGGGTGAAGAGTAGAACTTTCAGAGGACTCCCGAGAGGGTGCACGCCAGAGAAGAGACTGGAAGGGTCCAAACTCAGCAGTCAGCCTCTCTCCTCTAGGCCAGGCTTTATCTTTCTCAAGCCCATGCTTCTATTGTGCCTGCTTACTCAGGAGAGTCCCACTAACTAGCCTAGAGGAGTCTTGACTTTCAGCAGTGTCCATTATGAACTTTTCCAGATTATCTCCTCCCTTCCCATCTGATGGGCTCTCAAGCCGGGCAGGGGACTTCCCTGCGAATCCTGGTGGGGAACCACTGAAGTGGGGCAGGGGCAGTGTGCTGGTGCTTAGCTAGTAGCCAACTTGGGAATCGGGTCAGGAAGGAAGCTGGGAATGGTACCATTCACGTATTCATTATGGCGACTAGTTGAAAACGGTACCAGAAGAGGAGACAGATGATCGAATCGTGTCCTTGCAGTGAAAGCCCACCAGTCTGTTTTGCGAACCTGGCCTTCTGTAGGAGTGGCTGGAGGAGGAAGGGAGAGCAATTATGAGCTATCTGTAGAGAAAGGGGTGGTAAGGTGGCAATGGAGCCGTGATTTATTTTCTCTTTTACCTCCTATATTTCTGAAAATAAAGGAGGTCACAAGAAGGATTGTGTGACCTCAGAGGCTAGTTTCTTGCAGCCTCTGGACTGCATAATTGAAGTTGTGACTCTCTAGTCTAACTTTGTCCGTTCTTCTCTGGTTCCTGCCCCCTGGGTCATCGGGCAGTATCCAGGGATCGAGTGTGTCTGAGCACCCACAGAAGGTTGGCTCACTGAGGTTCTCCCCCATCTCCTGCCACTGCCTTCCAGAAACAGCCCCAGACACTAGTTCCCAAAACACCTTCCTGTGGTCCCATGCAGCTCATAGATGAGTCACGCACATTTCACACGCTGCAATGTGAACATATGCCTCTGGGTTTCACTCCCTGAGGTGCCAAGCACGATCACTGTGACACACCTTTGCCTGCCAAAATTTCTCCTGGAGAGAATTTTCACCTTAATTTCTGCACAGCAAGAGTAGCCTCAGCTCACACTTGAATTTATCCTCCATTTGGGGATTACGTTAAGCAGTTGGTTAGTGTTCAGTCTTCTCTTTCACGTGGAACATTTTTCAATAGTTTTCTAAATTCTCCATTAACTTGATAGAAAAACACAGATGATTTGAGCCACACTCTGCTCTATTGAATTCAGCCTCCGTCAGGTGATAAACACCACCTCGCGTACATCATTTGGGAATTTAGTACTGGAACTAAGACAAATTGCAGTGAAGAATACTGGTCTTGCCCAGGGGTGGGTTTCTGTACCAATTACATGGAACGAGAATAGTGAGACTAGATTATCACATAAGAGAACATTTTTGGAGATTCAAGTTGAACAAAAGAATCTTTAGGTGTGACCTGTGGGAGAAAGTTCAGTTTATTGTGAAAATTTTTTGGGAGAGAAGCATGTCTAAATGAAATTCGTAACAGAAAAGGCTCTTATGGCAGAGCTGTGGAAACATACAACAATATCTTGTAATAAATTATTTAAGAATATCATAGGACTAGTTGTGAGCCTCAGGATGTGGGAGGAAAATTAAACAATGGAAATCATGTTACAGAGCTTTATGCTTTTATACATATTTGACAGACGTCTATAGTGAGGGCTTTTTCCATCCTATGAAAGCAGGTGACATGCCAGGTAATAGCCTCAGGGAAGGAACGGCAGGAACGTTTGTGAATATCATTCCTGTTTTGCTTCCTATTATCAAGGACAGTTGTATAAAGTACAATAAGTTCTGTTGCAAGTAAAGCCCTCAGACAATGAAAATGTGGATTTCAGAAAGCAAGCGTGTTACGTAATGAGGCTTCATTTGCTAACGTTTGGCAGCTTGCCCTTGGGAAAGACGTAAAACAGAAAGCACGATTCTATGATGGCTGTTCCCTCCCTGATGATATTGGACTCGATATCGATTTTAGCCTTGGCATGTCATTGTTGAGTATTTTGTATGTCCAGTGTACTCTGCTTACCCGTTGGTGCCCAGAGCTTGAAATGTGACCTCACTGTTGTAGTTGTGTAAATAGTTGACGGTACCAGAATCTAGAAGGGCACATTTCCTGGTATGTTGCAATGTGGGATGAAATAAAGTTCTTTGAAGTAAGATTATTTTATTTTATGCTTAAATGAGAAAGTGAATTTATAAAATCTTTGCTTTTTAAATTTTTATTATTTATTATTAGCATATTCAATCGTACAAATCATGATATTTCTTTATGCCCTTTGCACGACCTATCACTTCCCAAGGCCGGTCCCCCACCCCCCATCTCTGGTTTCCTTAGGTTTGTTCTCTCCTTCTGAAAGTTCAGTGTATTGCTGTGGTCTTTCTTTATTTCCTCCTTCCCTCCCTTGCTTGCTAGCAGCCAGTTATGAGCGAGAACATGCGGTATTCCTGTTTCTGCATCTGGCTTATTTCATTTAACATAATTTTCATCCATGTTGTTGCAAATGGCAAAATTTCATTTTTTTTTATGGCTGAGTAGTATTCCATTGTGTATATCTGTGCCATTGTGTCTGTGTATACAATTGTGTATATATCTTGTCCTCTGTTGATGGACACTTAAGTTGATTCCATATCTTGGCTGTTGTAAATAGAGCTGCAATGAACATGTGAGAGCAGGTGTCCCTTCAACATGATGATTTCCATTCCTTTGGATATACACCCAGAAGTGGGGTTGCTGGATCCTATGGTAGTTCTATCCATTGTTGTTTGAGGAACCTCTATACTGTTTTCCATAATGGCTGTGCTAATTTACAGTCCCATCAACAGTGTAGAAGAGTCCCCTTTTCCCCACATCCTCACCAGCATTTGTTATTCTTGGTCTTTGTAGATGGCCAGTCTCATGGGGGTGAGATGATATCTCAATGTGGTTTTGATTTGCATGTCTCTGATGGCTAGTGATGCTGAGTATTTTTTCATGTACCTGTTGGCTGTTTGTATGTCTTCCTTTGAAAAATGTCTATTCATCTCCTTTGACTATTTTTAAATTGGATTTTTTTTTTACTGTATAGTTGTTTGAATTCTTTCTGTATTCTTAAATAATATTCATAATATATAAAAGACAAATTTTAATGTTGCCATTTAACAAGTGGTGTACATGATTTAACTTGCTTTAAATCAGTTTTGTAAAAAAAAAATTACGTAATTTTTTAAAGAAAATTTTTTTGCTTTGGGCCTTAGATAGCATCTTGCATTCATGACCTGATGTTTAATATTCTTATAATTTACTCTTTGAGAAACCAGACTATAATTTTTTAATTTTCACATTCTTTTTTTCTAAATCATGAGATAAGAGAGAGGTTTTAGGTGTCTAGGTGCAAGCTCATTTCAAATAACACTGGAGACTTTTAATAGTCTTCATGCCATCTGCTAAAAATAAAATGCACTCATTATATGTTCTCTTTCTAACATTTTTTAAATGGTAGAAATATTAAGGTGTTATATGAGAATTTCAAGTGCATAAAAGTCATTATATGAAGCATCTTGAGACGAATTTATAGAATTATTATGCTCCTTCTTATTTTCCAACATGCTTGCTTTCTGGCTTTAAAAACATTTTTTAAAAATAATAATTGTGTATATTTATGGGGTACGGTGTGATGTTTTGATATATATATATATAATATGGAATGATTGAAATCAAGCTAATTAACATACTCACCACCTCACTTATCGTTTTTTGTGGTGAGACGTTTGAAATTCACTTTTAGAAACTTTGAAATATACATTTTTGTTAATTATCGTCACTGTGCTGTGCAATAGATCTCAGAATCTTATTCCTCCAATTAAGTGAAACTTTGCACCCTTTGACCAATACCTCCTATCTTCCCCCAACGCCAGCCTCTGGTAACCACCATTATATTCTACTTCTGTGAGTTCGACTTTTTTAGGTTCCTCATGCAAGTTCCGAGATCATGCGGTATTTGTCTTTCCGTGCCTGGTTTATTTCACTTAGTGTAGTGTCCTCCAGGTTCATCCATGTTGTCACCAATGACAGAATTTCCTTCTTTTTTAAGGCTGAATACAATTCCATTGCCAATGCACGTGCCCCCCCGCATTGTCTTTATCTGCTCATCTGTTGATGGACACTTAGGTTGACTCCATATCTTGGCTGCTGTTAGTGCTGTTGCTGTGAACGTGGGAGTGCAGACGTCTCTTATTTCTACTTATCTGGATATCTCTCCAGAAGTGGGATTGCTGAATCATATGGTAGTTATATTTTTAGTTTTTTGAGGCACCTGCATTCTGTTTTCCATAAGGGCTGTGTTAATTTACATTCCCACCAACAGTGCACAAGGGTTCCCTTTTTTTCACATCCTCGCCAACATTTATCTTTTGTCTTTTTCATAACAGCCCTTCTAACAGATACAAGGTGATATCTCATCATGGTTTGAATTTGCATTTCCCTAACAATGAGTGATGTTGAGCTTTTTTCCCCATGATCAGGAGGTAAATTTTTAAATCTCACGGTTTATGAGAAGAGGCTGAAAAAAAGTCTGCTTTTAATAAAATGTCATATTCTGTTGGAGGAGAATAATATACCCCGAGTAAAATACTTTTTGTGCTTTTAAAGTTAGAGAATTATTAGTTCTAGGAATGGGCGGGGGCAATTATTTTATATGTAAATCTCTGCTTTTGGTTTTTATACCTGCCAACTCTTCCTACTTCTGTTTTACAGAGCTTGATGAAACTGCAGTAAGCTTCCTTTGAAAATTCAGCTTTAGTCCCTCTAATTAGTAAGCTCTGTATGTCTGAAGTTCTGTGTGTCAAACCTTTTACTCATGCTTTAAATACAGAAATTATGAAGGAGGTGTGGGTGGTCTTTGGAGAAACCACTTCATATCTGTATTCAGAAACAGACTCTCCTTGTGTTTAAATGTGTTTTTAAGTTTATGTATATTTTTTTGGAAATTGAAAGCATTCTTCGAAGTAGGCTGTGTAGAAGTCATTCATTAGGAGGAGCTGGGAAGTGGATGGGTCCTTCTGTTATGGGGTAGAATTAACTCAGTTATGACTGGGTTGTAAGTTTTCTTGTGGCTGTACAGCTTTGCCATGGCAAGGTGACCATACAGGGGTGACTTTCTCTTGTGTCTCAAGTATCTCAGTTTTTCTGCTGCTACAGTAAAAAGCTTCTAGTTCTGAAAATTTGAGGAAAACAGTGAAATATGAACATGTGGTGTATAAAATGAGTCTGTATTTTCTCTGAGGTATTCACTTTGTCTTTTGCTTTTAATTGATATTTGTGTCTCTTCTTCAGGGGAATTTTTAACCTTAGAAAACAAATGTCAGATTCTGGACCTAGAACCTGAACCAAGTGATATAAGAATTTGGTTCACAGTCTATTTTAAATTTCAGTGTGGTTGTTTTTACAAAATACTAGAGGTTCAATGACGACTTGTACTAGCTCACTAGATTTTTGTCATTTAGAGAGGCCACAATGTTATGTTATAAAGGCTTTCAATTACTTAAAGTAATTATGAAAGATTAGGAAAATTATGAAGAATAAACATAAATTTACATTCAGTAAAAATAAAATTTAAATATGTTTTAGTTTTCATGTCGTGGGAAATATTTTTAAAGTAACAATCAAGATAATTTTTACGAAGAATTTTTTAAACCTAATTGCTTTTATTTTTATTGAAACAATCCCATTAATATGCTTTTCTAAATGTGTCTTTGTGGGATGTATTCAATCATTAATTGTTTCACCTGTGCAACTTTCTAAGAAAACTGCTCATACAAATATAATACTTTGAAAAATGTTTAAACTTTGTTTCTGGCCTTTATTTTTATTCTTTTACTTTTTCATATAAAGAGCAATTTCTTTCAAGTTATTGCTTGAGCACACAGGGACACATTATCTTCCTATTCTTTCATTTAAAAAAGAAAAAAACGGAGAGCTGCCTCATGTCCACCATGGCAATCAGTTGCATATGTCAAAAATATTTCCTGTAAAGTTCTTCTTAGTCGAGATAGTGCTGAATGAAACCAGCATTGTTAATGAAAGTAAGAGTAGACAAAAAAGCCCAACTTTCTGTTCACTAGCCCAGGAAGACTAGCACAGAACTCTCAGAATAACACAAATGAGGAACTTGTCTGGAATTTGTTAAATAAAATTTAGAAACATCCCTCTTACATTGTGGAGTGGAGCAGAATTGAGAGTTGAGGGTGCCGGATTGATGATAGTGAAAACAGGAAAAGAAGAGAGGGAAGTAAAGCATAAAAGGAGAAGATTCAAGAGAAGCGAAGAGGGAGGAGAGAGACGTAGGGGGACTGTCATGTGCTCATTCATTCATTCATTCATTCATTCATTTAGTATTACTTTGTGCTAGTGAGCAGGCCCCTGTATTTTTTTTTTTTTTTTAAATTTTATTTTGTCGATATACATTGTGGCTGATTATTGCTCCCCATCACCAAAACCTCCCTCCCTTCTCCCTCCCCCCTCCCCCCCAACAATGTCCTTTCTGTTTGCTTGTCGTATCAACTTCAAGTAATTGTGGTTGTTATATCTTCTCCCCCCCCCCCGGTTTGTGTGTGTGTGTGTGTGTGTGTGTGTGTGTGAATTTATATATTAATTTTTAGCTCCCACCAATAAGTGAGAACATGTGGTATTTCTCTTTCTGTGCCTGACTTGTTTCACTTAATATAATTCTCTCAAGGTCCATCCATGTTGTTGCAAATGGCAGTATTTCATTCGTTTTTATAGCTGAGTAGTATTCCATTGTGTAGATGTACCACATTTTCCGTATCCACTCATCCGATGATGGGCATTTGGGCTGGTTCCAACTCTTGGCTATTGTAAAGAGTGCTGCGATGAACACTGGGGAACAGGTATACCTTCGACTTGATGATTTCCATTCCTCTGGGTATATTCCCAGCAGTGGGATAGCTGGGTCGTATGGTAGATCTATCTGCAATTGTTTGAGGAACCTCCATACCATTTTCCATAGAGGCTGCACCATTTTGCAGTCCCACCAACAATGTATGAGAGTTCCTTTTTCTCCGCAGCCTCGCCAGCATTTATCGTTCATAGTCTTTTGGATTTTAGCCATCCTAACTGGGGTTAGATGGTATCTCAATGTGGTTTTGATTTGCATTTCCCGGATGCTGAGTGATGTTGAGCATTTTTTCATATGTCTGTTGGCCATTTGTATATCTTCCTTAGAGAAATGCCTACTTAGCTCTTTTGCCCATTTTTTAATCGGGTTGCTTGTTTTCTTCTTGTACAGTTGTTTGAGTTCCTTATATATTCTGGATATTAATCCTTTGTCAGATATATATTTTGCAAATATTTTCTCCCACTCTGTTGGTTGTCTTTTAACTCTTTTAATTGTTTCTTTTGCTGTGCAGAAGCTTTTTAGTTTGATATAATCCCATTTGTTTATTTTTCCTTTGGTTGCCCGTGCTTTTGGGGTCGTATTCATGAAGTCTGTGCCCAGTCCTATTTCCTGAAGTGTTTCTCCTATGTTATCTTTAAGAAGTTTTATTGTTTCAGGGTGTATATTTAAATCCTTAATCCATTTTGAGTTGATTTTAGTATACGGCGAGAGGTATGGATCTAGTTTCATTCTCCTGCATATGGATATCCAGTTATCCCAGCACCATTTGCTGAAGAGGCAGTCCCTTCGCCACTGAATAGGCTTGGTGCCTTTGTCAAAGATCAGCTGACAGTAAGTGTGTGGGTTGATTTCTGGATTCTCTATTCTATTCCATTGGTCAGTATGTCTGTTTTTATGCCAGTACCATACTGTTTTGGTTATTATAGCTTTGTAGTATAGCTTAAAGTCAGGTAGTGTTATGCCTCCAGCTTTATTTTTTTTGCTCAGCATTGCTTTGGCTATGCGTGGTCTTTTATTGTTCCATATAAATGTCTGGATAGTTCTTTCCATTTCTGAGAAAAATGTCTTTGGAATTTTGATGGGGATTGCATTAAATTTGTATATCACTTTGGGTAGTATGGACATTTTCACTATGTTGATTCTTCCAGTCCAAGAGGATGGGATATCTTTCCATCTTCTTGTATCCTCTCTCATTTCTCTCAGCAGTGGTTTGTGTTCTCATTATAGAGATTTTTCACCTCCTTGGTTAACTCAATTCCTAAGTATTTTATTTTTTTGGTGGCTATTGTAAATGGGCCGGCTTTCTTGACTTCTCTTTCTGCATGTTCACTATTGGAGAAAAGAAATGCTACTGATTTTTGTGTGTTGATTTTGTATCCTGCTACTGTGCTGAAATCATTTATCAATTCCAGCAGTTTTTTTGTAGAGGTTTTAGGCTGTTCGATATATAGGATCATGTCATCTGCAAACAGGGACAGTTTGACTTCATCTTTTCCAATCTGGATGCCCTTTATTTCCTTCTCTTCTCTGATTGCTCTGGCTAGTACTTCCAACACTATGTTGAATAGGAGTGGTGAGAGTGGGCATCCTTGTCTAGTTCCTGTTCTTAAGGGAAAAGCTTTAAGCTTTTCCCCATTCAGGATGATATTGGCTGTGGGTTTGGCATATATGGCTTTAATTATGTTGAGATACTTTCCCTCTATACCTAACTTATAGAGGGTCTTTGTCATGAATGAGTGCTGAACTTTATCAAATGCTTTTTCAGCATCTATAGAGATGATCATATGGTCCTTGTGTTTGAGTTTATTAATATGGTGTATAACATTTATTGATTTGCGTATGTTGAACCATCCTTGCATCCCTGGGATGAATCCCACTTGATCGTGATGAATAATTTTACGTATGTGTTGCTGTATTCTGTTTGCTAGTAATTTAGTGAGGATTTTTGCATCTATATTCATCAAGGATATTGGCCTGTAGTTTTCTTTTTTGGTTATATCTTTACCTGGTTTTGGTATCAGGATGATGTTTGCTTCATAGAATGAGTTTGGGAGATTTGCGTCCGTTTCAATCTTTTGGAATAGTTTGTAAAGAATCGGTGTCAATTCCTCTTTGAATGTTTGGTAAAATTCTGCTGTGAATCCATCTGGTCCTGGGCTTTTCTTTGTTGGGAGCCTTCTGATAACAGCTTCAATCTCCTTTATTGTTATTGGTCTGTTCAAATTTTCTACGTCTTCACGGTTCAGTTTTGGGAGCTTGTGTGTGTCCAGAAATTTATCCATTTCCTCCAGATTTTCAAATTTGTTGGCGTATAGTTGTTTATAGTAGTCTCGAATGATTCCTTGTATTTCAGATGAATCAGTTGTAATATCGCCTTTTTCATTTCTAATTTTTGTTATTTGAGTCTTCTCTCTTCTTTTTTTTGTTAGCCATGCTAATGGTTTGTCAATTTTATTTATCTTTTCAAAAAACCAACTTTTTGATTCGTTGATCTTTTGAATTGTTTTTTGGTTTTCAATTTCATTCAGTTCTGCTCTGATCTTAATGATTTCTTTCCGTCTGCTAACTTTAGGATTGGATTGTTCTTGTTTTTCTAGTTCTTTAAGGTGAAGTGTTAGGTTGTTCACTTGCCATCTTTCCATTCTTCTGAAGTGAGCATTTAATGCAATAAATTTTCCCCTCAATACTGCTTTTGCAGTATCCCACAGGTTTTGGTATGATGTATCGTTGTTTTCATTAGTTTCAATAAACTTTTTGATTTCCTGCTTGATTTCTTCTTGGACCCATATGTCATTAAGTAGAATGCTGTTTAATTTCCATGTGTTTGTATAGTTTCCAGAGTTTTGTTTGTTATTAATTTCTAGTTTTAATCCATTGTGGTCTGAGAAGATACATGGGATAATTCCAATTTTTTTGAATTTATTGAGACTTGATTTGTGACCTAATATGTGATCTATCTTGGAGAATGATCCATGTGCTGATGAGAAGAATGAATATTCTGAGGTTGTTGGGTGGAATGTTCTGTAGATATCTGCCAATTCCAATTGGTCTAGAGTCTTGTTTAGATCTTGTGTTTCTCTACTGATTCTTTGCCTAGATGATCTGTCTAATATTGACAGTGGGGTGTTCAGGTCCCCTGCTATTATGCTATTAGTGTCTATTTCCTTCTTTAGGTCTAATAGAGTTTGTTTTATATATCTGGCTGCTCCAACATTGGGTGCATACATATTTATGATTGTTATGTCTTCTTGATGGATCAGTCCTTTTATCATTAAGTAGTGTCCCTCATTGTCTCTTTTTATGCTTTTTAGTTTAAAGTCTATTTTGTCAGATATAAGAATAGGTACTCCAGCTCGTTTTTCTTTTCTGTTTGCATGGTAAATCTTTTTCCATCCTTTCACTCTTAGTCTGTGTGAATCTTTATGGGTGAGGTGGGTCTCTTGTAGGCAGCATATAGTTGGGTCCTGCTTTTTGATCCAGTCAGCCAGTCTGTGTCTTTTAATTGGGGAATTTAAGCCTTTTATATTAAGAGTTGTTATTGAAAGGTGTTGATTTATTCCTAGCATTTTATTGGTTGTTTGGTTGTCTTAGGTGTCTTTTGTTCCTTGCTTTCTGATTTACTGTTTGTTTTCTGTGTTTGTTGGTTCCTTAGGTTGTAGATAGTGTTTTTGTTAGCTTGTTTTCTCTTCATGAATGCCATTTTTATTATACTAGCGGGTT
Organism: Cynocephalus volans; assembly: GCF_027409185.1. Taxonomy (NCBI): domain Eukaryota; kingdom Metazoa; phylum Chordata; class Mammalia; order Dermoptera; family Cynocephalidae; genus Cynocephalus; species Cynocephalus volans. The sequence continues at coordinate 7,576,548 of NC_084477.1, read as the reverse complement.
TAGATTTTTCTTGGGTTTTTATGGCAGTGGTAGTTATTTTTCAGGAACCAAACCCAGTCCTCCCTTGAGGATTTCTTGTAAGGGTGGTCTTGTGGTAGTGAACTCCCGCAGTTTTTGTTTGTCTGAGAAATATACTATTTGCCCCTCATTTCGGAAGGATAGCCTTGCAGGGTAGAGTATTCTTGGCTGGCAAAAATCTTTGTCTTTTAGTATTTTGAAAATATCATCCCATTCCTTTCTAGCTTTTAGGGTTTGTGATGAAAAGTCTGATGTTAACCTGATTGGGGCTCCCTTATAGGTCATTTGACGCTTCTCTCTTGCAGCTTTTAAGATTCTCTCTTTATCTCTGAGTTTTGCCAATTTGACTATGACATGTCTTGGAGAAGGTCTTTTTGGGTTGAATACGTTTGGAGATCGTTGAGCTTCCTGGATCTGAAGATCTGTGATTTTTCCTATACCTGGGAAGTTTTCTGCCACTATTTTGTTGAATATGTTTTCAATGGAATCTCCATTTTCCTCCCCTTCTGGAATACCCATGACTCGGATATTTGATCGCTTATGGTTGTCTGATATCTCTCTCAGATTTTCTTCAATATCTTTGATTCTTTTTTCTTTCTTTTTGTCTGCTTGTGTTATTTCAAACAGCCCATCTTCAAGTTCAGAGGTTCTCTCTTCAACTTCGACAAGCCTGCTGGTTAAACTCTCCGTTGTGTTTTTTATTTCGCTGAATAACTTCTTCAGTTCTGCAAGTTCTGCTACATTTTTTTTCAGGACATTGATTTCCTTGTACATTTCCTCTTTCAGATCCTGTATACTTTTCCTCATTTCATCATGATGTCTAGCTGAGTTTTCTTGTATCTCATTCAGTTTCCTTAGAATTATCACTCGAAATTCCTTGTCAGTTATTTCAAGGGCTTCTTGTTCTATAGGATCTAGAGTATGAGATTTATTAACTTTTGGTGGTGTACTTTCTTGATTTTTTGTATTTCTGGTGTCTTTTTTTTGGTGTTTATTCATTGTGGCAGGGGGTTTCACAGTCCACCGGTTTGAGACTAATGACTAACTAGGATGTTGCTGTGGTTGCCAATTTCGTATGGCTCCCTCCGTGACTGCTCAGTTGGCCTCTAGTGCCTTATGTGTGTGGTTGCCTCGGGTCTTGGGCTTCTCCGGGGAGCCACCTTTCTGGTCAGCTTGGACTCTGCTGGGCTGGTGGATCACGTACCACAGGGTGTGTGATCTCTGTTGAGCTTTCACTTCCTGTGCAGGACTTCTCCCTGTTCCGTGTGCTCTGGCCCAGGCTGTTAGATCGTGCAGTGGCGACCCCACCGGGTGTGTGGTTTCTGTCGAGTCTCCGCCTCCCTGGCCACACGTCTCCCCACTCTGTGCGCACTGTGCTGGGCTGGGGCGTGTCTTCTGCACCCCTCATCTATCAGCTGGGCCTTCAAGACCCTGCTCGGCACCGCCTCGCCCAGGAAGTCTACCAGGTTTCTGCTGGGCACAGACGACCGGCCCTCTGGGTGCCTTTGTAGCACTATGTAGATCTTTCTCGGGTCTTGTTCACCTTTGTATCCCCCCAGTATAAACCTAGTCTAGCGCCCACCTGCAGCCTGGTCTTCAGCCGGTTCAAGCGGACCTGGGAACTCTCCTACCACACTATTCCCAACCAGAAATTCGTTAGGCTTTTTTCCAAACTAGTGGCCGCAGAGATGGTATCTGCCTCCCAGTAACAGGGAGTTTACCTGGGGCCGGAGTCCAGGGTATGGTGGAGTGACAGTCGGCCCGCCCGTACTTCCTTGCCCTTCCGCCACTGGCCTGGGACACCCACCGCCACCAGCCCCGCCAGAGAACCGCGGAGGGAGTTGGAGCGGAGGTCGGTCCGCAGGCTCCGGAAAGCCCAGCGCCAGGCCAAGCAAGTGGGAGGGCTCAGTGATGGCCGAGCAGGGCGGAGCTGCCCGTACCTGGGAAAATGGAGGCAGCACCAGGCGGTGAGTGGCCTGGTGGTGCAGGCGGGAGCCGCGTGGGCATCCACCCCCCGAACAGAGCTGTGCCAGGGATCACTCACAGTGCTGTGCCAGGTCGGGTGCTCGCTCTCTGTCTCTGGTTTGCCGCCTTTCCCAGTTCTCGGCCGCTGCCGCCTCGGGCTGTTCAGTCGCGGCGCAGCTCGGGCGCTCCCAGGAATCTTCTTTAATGCCGGCCTGGAACCTCGAATCCTGAATAGGGCAGCTTGCCGCCTTCAGCGCGGCCCCGGCCTCCGGGATCCTGGCTGCATCCACAGCAGCCCTGGCGCCGTGTTCCCTGTTTTGAGACTCGCTTTTGCAGCTAAGAAACAGTTCTTTTCCTGCTCCACACTTCAAAGCTGTTGCCTGTAAATGAGGCAGCCTCTCCTGCCGGGGGGCAAAGTGGCGGTCACCCCCCACGACCGGTCAGCAGCAGCAGTCCTCCCTTAAGAGATGGCGAGAGGAAGGTCCACAAGTTTCCCGGCTGCCTGAGGCCGCTTTTTCCACCTCAGCTACTCCGTGCGCCAGCCGCCGCAGCCGCCGCCATCTTGAAAAACCGCAGGCCCCTGTATTAAGCAGGGGCTCAAATAAGTTCTTCCTCTCCTGATGGGTAAGACAGTGTCTGGCTACGACAAAGGCTACTGCGAGGCTAAGGCTAATGTCTGGAATCCTGCTCACAGCGCCAATTATCTAGCTCTTAATCCTGTTTGTGACGCCAATTGTAAAGCTAGGTGACCACACTAGTTGTCGGGCTCTTTTACCTGCTGGTAATCCTGCACCGACTGGGTTGATGGTTGAGCTAGGGCTGGGTCTGGAGCTCTCAGACCCCTGAAGCCCATTCACAGACTGGGTCACAAACCCTTCACATGCCAGGCTGGGTCACCAGACCCCTCCACGCCAGGCTGGGTCACCAGAGCCCTTCAGGCAGGTCTATGAGCTAGGTAACCGGCCACGTGGTCCTTGGAAGCTGCAGGTCTGGGAAAACATGACCGTGCAGGGTGGGCACCCGAGGCAGTACAACACCAGCCAAAGTGGCGCCGCCCTGCGGGAGCACTGACTCCACCCACACAATGTTATCCAAACCACCCCTAAACTGGCTCCCAGGCGAGGGGAGCCTGACCAGATTATTCCATTTTCCCAACAGACAGTCATCCCATCCATTAGACTAGTGGATAAGAGGATGAAAGAAAAGATGAGCTAGACTGGAGAGAAAGAATGGACCAAGAGACATGTATAAAGACTGGATGCCCAAGGGCAAGAGGGATGGAAGACTGATTTCTTTGACCACCATTAATGGCACAGGACTACATCTGTCTCTCCTCCTCCCACAGGGTGCCTGTGATTTGTTTGTGGCATCTTCCCTGACCCTGTTCTGGATAATGACTGAGGACCTTACCCATTGCAGCCATTCATTTATTAGAAAAACATTTATCAGTGTCTCCTGTGAAGCAGGCGTTGTGCTAGGCACATGAACACAGTGAATGAAACACTGTCTCTGCTCTCGAATATTTCTACAGTCTAGTTATGTATGGTGACAAGGTGGTGGGTAAATAATGATCCAGTGTGATAAATGCTGCTAACAAGAGATGTCAAATCTCTATAGGGATCAGGGAAAGTTTCCCAGAGGAAGAAACAGTCAAGTTGACTTTTCTCCTTGTTAGTTTTTTAAAAAAAAATTCTACCAGAGTATACCTGTTTTGGAAAAAGATGTTTAATTTGCTTCATAATTCTGAAAACAATGTTGGGTTTGATTCAAAAGTTAGCAAATTAGATGTTTGATCTGTTTTTTTGTTGGTGGTGGTGGTGAATTACATCAGCTAAAGTTCTGATTTTACTTTAAAATATATATTAAAATTCATATTGCCCCCCAATTCATAGCCATTTAAAAATATTTACAATTTCAAAAAGAAAACACAGGATCTTTTGTCCTATATTTTTACCATCCATTCTATACATAAACACACACACAAACACACACACACACACAGACAGTACCCTGTTGCAGCTTAATGCAAAACAGATGCCCTTAAAACAATTTAACTAGTGTTTGTTTAAAATATGTGTATGTACAACAATTTATTTCCTGATTTGAAACTGCGGTTTTATCAGACTTCTAGGGGAGAAGTGCCAAATCATGACGGGTTGCCCTAGATTTCATATAAGAGCTGTTTGGAGCAGTGGCAGAGTCTCAAAGCACTGAAACGCTTTTTCAGACTGTATGTTCTTTCATACAAACCTGATTTAGAGAACTCCGTTATCACTGCCTTTTCCTTCCCAGAAACTTTATAAGTCAGCGTCCATTTGGAGAGTTACCGGTTCTCAGGACTGTATGGCTTCTTCTTTCTCTTTCACGGGCTTCGTTACGGTTCATCCTAAATTTCCATCTCCAGCCGTATGCTCCCCTGGACTCCCAGTGCTCATTCTCAGTCTCGGCTTGGATGTCTAATCAGCTGTTTTAAAGTTAATGCAACTATGACAGAGCCACTGGACTTCCTCCCAATCCCCTGCAACCAAATGTGTTTCTTTTACGTTCTTCCACATCTTCGTAAATGGCAACTCTAATCTTCCCGTTGTTTCAGCCAAAAACTCGAGCACTGTCCTCGACGCTTCTTGTTCCCTGTCAGCAGCCCTGCAGTGAGTCCTGTTGCCTCCCTGCCTCTCCCAACTTTCTCTGCGGCCGGTATGCGAGTCACTGTCATCTCTCACCTGGGCTGCTGCTGTGACCTCCTAACTTTTCTCTACTTCCATTTTTTGCCTTTTTACAGCCTATTTGCTATACAATAGCCAGAGGGATCCTTTCAAAACAGACATCAGATCCATTCACTCCTTGGATCAGAGTCAATCACATGGCTTTCTGTCTCATTGAGAATAAAATCCAAACATGGCTGTAAGACCCTGCGTGATCTGGCCACCTCTCTGACCTTACACCTTACCCCTCTTCTTACCTGCTCTACTGGGGCTGCACCAACCTTCTTGCTGTTTTCTGTGCCCAAGTACACCCCTACCTCAGGGCCTTTGCACGTGCTCTTTCTCCTGACACGAACCTTCCTTCCCTATATCTGCACACGTTCATTTCCACAGTCTCTTCAGGTCACTGCTTAAATGTCTCCTTATCCTAAAGAACTTTTCTGACTACTTTTTCCTCTGTGCCTTTACCTTATTTCTATCCTTGGCATTTATCCCCATATGACATTTTTCTGTCACTGGATTTTTAAAAAGTCTCTCTCTCCCACTAGAGCTTAGGCCCTATGAAGGCAGGGACTTTGATTTTTTCTTCTCTGCTCTCTCCCCACCACCTGTCTGAGGCAGGGATGTGCAGTAGGACTGAAATTATCTGATTCCAAGTCCAGTGCTTCTTACATGACTCTGTGTGGCCTCTCGTATATTAACCTTAGTCCACAAATGAGATTTTGAAGTTCCTGGAGCACAGCGATTGCATTCTTTATTATTTTTGCCCCATCCCCTCATAGGGTATAGGATGTGACATATGCTCAGTGAGGGGCTCCAGGTGCCTCGTAGATGTCACGGTTTGACCAGGTGACTTCCTGTGCTTGTTGTCTGGCATCACCTCTCATCACAAACTCACTCAAAGTGCACTTCACTCTTGGTAGGAATCTAATATTCAATAAATAGCTTATTTGTCTTCTGATTTTTTTTTTTTTTGGTGGCTGGCCAGTATAGGGATCCAAACTCTTGACCTTAATATTATAACAACCGAGCCAATAGCCAGCTCCATTTTCTGAGTTTTGAACATTTCATGTAATTGTGTAACTTTGGGGTCTGGGGGGAGGGCTGACTAGACTGAAATTAATAGTTCCTGTGCTTGTTTAAGCCTGTTTCCTTTTTTGTTCCCTAGGATGTTAGTATCTCTGCACTTAACCACCTGATGTTCTTAAGGGGAATGTGTCCCCGATAAGTTTTTTTTTACAAATCAAAGAGAATCCATGTTTGGCTTGGATCTTTCGAGAGCAAGTACTAAAAGGTTCCTACGTTTTATGTTGAAAGTTTTGAGTCTCTTGCCTACAAAGTTTCTTAAGTGACTCTACTGATTATTTCCCCTTGTTTTTACAGGTGATCTGCAACTCTTTCACCATCTGTAATGCGGAGATGCAAGAAGTTGGTGTTGGCCTATATCCTAGGTATGGTGGATGGTATTTCATTTACTGGAAGACACACTTTAATTCCCACCAACCTCCCCCAGTCCTTGGGAGGTAGTTAGAAATGCTAATGCAGCAGCTGGCTCCAGAGCCAAGCTTGAAACTTAATGATAAATTACAAGAAAGTGGAAAATATTGAGTTTAAAGGAAACAGTTTTATAACCCCACATTATATGCTGTGGTATGAACAGGGAGGCAGACCTCAGACCCAAATTCTCAGGGAGACTTTGAGGTGAGAAATGGGAGTTTGTAGGTGCTAATTAGCCGTCAGGCTGAGATTTGGTTATTTTCCGTCCCCTGCCTGATCTTAGTCTTCAGCCTCCCGGCCTGCAGCACATGATCATTTCACCAGCCTCTCTGTACTGTACCAGTGGGCATTTGGTCTTTTGAGTTAGCATACTCTGAGCCCCATCGCTTGGGGAGGTGAGCAAATGTTCAGAGACTAGCCCTCTGAAGCGCTGTCCCCAGCCATCACTGAGGTGACCTTTATCACTAAGCCACTAGACTGTCCTTCCACAAGTGCTATCTGTAGTCACTCTGGGTTTCACTTTGTTTTTTATGCCATTAGGGTCCAAATACAAATGAAATCTCTCATATAATTCATTGTGAATCTGAGAATTCAGCTTCTTATTTCTCACAAGAGTCATTGGCTGTAGGTCAGGTCGTGGTTCTCACAAAGCAGTAACAGGATGGTTCAGAGCATGGGCTCTGGGTTCAGGCCGCCTGTTCAAATTCAGTCCCCACTTATTAGTCGTGTGTGTAAGTCATTTCACTTCTGTGTATGAGTCTCTTCACCTAGAAATGATCCGCATGAGACTGTTGTGATGACTGAGTTTGATGACCAGGTTCAAGTGCTAAGAAAGTGCTTTCTGCATAGCAAGTGCTCATTCTGGTTAATATTGATTTACGGTGGCAGCTTAAATCCCTTTCATTTCCCACGTGGTGGAAAATTCACCTCCAAGAGTAATAAAATGACTGGGCCATGGCTCAGTATGCATCACGAGCTAGTTAGCAAGATAACCTTAGCTTCCTATTTAAGAGGAAGAATTCTAATTTTTCTTTAATGAGGATATTCTAGCAGAGGCAGCGGCTCCTCTGAAGGAGCTTAGCAATGAGAGCCTGTGTGGGCAAGGTCACTGGTGTCCTGGCTGCCCCGATGGCTGCTGCATCCCATTATCACAGAGATTATTTCTTTGCAAGGCAGTTTTTCTCCTCATCTTCATGTTGGTTTGCTTCAATGGCTGGTATCCAATGAGACAACTACCTCCCCACACCCACCTCCAAAAAGGACTCAGAAAATGTTTTTATTAACAAACTCCCCTAATTAGCTTCCGTCTTGGGAAGCATCTCACTTTGTATGAAGTGGGCTGGTGACATTTCCTTGAATTACCCCCAGAGTACTCAATCCCTGCTGCCCCGTCAACCTTACCCACCTCTGCGCTCCCAACCTAAAGTGTCTTTTGCCCACCACGTTCTTTGAGTTCGGCTGTTTGACTCTACCTGCTCAGCCATGATGTCTCCCTCTTTTTTTCTTTCCTCCAGCATGTCTTTGCTTAATCACAGCTGCGACCCCAACTGTTCAATCGTGTTCAACGGGCCCCACCTCTTATTGCGTGCAGTCCGAGACATCGAGGTGGGAGAGGAGGTAAGGGACGCTCTCAGCATGGCCCATCCCTAAGACCAGTTGTGCCTGAGGGACCACTTCTCACTGTCCTTCTGCCAGTGAGAAGATACCTAATACAATCACCTCTACCCAGTGACCGATCATCACTTCTCCCAAATTATAGATGGGCTAAGTTGGTTGTTTTTTGTCACCATAATTGTGAATGATAACAGTTGCTATTGTATGTGTGGGAGAGAGAGAGGTGTGTGTGTGTGTGTGTGTGTGTGTGTGTGTGTGTGTGTGTCAGAGGGTGTGTGTTTCCTGCACGTGCACTTGGGAGTCATTAAATTTCCCCAGTGTCACCTGCTCAGCCGCCTCTCACATCCCTGCAAGTGGTCATCCTTCCATGGGTGGGGAGGGCTGCCCAGCTTGTGAATGGGACCCCCAGGGCTTACTTCCTCCCAAGGCCACTGATTGCATTTTGAAAGTGATTACACAGTGGGCCTTTACAAACCCATCAACATCCCTGGGTGATCATTTAAACAAAGATGCAAAGGGAACAGAGGACAGGGACTATGACCTCCAGCAGTGAATTGGTTTTGACCTTCCCAGTTTTGCAGACAGCCAAGCCAGCCTCATTTGGTGAGGAACCTTCCCAGGAGTCTGGGATCTCCCAAGGCAGCTGCAAATGGGCCATTCCAGGGCTGCTGACCCCAAGCCTGCATGGGGTTTGTACAGTTACTACCCATGCTGAGTTCTGGGTTATAGATATTAATGCTTTCCAGAACCCAGCTTCCTTCTATCTTCTAATTTGCTAAAGTGGATATTTATTGCAAGGAAAATAGAGTACCATAAGCTTTTATTGCATTTATGCAGCACTGAGCCAATAAAGCCTAAACTCAGAGGTACCATATTTTATGTAGACAAGGATTTGGCTTTGACAGGGCTCTCTCCAAACTGATTTTCAACTGAATAAGCCACCTCTTACACAGCATTTGCTGAATTTCCAGTTGTTAGAGCCAGTGTACGAAGTGCCCTGGAATATGTGTCAGTGAAATGGAAAATTTAGATTTTCTTTTTTCTACAGCCCTATTATGACTTCAAGGCAGGTAAAAACAGGGAACTGCTATTTATTGTCATCACTATTAGTTTTGGGGCTGAAGGGTGGCTGTTGTTGATGATGATGATGTTTTAGTAAATTAAAAAAAAAACAATGAAATAAATAACTTGACAATCAAACAGAAAAATCATTAGAAATCCTTGGAGTTTTCAGAAACAACAGAGAAACTTTCTTTTTCTAAAATTTTTTATTATTTGCATATTCATTCTCACAAATTGTGATATTTCTTTATGCCCTTTGCCCAATCTGTCACTTCCCAAACCCCCTTCCTTCCTCCCCCTCATCTCTAGTATCCTTAGGTTTGTTCTCTCCTTCTGAAAGTTCAACATATTGTTGTGGTCTTTCCTTCCTTCCTTCCTTCCCTTCCTTTCCTCCCACCTGCCCTCCCACCCTCTCTCCCCTCCTAGCAGCCAGTTATGAGTGAGAACATGCAGTATTTCTGTTTCAGTGTCTGGCTTATTTCGCATAACATAATTTTCTTCAGACTCATTCATGTGGCTGCAAAATGGCAGAACTTCATTCTTTTTTATGGCCAAGTAGTATTCCATTGTGTATATATACCACATTTTCTTTATCCAGTCATCTCTCGACAGACCAACCTGGGTTGGTTCCATATATTGGCTGTTGTAGATAGATAGAGCTGAAATGAACATGGGAGTGCAGGTGTCCCTTTGACATGATGATTTCCATTCCTTTGGATATACACCCAGTAGAGGGATTGCTGGATCCTATGGTAGCTCTGTCTGTGGTTTGAGAAACCTCTATACTGTTTTCCAGAGACATTTTCTTATCTCTTGTTTTCTAGGAATGGTTGCCAATTCTCCTTGGCTGGTTTTCATTTAGTTGAAAAAAACACCTTGTCTTTTGGTGCTTATTTTCCTTTTCTTTTTTAATGTCTTTCACTTTCCCCCTCTGCAGTAACAGGCAAATCCTTCCCCTTGCTGAATAAAAAACATTTCTGCTCAGTGTCAGGCCCCGCAGACTGGGGTGTTTTCCCCTCCTGTACTTATCAAGGCGTCTTCTCAGCTGCCCTTCCTTTCTGCCCACTGTTTCCACCTGGCTCGACATCATGCTCCTTTCAAGGCCCTTTCTAAACCCACCTCCTCTATAGAGCTTTTCCTGATTTGCCACCTGAAAGGAAGATCATTCTCTGAGATCTCCCTTATAGCAGTTATTAACATATCCTTGGCACTTACTCTGGCCCTTTTGGTGACGTCTCTGTCCAACCATGAACTTCACGAGGACAGGCAATTGTGTCTAACTTACTTCTATAACTCTTTGTTGGACTGACTCTATTACATTAAGCATGCTAGAAAGATCAGCAGTGTTTCTCAGTGGGGACACTACTGGCGTTCTCTTTGGAATAGTTTTTCATTGGGTGAGTCTATTGCATCACTGGAGGAGGTTAGTCCCTACTGGTCCCTAGTCCCTGCTCAGTTAATGCCTGTAACCACCCCCAACAGCTCAAATACATCCTGTCCATTTAAAATTTACCCCATGGGCAGAGTTAGGAGAGAGAGAGAGAACCACAAGAAAAGACATTTTGAGTCATTAAGAGGGGTAATTCCTATGTATTACGTAAGTATTCACTATTTAAATTGATTAAGGGATTAAATTTAGACATTTTGGTCATTTCATAGCATCGACTGTGCATTTTGGCTTTATTTTTCATTAGGGTACCCCCCGTTGTAATATGGGCTACTTGAAATATAAGTTCTACGAAGGAAGACTGGACAGTGCCTGTAACAGAAGATCCTCAGTCTGTATTTGTTGAGTAAATGAATGAGGCTTCCTAATGAAAAAACAAGAGGTAGAATAGAATCTTAGAGCCATTTAAATTTCTGGCAGTCCTCAGGTGTGTCCCATGGCTCCTGGGAAGAATGGAACTTGAAAGCCAACCCATCACTAGTTTAAGATGGGAACATTTCAAACCTCACACAAGGAGAGCCGTAAGATGGCAGAGGGCTCCACAATAACAGGGCTTGCCATGGAGCTTTCTTACCCTTTTTTTTTCCTCCATGCAAAGACATCTTTTGAACCGCCTTTGGGCTGTTTCCCTTCAAATCGGCACCACTTATGACACTTTGCTATTGAAGGATGTTCGTTGTAATGCTGCTTGGTTTTTTATCTCCTCATCCATCCACCTGCTACAGAGATGTGTTTGTGATGATGTTTAGGTCGTGGCTCACATTCTGGGTTGTTGATGGCTGTTCCTGCAGAACTGAGCTAAGCTATGAGATACATTTGATGGTCTGACAGTCTTATAGAACAGGGATCAGGGAAGAAAGCTGGACGGTCCAGGCCACCCTCGTGGGAATTCCTGGTTAAAAGAACTTGTAGTTGTTAGACACAGAGGCCAGAGTCAGACTGGCAAATTCGAACAAGAAGCAGTTCACGTCAACAGATGAAGAATTCAGATGTGACCAGCAGGTGAGGGGAGTGCACAGGGACCAGACTGACAGACCTTTCGGGGGGCCTGTTGAGCCAGGGCTGGAGCTCACAGACCCCTCAAGCCCATTCACAGACTGGGTCACAAAGCCTGCATACGCCAGGCTGCGTCCCCAGACCCCACACATGCCAGGCTTGGTCACCAGACCCCTTCACACAGGTCTGTGAACTAGGTAACCAGCAAACAGGTCCTTGGAGCCATAGGTTGGAAAGCGTGGCCACACAGGGCAGACGCCGGCCTGCCTGCTTCACTAAACACTCTCTCTCTCTCTCTTTCCCTCTCCCCCTCCCTCCCTCTCCCCTTCTCTCTCCTCTCTCTCTCTCTCTCTCTCTCAAGAACACAAGAATAGAGACAAAACTAAAAAGATACATTGGCACACATGCCCACTAACTCCACACACACACACAATTTGCTTACAAAGGATGCTGAACCATACCCAACAGGACCCGAGGTGAGGGCCCTGACCAAACTATTCTATTTTCCCAACAATCCACCCCTTCAGCGTCCTTGCCCTACAATCTATGCATTCAGGACCTTCCCCGATGTTCCCTTCCTGAGGATAAATGACCCTTACACTCACAGATTACACATTCCATCCCAGTCCCGAAAGTCTTTAGCTTGCTGCAGTACCAACTCAAAAGTCTAAAGTCCAAAGCCTCCTCTGAGACCAAAAACAAAAGTCCTTCCAGCTGTGAACCTATAAAGAGTCAAAAACAAGTTTATCTACTTCCAAGATACAGTGGGACAGACATTGGGTACACATTCCCTTTCCAGAAGGGAGGAAAAGAAAGGAAAACAGTCCCCAAACAAATCCAAAATCCAAACAGGGCTAATGTTAAGCACACTGGGGCACCTGGACCCCTAAAGCGTTGGGTAACTTCACTCCTACAGCTCCGCCAAGTGCAGCCCATTGAGCTGCCTGGTGCCTGCGGCTTTTCCAGGGAGGCGCTGCACACTGCCAGCAGCCCCACGGTTCTGGGCTCCTGGTGGCAGTCCCGCTATCCTGGCTCCACTAGACATTTCCTCAGTGGGGGTTCTCTGTGGGAGCTCTGACCCCACTTTTCTGCTCCACATTGCTCTGTAGATGACCTCTGCAGTGGCTCCACCCCTGCAACAGGTCTCTGCCTGAATTCCCCGGCTTTTCCATTCATCTTCTGAAATCTAGGTGGAGACTGCCAGGCCTCCACTGCTCTCACATACTGCTGGCCTGCAGACTTAACACAATGTGAACGCCACCAAGGTTTTCGGCTTTTTTCCTTCGGAGGTGCTGAGGCAGGATTGCTCCAGCCAGAGCAGCTGGGGTGCAGGGAGCAGTTTGCTGAGGGCAATGACACCTCAGGTCTGCCATCCAGGACAAACTCAGTTCTCCTAGGATGGGAGGGGCGCTCCCTCAAACTTCTCAAATGCTCCCAGGGCCTGTGATGGGTGGGGCACCCATCCAGACTTCTCAAATGCCTTTAGGACATTTTCCCCATGGTCTTGGCTCTTAGCATCTGGCTGCCTTACCTCCAAGATAATGTCTTTAGCAAACAGTTTATCTGCTTCAACCTTGCATTTTTCTCCTGCTCTCCACTTTTAGATTCTGGCTTTTGAATTACTTCAATCAGTTTAGCTTACACCGGCTACTCACTCAGTCTCGGGCAGTTCAGCAGTGTTCGCCCACAGTTCAAACAGCTGCATTCGCCCAGTCCATCAAGGAGTGGCTGCCCTGTCCCTGTGCACATCTGCGGCCCTCCTGTAACCGCTGCCTTAGAGACAGGCACGTAGCGGCGACTAACTTTTCCACCTTTTCACCAGGTGAAAACATACTTGAAACTCTGCAGGGGCACCAGTCTTCGGGTCATCTGCCCATCTACGTGTGGCACTCTTTTCTTGGGTTTTACAGCACCCGGCCAGCCATCGGGTTTATGTGGCACCCTCTGAGCCTTTTGCCTTCAGACAACTGCAACATGCATTTACTACATAGTCTCTAGAGCACATTATACCATCCACCCCTAGGTCTCATAGTTGCAGCCACCAGGGCCTCTTCCTGTTTCTGCTGCTTTACTGTCTCCATTTCTCATTCACAACAGGTCATTCCTGGAGATGCACGGTTTTCCCCAACTCACCACTGGGTTGGTCATCTTCCCTGGTGTGACAGGCAGCAGTGGCCAGTCACTGCACATCATCCTCCAGGACATTTATCCGTGCTTCCAACGACTCTGCTTTCTGCCGCAGAAATCTCGATCAGTTTGCAGCATAGTGAGCAGCAGCCAGGCTCCAGTCAGCAGGAAAGTGGCCGCCGGGCACCACATGCTCAAGGACAGCCACATTTCCTCCTTCCTCGAAGGAATTTCGGCTCCTGTACCTGCTCAGAATCCTGTCACAGACTATGCCAGTTGTGGCGGTCTGCTAATCCTGCCTACAGTGTTGTAGTGCTCCTGCTAAGGCCTGGAATCCTCACAGCACCAATTGTCTAGCTCTTAATCTTGTTCGTGATGCCAATCGCAAAGCTAGGTGACCATGCTAGTTGTCGGGCTCTTTTACCTGCTGGTAATCCTGCACCAACTGGGCCGACTATTGAGCCAGGGCTGGGTCTGGAACTCCCAGACCCCTCAAGCCCATTCACAGACTGGGTCACAAACTCTTCATATGCCAGGCTGGGTCTCCAGACCCCACACATTCCTGGCAGGGTCTCCAGACCCCTCACACAGGTCTATGGGCTAGGCAACCGGCCAAAAGGTCCTTGGAGCCCACCCGCCTGCTTCACTAAAACTCCTCTTTCTCTCTCTTTCTCTTTTTCTCTCTCTCTCCTTCTCTCTCTCCTCTCTCTCCTCTCCCCTCTCTCTCTCAAGAACACAAGAATAGCAACAAAACTAAAAAGATACATTGGTGCACATGTGCACTAACTCCACACGCACACACAATTTGCTTACAAAGGATGCTGAACCACACCCAACAGGACCCAAGGTGAGGGCCCTGACCAAACTACTCTATTTTTCCAGCAGGGCCTTATTATGGAAATTGGTACATCTGAAGGTTCCATAACAGTGTCTGATATACAGGAGATGCTCAGTAAATATCTGTGGAAGGGAGAGAGACAGGCAATGGGACGTCATTGACGGGTTTAAGCCAAGGAACTACATGACCAGATTTTCTGTGTGGGCAAGGTTGAGAGGATGAGGGTCAGCGTGATGTAGTAATCCAGATAAGAGGTGACAGTGGTGGCTTGAGTCAGGGGAGGTTACGCAGTGGCTTGTCGTGGGTGATCTGAAGAATATAATTTTCAGAAGCTAAAATTAACAGAATTTGTGAAACAAAGAGACAGGAATGGCACTAAGGTTTGACTTAAAAAAGAAGTGAGATTTTTCAGTCTCTTTTCAGTTCGGAGCCATTAGAAAAATTTGTAACTGTGACAATGTAATTCCAGAAATGAAAATAAGGTCTAATTTTAATTTGGTTTTATTATCCACTCAGTGGTAGATAATGAAAAGATGGTTTCATAGAAAAGGGGTTCATTTTGCCTTGAGATTTTGATGTAAGCAGCATATTCAAGATGCAGAAAATCTCTTTCACAATATTACTCTAATGTTGGAAATGATTTACTGCATTTTCCATAACAGCACCACTAAAATAGCAAAGCTATGGCCGGTGGCATTAATATTTTAATGTGATTTTGCTCTATGCCATTAAAGCATCAAGCAATCAATAGCCAAGTTTCATGTATATGTCCCCGCTAAATGAGCTCTATGTTTACTGAGCAGATACTCCATTAAAACTGGTTAGTCCGTGAGTCTTTAATAAAGGTTTTTATCTTTGTCTGATAAAATGATGTAGCTGTCATTACTAGTTAGTAGTATGGCTGTGTTTCTCCCAAAAACATGAATAATGAATGTTTTTGCCATTGAGTCCCTTGGCTTTGATACAATGTATTTTGCAAATTTCAGTGGCATGAAAGAGGCATGAAGGCGAAAATTGATCCCTCTCTCTGAGGGAACAGTCCTCATGAGAAGAGGTGTATCTGAGCCAAGCTCGAAGCCGTGTGTGCAGGAAAGGGCACTGGCCAGCGGAGGCAGCGATGCCCAGACACGTGTTGCTGTTGGTGTGCGGCATTTCAGAGCTGTGCAATGTACATAATCGTGACAGGCTGCAGGCTGCAGGGAGAGATGTGGAGACTAGAAAGGCACATAGAAAATCATCTGGGGAGAGCCCTGTGCTCCTTTATTCCTCAGGCAGTGAGAAACCATCAAAGGTCTTCATTTAGAGAAAGGCATGGTCACATGGGAGTTTGAGAGAGATCCGTCTCAAAGCAGTTTTGAGAAGATGAAAGGTAGACTGCAGGCAGCAGGGAGGCCAGTTAGAAAGCCACTGCATAGTCCAGGTAATGGTGACAGGCAGTTACAGGATCCCAAGGGAGGCCGTAAGAGTCTATTTACTGGGATTAGATGAAATAACTAGGTCTCCTGTTGGCTGGTGACTGCCTGGCACAATCTCTCGTGAGCTTTGGCCCTTGTGATACAGTCTTGGGTTAGTCAAGCTTATTTCTCCGGTGTGGCAGGCCCTGGAGTCGGTGGCTTCACAATGGGCACATGGTAATCACCCAATAACGATTGGAAATTGACCTGATCTGATAGTGGGGGCTGATGACTAAGAGCCACTGGGCTGAGTTATGAATTAAGAGAGAGCATAGACCCCACGTCATCCTACCATCTCACCGCATATGAGGAAACTGGTTCCCAGAGAAGAGAGCCTGGTAACGTAGGATGAATTTACGGTGCTCCTCTCTTGACCATGGTTCCGCTTTCCACAGATTTGTTCTCTGTGGGTTCGGCTACCTGCGGTCAACCGCAGTCTGAAAATATTAAGATAGTTTGACAGAGACACACAGAGAGAGACCCATTCACATAACTTTTATTTCAGTATATTATTATAATTGTTCTATTTTATTTTTAGTTATTGTTAATCTCTTAGTGTGCCTAATTTATAAGTTTATCATAGATATGTATGTATAGGAAAAAACATAGTATATATAGGGTTTGGTACTATCTGCGGTTTCAGGCATTCAAGGATGGTCTTGGAACATATCCCCTGTAGATAAGGGGGGACATATTGTTCTCCAGAAGTGAGAGGAAGCTGCCTGATATGATGGACATTTGCACCACAGAGGCAGCCCTAGCTTCAGATTATGACGCAAAGAAAGACTTAGGGAATTAAAAAGTGGCTGTGGTCTCAACTTAAGGCGCCCAGTTGCTACAGAATGTTGTGTAGCATGGGCTTGAGTGCTTCAGGTTTGATGACACATTGCAGCAGCTTCTTAAGAAGCTGGCCTTTCCACCTGCCCCCCACCAGGAGTACCAGGAGCAGCTGTCACATAAACAGAATATCAGGCTTGAATCAAGAAATCTGGGTACAGATCCCAGCATTACCTGAATCCAAGACCTTTGCTGGTGTTCACTGTCCCATGCTGCCTCACCAGGGGCCTAGCACATAGGAGATACTCAATAACATCACTGTCTGCATTTCTTAAGGGCAGGTACTCTTGTTTCTGTGTGTAAAGCAGCGTGTTATGGTTGCTTAATACATGAAAAAAATCTGTTGAGAGCCAGCCAGGTCAGGCTTTGGCTTCTTTCACCCTGGGCTGGCCATGGTGGATTGGACAGATCTGGGGGGCCAGGCCTCCCCACCCCCACACTGCACCCTTACAGCTGCAGCGAGGCCTTCCTGAAGCTCTTTTCTGTCAGAGAAGATGGCCTCCTGTGCCCTCCACACTTTTAAACAAGTAAGATCATGCTTTGTAGACATGGCATGCTTTCTTTTAAGTGCAAGGAAAACCGCATGAAGTTTTTCGCTCTGGGGAGTTTTTGTGACCTCCTTCCGTGGATAATCCTGCTGCCTTCCTCTCCTACAATATGCCCCTCTTCCCGTACCCTACACGCTCCCACAATCACTTGCTGCATTTAAAAGCAAATAAAGCAGTCAGTTATACAGCATGGTACAAACTGATCAGTGTTACAGAAAAAGAAAAACTAGAGAAGGGAGAGAGAAGCCACAGTGCTGGCACCCCAGATCTGTGGGCATCAGGTGTTGTTTTTAACAGTGTGGTCCTCAGTGAGAAAGTGAGATTCGATTGAAACTCAAAGGAGACAAGGGAGGTAGCCATAGGAGATCTGGGAGAGCCAGTGCACAGTCCCCGCGGTGGGAGTGTGTGTGTGTGGGGACAGCCACGAGGCCGGGCTGGCTGGAGCAGTGAGCGGCGGGGGGAAGGGGAAACGAATTCAAGAGGGAACGGGGTCAGGTATGTGACGCCACTGCTCCTCTGACGCCCTGTGAGGAAGGACCATTTCTCCCCCTAATCTATTGCAGACCAATATTTTTATAAAATTGAATGAAAATTAATTATTAGAAAAATGAAATCTAAGAAACAGAGTAATAGCCTAACGTTTTATGGTTTAGAGTCACATAAAATTACTCTTACCAAATTCGTGTAAGTGTTGACTTTGCATCTCTTTGCTCACGTCGTCACGGACTAGTAACCCATGTCGTGGACGGGTGCTGGCCCAGGGACCACGCTTTGAGTTGCACTGTGGGAGCTCATCACAAGGACTTGGCCTTTCCCCGGGCAAAAGGGGATCTTTTGCAGTGTTTTGAATACAAGAATGACCTGATCTGAACTGCATTTTAAGCAAACCACTTTGACGGAGGTTGAAGTGCAGGGAGCCTCAGGAAAGAAGCAAGGAGACCAGTCACGAGACTATTCACATTTTACAGGCAAGAGGGGATGGTGGCTCTGACCAGGAGTATATTTTTAAGGTGGAGCCCACAGAATCGCCTGGTGGATTGGATGGCGGGTGTAAAGGAAAGCGTGAAGTCAAGGGCGACTCCAAGGTTTCAGCTTGGATAACACAGAAATGAGTTCCTACCAGCTGAGAGTGGGGAGGCTCCAACTGAGATGGAGCAGGTTGGGCGAAAATCAAGAGTTCTGTTTGGTATGCTTTGAATCAGACTTCCGGTGCGTAGGAGATCTAGTCAAATGCAACAGGTTTAACCATCATGACGTTGCCTAAGGACCTATGACGTAAAGTGGACTCTTTGGGATGAAGAGAAACCCAGAGAGACCTTTAAGTCTGTTCTCTCACCTGTGACCTTTCACCATTCAAGGCAGTGATTTGTATTTGCAAGGCAAGCGGTTTGGGAGCATGCAGCAGGGATTGCACTCTGACATTTAACTCTCCCTTATATGGAAATTATGCCACGTTTCCTTTTACCTAGTTACAAGTAGAAGAACTACCCCCTAATTTCAGAGATACCCAATTTGGATGGACCTAAACTTCATGAAGCAGCTCGGGAGTTGGTTAGAATTTAAGAGCAATCTGGCTGCTTCATCTGCCACCCATTTGATTGCCAGGATTCATTTGGCTTCTCTGATTGCTCATGGTTGTAGAATTTATTACCAAACCTTAATATTACCGAACATGCGACAGCTCTTGATATTTTACTGTGTGGTGGAAAAAAAAAAAAAAAAAGGTCAGGTACAAAGGTGCGTGTAGAGGTCATGAGCCCAATTCTTCAATATATATATATGATACACATGTGCTTATTACATATCAATGATCGAAAGAAACACATTAAAATCTTACATGTGATTATTTGGGTAGAGAGACTACAAGTGGTACTTTTCTGTCTCACACTTTTAGGTGTGTAATAAAGCAAGTTTCACGCTAATAATTAGCAATACTAATAACAGTTAATTAAAGAAAATGAGCACAACAGCCAGGTGAATGCTCTTCTCTCCGGCCTCCACAGCTCACCATCTGCTACCTGGATGTGCTGATGACCAGCAAGGAGCGCAGGAAGCAGCTGAGGGACCAGTACTGCTTTGAGTGTGACTGCGTCCGATGCCAAACCCAAGACAAGGTATGTCGTATGGAACCAGATTGGCATGCCTCCCAGGCAGTATCTCGGTGATCTTTCTACTGCAACACTTTATCAGATGGAAATCACTTCCCTAGCAACTTTTGCTCTCTGAAAAAGGGAGAAGAGCCAACATCAGTGCCTTAAAGGCAATGAGTGAACTTTTCTCTTTTCTGATATTTCTCACACATTGTCCTCCTGTCGAACCTGTTTACTTTGAGTTTGCACACAATCACGTTATCCGTAGGTATTCTGTAGAGTGTTCACATTGTTAGAATTCTTTTTAGTCCCTATCTCATTTGCTCACAATAATTAGAAATAAGTTAGGAAACAGAACACAGAAAGGTTTAGAGCTATGTGTCTGGGATAGGATGAAGAAAAAAGTGCAGAACCAAGTCTCACACTCAGATCTTTTTACTAAATCTAGTGTCCCTTCTGCAATACCACGACTACCCATGACTGCTGCTGCCAACATCAGTGGACAGAGGTAGTTGCACTCACTGCATGAGAAAGGACCTTGAGCTCATTCTAACGCTGCAGGAGTCAGTAAACATGATTAGTTTTGCATTAAAAAGAACTTTTAGAAATAAGTGAATTAAGTGAGAAAAGTTGGATCCACTGCTAATACCTTCCTGAGATTCACTTCTCTTTAGTGTTAACCTTTAGCCAGGAATCCCAGGGATCCCTTGAGATTCTCCCCAGACTGTACTCTGGAATGGCAGCAAGCTATCTTTCCACCTGCATCCTTGGAGGGAAATTGGAAGGCTCTAGGATTTAGTTCTTCTTAGGTGCCATGAGTATGGTGGACCTTCAAAAAATTCTTAAATGAATGAGTGATTATATTTTATTATTTTATTTTATTTTATTTTATTTTTTGTTTGTTTTTTTTCGTGACCGGCACTCAGCCAGTGAGTGCACTGGTCATTCCTATATAGGATCCGAACCCGCGGCGGGAGCGTCGCCGCGCTCCCAGCACAGCACTCTACCGAGTGCGCCACGGGCTTGGCCCTGATTATATTTTATTATAATTGAGGTCACTTTCACTTTTGTCTTATTGTAACAGTTGAAATTTGGGCTACGATAGCATATTAGGAAAGGGTTTGGCTACGAGTACCAGGTAACCCAACTAAACTGGCTTTAGTGGGTGGGTATATTTGTCTTAAGAATTCTGGAGAAGTAATCCCAGCTGAGAGTACCTACTCATAGATGTCACCATAGATCTGAAATCCTCCTGTCTTCCTCTTTAGCCATCCCTAGCATGTGGCTTTTGTTCTCATGGTCCCAAGATGCCTGCTGTCCTCCCCTCCCAGTCAGTGCTTCCAAGCTCAAGACAGGAAAAAGGGAGGAGTAATAAGAGTCAAAGAGCAAAGGGGAGTCCTCCTAGGAATATCCGCCTACATTTTATTCTTCAGAACTGTGTGGTACGACCAGCCTTGGCTGCAAAACAGGCTAGGAACCTGTATTTTACCTTCTCAGCCTTTACACAAGAGGAAGACGAGGGAGAAGAGTGACGTGAGTGGCTTTTGGGTAGTCAGTCCGTAGAGTCTACCATACCTATCAAGACCGTTTTCTTTACTCTTTTGAGCTAAAAGTTGAATATTGTATTAGAGTTCTCCAAAGAAACAGAACCAAAAGGATACACACATATATATATGTGAACATATATAAATATAAAGATATATATAGAGAAAGAGAAATTTATCATAAGAAATTAGCTCACGTGATTATGGAGGTTGAGAAGTCCCAAGATATGCATTTGGCAAGTTGAAGACCCAGGAGAGCTGATGGTGTAGTTACAGTCCCAGTGTGAAGAGCTGAGAACCAGGAGAATCAGAGGTGTAAGTTCCAGTTCAAAAGTTGGAAGGCTCAAGATCCATGAAGTGTTGATGCTTCAGTTTGAATCTAAAGGCAGGAAATACCAGTGTCCCAGCCCAACCAGTAAGTCAGGAGGAGTTCCCTTGACTAGAGGGAGGGTCAGCCTTTTCGTTCTGTTCATGCTGTTATCTGATTAGCTGAGGGCCACTCACATCAGGGCAAGCAATCTCCTTTACTCAGTCTATGGATTCAGATGTTAACATCATCCAGAAATACCCTCACAGACACAGTCAGAATAATGTTTGACCAAAGATCTGGGCACCCTGTGGCCCAATCAAGTTGACATGTAACATTAATCATCACAAATACTGTATTAGAGATAGGCCAAATGGTGTGACCAAAAAGTATTCGATTGCTCTAATGGATACTACTCCATTCTGTACCTAGCAGGCTGAGTGGTCTTGGGAAAATCATTCAACCTCTCTGGATTTTTTTCATCATCTGCAGTATAAGGGGATGAGAGACTAGATAGTCGTAAAGCCCCTTGCAGCTCTATTATCCTATGTTTCTATGAAATGTTTCCTAGTGAAAGTAAAGTATGTACTTAGATGAGAATATAAACTTGGTTTGCAATTAATTCATCACTTATATTTTCAAATTTCCAATTATTTGAGAATTTTGTTCCATTTAATGATATAAACATCCCTTCTGAAATCTCTGTACTGTTGATTTGCCTGGAAAAAATAATAGAAAGGTAAATTCAGCTGAGTGCATTCCCCAGAAGACCATAAATTCAAAATTAGTTTTGTCAAAATTAATTTTACTTCAGTTCCTATATTTAAAGTTTTCAAGCATATTTTTCTGCTTTTCTTGGAACCTAGAAATTCATCTCACCAGGTTTCTGCAACAAGCAGTATTTATTACATACCTACATCTGCATAGTACTAGGCTTGGCTGTATCATGTTTCAGGAAGGCAGGGACCCTTTTAATAGTGGGTATAATTTGCATGTGTAATGTTGTTATTTGTAATCAGCAGCAGCTTAATTTCTAGAAGAAATAAAACTCACTTTCTAAGGGAGGTTTTGGAATGGTTTGGGGTCTCTCATGACTTTCGCAGGTCAGAATTCAAGGCAATGGAAGCAGGACAGACCAAGTGGAATCGATCGTTTCCATAAGTTTGCGAATAGTACATAGTGTGCTTCCTTGGCTGTCACATGCTTTGTTGGGGGAAAGAAAAATCTATATTTACTCGTCATTTTTTTTCCCTAAGGCCTGTTATGTGTAATTATTCTTTTAAACACCCTGTCTATCAATGTATACTCAAAGCCTTATTGCTTCACCCCTAGATGATTGAAATATCCATAATTGTTCACCTGGCCCTCAATTTCTTTCCTTTCATCTGTCCTGTGCTCTGTCTTACACTTTCTCAAATACCACTGTTTCCAGATAATGACTTTACTCAGAGTTTCTCAAGCTTTAACCATCATCTTTAGTGTTCAGGGTAAACTTCAGACTCTCAGCGGGAATTCTTGGTGGGTATTCAGTGTCCTCCAGAGTCATGACCCCAAGATTCAACCTGCCGTGTTTTCTTTCCCTTTTCAAAATTACCATCTTCCTTTCATTATGCCCTTTCCCCCACCCAAAAGGTACCGAAGCAGTTTACACACACACATGTATGCACGTACACTAACACATGCACACATGTGTCTGTGTAAGTATAGGTTTGTAATTGTAATACGACAGCAATAAATTTTATATTTGTTTGAGGCTTAAGAGTGACAAGGTATTTGTCTTCTAGCTTCTTCCAGGCCCACAGCTTCCTGTAAATATTTAGCCCAAGGGAACAGGTCATTAGTCCTGTTTTTCTGGCCTGTCTTTACAAGCAGGGGAGCCTGCCCCGTTCCCTGGCTTTAAGATGAAAGCAAGTTAGTGCCCAGAATGCACACATATGATCTTTTATGGAAAATGATTTTTTTTTTTTTTTTTTTTTTGGTCTTTTTCGTGACCGGCACTCAGCCAGTGAGTGCACCGGCCTTTCCTACATAGGATCCGAACCCACGGCGGGACACCATATGATCTTTTATATGATGGCTACAAAGAAATCACAAATGTACTCTAAATTTCCAAGCAGCCAAAGCTGAAAGACTAATTTCAAAATTCACAGTAGCCATAAGAGGGATCACACCTGTGTTCTTCAGCCGTAGCCCGGTTTTTCCCTGCACCGAGGCCAGAGGCAGTCCCCAGCTTTCCTATCAGACTTCCACAATGACTGCGATGCTGGTTCTCTGATATTCCTCATTGTGGCCGAATGACACAATCGCAAATTACAATTCAATGAAAGAAGTAACAAGAAGGGTGAAAAATGGTGTAATCTAAGATCACATCTCTCTGGTGGTTTGCTTCTTTCCAAGAATACAGTTTGGACTCTACAGAGGAAAGTGAAGACTGCGTATCCTTCAGGCATTCCTTCATGGGCGTTATTGCTTGCAAACAGGCTTTCACATTTGGTATCATTTTAATTTTTATTAAAGTGATACGTGTGTGTAGTTTGAAGAGTCAAAGTGCTATAACACAGCCGAAAACCCCAGGACCCTCTTCCTCTCCTGCCCAAGTCCTGCTCCCCAGAGGTAATGACCCCCTTTCAGCTTCTGCATTTTTTTTGTATTTCTAAAATTAAAGCTCCCTAATGTCAGGTGCTAGGGATGCTTTGTGCTACTGGGTTGATTCAAAGACTGTTTGTTTATTTCCACGGTTTCAAGTTCACTTTTTTCCATATCTCCCAGTTTGTTTTATTTCTGCCCGTTTGTCCTATATAACGTCTTATTTACTTCTAATGCGTGCCGCTACATTTATTTGCGCTTCCTAATCATGCTTCCTTTAAATCTTAGTTCCATGAAGTTTATTTTACTGGAGGGAAATCATGTTCTGATTGACTTTTGTTGGTTGTCTTCCTTACTGCTGCATTTCACTAAGTGTTTTGGACTTGTGCATGGTAGTCTTGTTTTCAGTGGACACCTTCTTAGTCTTGTTCCTTTTCCTCCTTTGGTTCTCTTTTCCTGTGTCTGGTTGTTTTGCCTCCCCCAGGTTCCTCAGCCCCAGTGATGCAGAGGCTAGTGCAGATCTGGTTACCTAGACGGTGGGCAAGTTGCCTCTGTACCTGGATGGAAAGTGCAAAAAGCAACGGTGCTATTCATCTTTCTAGCTTCTTCAGGCCCACAGCTTCCTGTAATTATTTAGCCCAAGGGAACGGGTCATCAGCCCTGTTTCTCTGGCCCCTCTTTACAAGCAATGGGGCCCACCCCATCCCCTGGCTTTAAACTTTAAGGTTAACTCTGTTCACCTTCTTTATATGAAGCATTTTTATTCTGTGACCCACTGCAACTTACCTTGCGCCCGCTACTGGCTGCTTTCAGACCTGAGGCCCCAGAGCTCCAGCTGTGCAATTGCTTTGCATTTCTATTCTATTTTTGGTCCAGAGAGACACTTATCTTGTTTTTGAATTGGCAAAGATATTTTTGGTTTCTTTTTTTTAAAATATTTTACTATGGGTTTGGAGTCCAGGGGAGCACTTCCAGGTCCGAACTTAAAATATCTTAATTGGAAGTCTGCAGTTTGTTTTTCAAGGGCATAGGTAAGAATCAAGTCTTTGAAGACAAATGAAAATGTGAGGCTATACATTGATCGGATTCTCCTGGGGGCTTCTCTAACCGGGCCTTCTACGGAGAGAGCGTTGGGTGGAGTTACTCTGACAACGTGTCCATTCTGGAAACGGTTTGGTAAGTGGTTCTGGAAGGGAGGATGCCCTAATAAACTTCTTATTCCCTGATGCCACACTTGTAAGTCGACCTCCTCTTCTTTTCTTCTGTAGAAATAAAGCAATATTAGTTATTGTCTTTGGTAATTATTTCAGCTTCTTTGCAGAAATCCTCTTTGCTGGCCCCTTCTGAGAACTGCCTTATATGATATAAGTTATGTGAGTTAGGGAGCCCTGGAGTAGCCCAGCCTTCTACAGAGAAATGACACGAGCTGTGCTATGTGGGAACTGGCTCAATCCCTGCACGTGCTGAGTATTAAGTAAGCTATGCCTGCAAAACTGTGAAAACCGGGAGGGGAGCAGCATTGAAGCAAAGGAAGAAACAGCCATTGTCTGACACAGAAATAAGGAAATGTGAGCGTTAAAGCTACATTCCAAGGAAATGAGAGTTCTCTGCCCAAGAAGAAGTTTTTATGGAAACGAGTCTATTTGAAATGTGAGCAGTTACTTAAAGGTCGTTAGTAAACCAAGTTTTTTTTTTTTTTTTTCTGCTGTGTTTCTCTAATTTGCTAAATTAATTGTAAGCAGAACTGCATCGTGGTGGGATCATGAGCCCAACCGTGTCGGGATTGTTTTATATTTCAAGTTTGAGCAATCTAAGCCTAACGTGTTTCCTGTTTCTAAAGTTTTTATCATAACCGAATTATGTTATCTTCAGGAAGATTAGAAAGATTTGGCAGGGAATTGTAGAAGTGTGTGTGTGTGTGTGTGTGTGTGTGTTTTCCCATTTGGATGAGTTTTAAATAATCAAAGCGTGATGTCCCTGCATGTTACCTATGTCTCATTTCTTCACACACCAGAAGAATGCGTTTTTGCATAGTGAATGCGGTCCTGGCTGGCGTTCATGAAAAAGTGAGGAAAGGAGCTTATTGACTTCATAACCACACGATCCCATCTCAGTGTTGCCCTGCAGTACTGGGAGAGGCTTCTGCGCATGGCACAATGGGCATGAAGTTGGCTGGGACATGAACAATGTAGCTATTGTGTTTGTCTGGAGTAAGCTGTTCCCCACATCACAGGATGTGACTCTTAGACACTGTCTTGTCCCCAGGCTGTGCCTCCAGGCTCCTACATGCACCTCTGTTTTGTCCACAAGTCCACCTCCCGGGTAAGAAGAGGGTCTCTACAATTGGTGGTGACATGAATGCCATCTCACAACCTCTCCAGTGCTTGTACATTCTCTTCTACTTACTGGTTTTTGGTGTCAGGGCACAGATTGAGTGACGGCTGCTGATGGGACACAGAGAGTGTGTTTTCTTGTGTACCAAGCACTGTACCTAGCCCAACACACAGCACACGGTAGTGTTCAAGAAGTGTCGTAGAATAAGGGGACTCTTCTTCAGAGGGTATTATGGTCTAGAATACATGCTAAGTTTTGGGGACACTTACGGTGTCTCTGCTGAGTTCCTTATGTGCTTCATCTCACTTGATTCTACAGCCTTGTGAAGGTGACAAGGCTTGTCACCTTCTTGTTCCCAATTTGCAGATGAGGTTACTGTGACTTTCAAGAGTCTAGCCTTAACCACTCCACTGTGCTGTTTCTATAATTCTATGAATAACAGATATACCCTCCCTATCTTATTTTTTAAAAAATTGGAGTATAATTTGCATTCAGTAAAATTCGCCCTATTTCGTAAATAGTTCTATGAATTGTGACAAATGCATACAGTCTGTGACCACCACTGCAGTCAAGATGCAGAACAGTTCTGTCACCACCACACCCCCAAATTTCCTCCTCCTGCTTTGTAGTCACCCCTGCCCCTATTCCCAGCCCCTTCTCACCCCTGGTCTGCTTTCTGTCACTATACTTTCACCTTTTCCAGACTGTCACATAGATCAAACCAAATAGCCATTTGATTCTGGCTTCTTTCACTCAGTGTGATATATTTGATATTCAACTGCATTATTTTTACACACATAAAAAAACAAAATCTCGTTGGTTGGTTTCTTTTTGTGGACAAATAGTATCCTTTAAGTGGCTGTCCCATGGTTTCTTTATCCATTCTCTGTTTTGGTTCTTTTCCAGTTTTTGGTGGTTATCAATAAAGCCACTGTAAACATTCACAGACAGGTTGTTGCATGAATGTAAGTTTTCATTTCACTTGGATAAATACGTAGGAATGGGGTTGCTGGGTTGTATGGTAAATATATGTTTAATTTGATCAAAAATGGCCATACCGTTTTCCAGACTAACTGTACCGTTTTGAATTCCCACCAACAGTGAATGCAAGTTCCAGTTACCCCACGTCCTTGCCAGCACTTGATTTTGTCAGATTTTTTTCTTGTTTTTGTTTTTAAACATTCTAATAGGTGTGTAGGGATACTGCTTTGTGGTTTTAATTTACATTAACTTAATGACTAATGATGTATTTTTATGTGTATATTCGCCACATGTATATCTTATTTAGTGATCTATTTGTTCAAACCTTTTACCTATTTTAAAAGTTGGATGTTTTCCTATTATTGAGTTTTGATAATTCTTTATTCTGTATATATGTTTTTTATTGGATGTGTTTTATAAATATTTTTCCTCAATCAATAATTTGTCTTTTCATTATCTTGACAGAGTCTTTTGAAGAGCAGAAATTTTGCTGTAGTCCAGTTTATCAATATTTTTCTTTTATGGATTGATATTTTGGTGCCTTATCTAAGAAATCTTTGCATAATCCAAGAGAACAAACATTTCTCCTATAATTTCTATTAGAAGTTTTGTAGTTTAAGATTTTACAATCAGGGGCCGACCCCGTGGCGCACTTGGGAGAGTGCGGCGCTGGGAGCGCAGCAGTGCTCCCGCCGTGGGTTCGGATCCTATATAAGGATGGCCGGTGCGCCCGCGGTGCAGCCGGTCACAAAAAGACAAAAAAAAAAAAAAAGATTTTACAATCAGGTCTTTGATCCATTTTTGAGTTAATTTATGTATATGGCACAAGGTTCTTTTTTTGCATATGGTCATGCCAGTATTCCAGTACCATTTATTGAGTTAGCATCTTATTTAAAGCTGTGGCATGTTACTGAAAGAGTGCAGAGTTAGGCATAGGAGAAGTTGGGTTCTAGTCTTGGAACATCAACTGTTAACACGAGAGACACTAGCCAGAGAGGTGAAATCCAAGTGGTGGGTGACAGGGCAGCTTGGTAGACTGGAAAGAGCACATGAGCTGCAGGCAGGTGGTCCTGCGGTCTGCTGCTTACTAACCTTTTGACACCGGCAAGCTTCCCTATCTCAGTCTTAGTTTTTTTTTGTAAAATGAAAGTAATGCATACTGGCAAAGCTGGTTGAGGGTTCAATTAGATGATGTATATATATCTTGGGAAATGGTAGATGCTTGATAGTAGTAGCCGTTACTGTTATTGAATGATCTGGGGAAACAGTCATATTTGGAAAGGTCCACGAATTACAAGCATCCTCCGTTCCCATCATTTGCTTCTCAGGGTCCCTAAATTACTCATATAATCTTCTTGATCTCTTTTTAAGTCTTCCTGCTCCAACTTTAGGAACCTCTGCTGCCTTCCCCTTTTGTGTGCCTCGTGCCTTCTGTGTGGTTCCTGGGGCCACTGTGTTGGGCTGGTTGGTGCTTCCCATTCTTATATTGTCCTTGGCTGTCCCCTCCCCCTAGCCTGAGAAGTTCACTCCTGAGAAGCGTGCTGGGCTTCGTCTGGACTTTGGGGGTACCTCATGCCGCCCTGTTCACCCCTCGAGCTCCTGACATGCTCCTCCTGGGGGCTGGGGAGCAACACTGGGAGGGGGAAGTAGGAATCCAGCGTGATGGCACTTCACAGAGTAACGTGCCAGTTCCCTTCTTCCCTTCCCCCAGATTCCTGGACTAAGCATATGTCATCCTGGATTCCCTCTTTCCTCAGATTCTTTCCCAAATGACGCCGATGCCTCTTCTAGGGTTTGCTATGTAAGGACGATTTTCTCTCTCTGGGTGAGACCACACTTGGAATCTTTTGCTCACAACAAAACGGAAATAATGAAACACCACGGGACAGAGACCAGACAAAGCCTCCCTTGCCATCTCTTCCTTATTCATTATAGTGCGTGGGGAGGGGGAGTCCCCACACTGTGTTGTCCCTAACCCTGCAAACAGGCCTCTCCAGTGGTCACAACAACGTCAGGACTCCAGGGTGGGTGGAGACCAGCTCACTCTGCAGTGGGAGTGGGTGGCACAGGGATCTGCCCAAAGCCTGTAGGTGGCCCCTCAGTGGCAATGGTAAGAATATCCCAGAAGTCAGGGCTGGGAGGAGGGGGTATCCCCACTCCTTTATTATCTTACTCTGTGTAGAAACCAAGGGTGCATGGTGCCATTCAAACATTCCTTATTTATTTTACTCGAAAAATATATTTTTCCCCTTTCTCTATTCACCAGATTCAGCAGTGAACTTGGAGGCTCACACTTTCGGTCCTGCCCAAAGACATTGAAACGTGACATGCCTGACTTCACAAAACTCTGGAATCCTACAGGTCTCTGCCACACAGTGTTACGCTGACACCCTCCTGTTGGGATATGGGACGAGGTTAAATTTCATGCTAACTGGCTGAGGCTCACTGTTTATGCAGTCATAGACTGCCCCCTGCAGTGACATTGCCTCCGTGGAATGACGAAGCTGGGCAACCGGTGGCACCGGTGAGCCCCAGGAGGATAGACAAGGGTACTTCAAAAAGTTCGTGGAAAAAAATGGAATTAAAAGATAATATGAAGCCTTCCACGATCTTCTTGAAGACCCCTGTACAGTGCAGCTCCGTGAATCCGGGATGGTGGGCTACCGAGTGTAGTTCCACTTTCTGTCTCCTGCTCTGAAAAGTAGCTATCAGGCTCCGGGTAACAGGGCAGATGGAGCATCTGCTGAAGTGGCAGTCTGGTTGGGCTCTTGCTGCGTGTTACTGATTGCATACCTTCGGAGCCTAAAAGGTGAACATGAACGCGAACTTTTTACATAGCTCCATAAGCAGCTATCACAGAGGCTGAGCGGCATGTCAGAAGGAGCTAGCTGATTTCGGATGGCTGGAAGCAACATTAGGCATTTCGCTCAATATCTTCTCTTTACGGACAGGAGAGGTGGCTTGTGCTACTCACTGATTGAGTGACACTGGACAATTGGGCCCAGAAAATGCAGGTATCCTGACTCGGGGGCAGGGCTCTGTTGATGAAGCGCCGGGGCACTGCACCCGTGGGTGGAGGCAAAGATAAAGGAATAAATTGGTCTAGAAGTTCCCTTTTGACTATTTTTCTTGACAGATAACTTCCATTTATTTACTCCTCATTATAAAGATCTTAAAATATTATCATTATCCAATTTTTCAAGCCCTTTGGGTAGCAGAACTCTAGAAATAAAAACGGAAAAAAATATATATTTCTTTAGGTTGGTTTTGCCACTGAGTAATTTAGCATATTTTAATTATAATATCTGTTCAAGACCTTATATTAACATTGGTTAATGCTTCCACCACCCTTTTGGGAGGACAATACTGGGTCCGTCGTGTAAGAAGCGACAAAACCAGGAGCTACTATGGGGTGTCCAAGAGGCCCAGACTGACACGCCCCAGCAAGGACAATGATTAGGTTTCAGTCTTTTCTGTTCCTAGCCTGAGCATTAACGCTCTGGAAATAAAACTTCTGATATTGCTTAAGTCTCCTTTTTTATTTTTGCTTGTCACTTATCCATAATCACTGTTTTCTTCTCCAGTCTTTCAGTAAACCTGCATGAGTCCCTACCTCCCTCCTTTTCTCTCTTCCTTCCTTCCTTGGGCATCTTGCGAGGTGAGGCTTAACCGTATGCCAACCGTGACAAAAAGCTCTTCCCTTCCTGCAGGTGGCTTACATTCTGGTGTGGAGAGTGGCAGTTATCTTCATGGAGGCCTGTTTGAAGTGCAGGGGAGCAAAGGAGAAAAAGCCCCCTGGTCGGTCAGGGAGGGCTTTGCAGAGGAGGAGACATTGGACCTGGGACATAAAGGCTGCCTAGGAGTTTTCCGTGAGATGGGTTCAAAGGGAACATTGCAGTCTGGTGACACGCCCTGTGAAATGTCCCAGAGGTCTGAGGGAATCCAGCCTGTCGGGGAACTGCAGCTGGTTTGCTATTGCTGGAGGAGAGAGGCTGGGAAGGCTGGTGGTGGGGCGAGGGATGAGGTCTGCCAGGCAGAGTTTGCACTTCATTGTGGAGGGCGACGGGAAGCCCTTGAAGAAGTGAGTGTTGGCTTTTGACCAGCAAGAGCCAGTGAAATATAACTGTGTGTAGAACCAAGAAGTCAGTAACTATTGCTCCATGAAGGAGGATCAAAAAGTCAAAAACCAGGAAGGAAATCAGTAGGATTTCTCGCCCCGATCCCCCCAGCAGAAGGGCTTTTGGAGAGCTGCTGGTGCGTATCCGCGAGGGTGGCTTTCTTCCTCCCTACAAAGAATGAGATATTATTGGGTCCTGCTAATACCCGAGGATATGGCAAATGGTTTGTTTCAAATACTCATCTGCTTACATGCTGTTTCTGGGGGCTACAATTAAAGATCAGAACGTTTACCAATTGTGCCGAGCATTGATTGCTGAGGACAGGGTGCAGTGGTTCTCTAAACTAGCTGCACTCCTTGGGAATTAGGGTATTGGGTTGTTTCGGTGGCAGATATCAGCATATCTTCTGTTTTCTCTTTTTCAACCTTTATTGCCAAGGCGTTTTCAGTCCCTGTAAACTCTAATAAGCAAAGAGAGATCTAGGCTCTCTGTGTGTCTTGTTTTGATATATAAACTAGACTCCTGCAATTATTAAAGCATTGATAATGCTTTGCTGTCTATAACGTTAACATTTGAAAGCTGTGTCTAAAGGCCCATAAAACACTTGTCTCCACATTTGCCATTAACCCGCCTGCAAGACATTTACTCCCCCTCAATTTGGAATCATCTTGCTTTTCTCAGAATTTAGTCAATCTTGGCATTTTTTTTTTTTTTTTTTTACCTAATGCTAATTCTTTATTCTATATATTCTAATGCTAATTTCTTTATTTATTATGCTTTTTAAAATGGAGCACATAAAGTAGCAGCCAATCAATAAATTATGTTTTCTACAACTGAAATAAAAACATGTTAATTATTTCTACACAATTAGGCTGCATTCAACATGGGAGAGTGCCCCAGAGGGAGTTACAGACACGGCCTCAGAAGATGAGGAAAATTGCCTGAGTTTGACATCGTATAAATGAATATCTGCTTTTTATGACTGCTTCATGTGAGGAATAGGGTAAAGATTATGAATACTAACCTCCTTCATCTCACAGCATTGCCTTTCAGCTCACAAAAGACCCAGAGCAGTGTTCTTCATGAACTTCTTTCTGCAACTGCCCCGTGCCCATGTCCAGCAGCCCCGTAACTTAAAAAGGGACAGAGAGCACCTCTAATGTGCTCAGAGAAGGACCATAGAAACAAAAGACTCTAAGGAAAGATTAAGGGACAGGCACTCTTCAGCCTACAAGAGAAAAAGGGGCTGGGGAGGAGCTTATCCTGGCAGGGTGACCTGCAGTTTCCAGTCTTTGCTAAGCTGCAGGAAACAGACTTAAACCGCAGGTATTTGGATTAGATGTACTGACCTCTTGGACTTTTAAAAAAAGATATGGTGGCATTTCTTCTGTGGGGTCTTCTAAGAACAAATTCTTTCCTATCTACTGATCTCTGAATTCCCAAGAAGCTTCCCAGTCCTCCAGTTCTGAATCCTTTGACCTGCATAAGTCCTTGGATAAATTAGATGTTTGGAGATTAAAAAAATCAAACACACACAGACATTCTACCACTAACCAAAAAAGAGCTTTACCCTGTAAAATTAGATTTTTTTTTTTTAAATCACCTGCTCTGGCTTTGGGCCATTTTCACTTTTATCTGTTGTTTCCCAGTGACAGACAATCAGCAAGCATTTACTGAATACCTACTGTGTACTCAAAGGCCTGAACGAAGACCCGATTATCTAAGCTCTCTGAAAAGCCAAATATAGGCAAAAGTGAGAAAAGGATTAGGTTTATTAGATTTGTACCTACATTCTTCCAGTATCAGGCCCACCTAGCATAACGTGCTATTCTGGGGCCTGTGTGGACAAAGGCTGCTCTAACCTGTGCAGGACTGTGAAGACCGGGGGCTGTGGAATGGTCAGAAAGAAGTAACGCTCCTCCCAGGGCTGCATTGGTCCCCCAAACCAAGCTATTAGACAGGAAATTAACTTTTTGACTTCAGTCCTACTATTTTTTGTTTGTTTTTGTTTTGTATTCTGTTATTTTTTTAAAGCAAGAAAGAGAGAAGTGAGAGTTTAAAATGAGAGAAAGGTGGTAAACTGTTTTGTTCTTTGACCCAAAGTAAGTGGAAAGTAGCCAAATTATGACAGGGTGTCTCGGGTTTCAGACTTTTCTTTGGGTGGTTTCAGGATTTGAACAAGACAATCCTGCCAAGTTTATTTAGAGCGTGCCCTTCCATCTTAGCACGGGGAGTCTACTTTAGATGTTATCTTGATTTTTTCCAAGGTAATCTAATACAGCTATATAGTTTGGAAAAAATAAACTGTTTCCATAATGCTGTTGGTTTAGTATCTACTTACCGAGGGTACGCTTGTGGAGAGCAGAACGATTTTTAATATTAATAGCAGAGCTTCAAGGGATTGTTTATACCCTTTGCACATTTGTCTTTTCAGACTCTAAAGATTGAACAGACAGGTTTAAATGGAAAGTCACTAATATTGTCAATTACAGGCAATTACTGGATATCAGTCTCAGTTTCTTTAACAATCATGGTGCCGCTGTATTTGCAGTGAGAGACACACAGCCCACCCCTTCTGCAAAGTGTGTGCTCTTGAAAACAGTTTGCCCATATAAGTCCCTTTATTGATTGAGCTTTTCATGCTACCATAAGCTCATCTCAGTAATTTTTGCCCAGGAAAATTACTACTCCTGCCATCCAGCCTTTCAGTTAAGTATGCTTTGCTATGAGATATATCATTTAGATTTTTATTAATTTAAACATTTTGTGTCAACAGAAGGTAGATCATTATCAACTGGTGCAGTGCAATGTCTCACAAAATACATACATGTCATAGAAAAGTGATTAACTCCCTCATTCTATTGCAGAACAGATGTGTGACTGAATAAGAACTGAGACCCAAGGGTACTTACAGCATTTATTTATTTTATTTTTAGTTACTAAATGACTGATTCAGAGACCTCATTGCCAGTTTCTCAAACTTTGTTTTCTTCATCTCAACACTTCCTCCTCCTCCATCTATGATTAAAAATAGGTTTAGAAGCATTATCCAAGATTATAAATTCATTTTTGGTTTATTTTTGTAACCTCAAGCCATGGATGGGCTCTCTTCTCAGATGAGAGGAAAGTTTGATAACCAAGAAAGTTAAGAATACATAAGATCTATAGGAATTCTTGTTGAAAGCCTGGAGAAGCTTTAGCAGCAGTGTTTGGGGCAACAGGGGTTGGGTTATGCTGTGGATTGAATATCCCCCCAAAACTCATTGACGCTTGACCCCCATTGTAACAGTGCGAAGAGGGTAAGGAATCCAATTATGATATTTGAAAGGTGGGCTTTTAAGAGGTGACTAGATTGCGAGGACTGTGCCCTCATGAATGGATTGATCCATTCCTGGAGTCATGGGCGTGTTTCTGATGGCTTGATAAGGAGGGCAGGTGACAAGGTCAGCACTCTCTTGCTCATGCCATTTTCTTACCATGTGACATACCCTGGGTTGCCACAGGACCCTGTAGAGAGTTCCCACCCAGATAAAGGCCCTCACCAGATGTGTTTCCTAGACTTTGAACTTCCCAGCTCCAAAACTGTAAGAAATAACTTTCATTTTTCTATAAATGACCCAGTTTCAGGTATTCCACTATAAGCAATGGAAATGGACAGCATTTAAGGCAGGGTAATAAACTAAGCTGGAGTCTCCCACGCAGCATGGCAGAATGAGGTTAAGTCACGATCTCATGACTGACGGTAGACTGTTGTCCCTTCTTTCCTTCCTTCCTTTCCCCCTTTCCAGTAACAGCTACAATTCTGTGAGTATTTCTTCAGCACCAT
This sequence comes from Cynocephalus volans, assembly GCF_027409185.1. Classification (NCBI taxonomy): domain Eukaryota; kingdom Metazoa; phylum Chordata; class Mammalia; order Dermoptera; family Cynocephalidae; genus Cynocephalus; species Cynocephalus volans. Next base: position 7,541,657 of record NC_084477.1, on the reverse strand, counting down.
TCTCTCTTGCCTGGACCACTGCAAGAGCGTCCTGAGCTCTGCCTGTTTTCACTCTGCCACCCTGGAATTTAGTTTTTGCACGAAAGCCAGGGAATGTTTTCAGGAGGGACCACTTAAGCAGCCTCCCCCTCACTTGGAAGGGGAAACAGCTTTCCTAACAAAGCCAACGGGCCCCCGCATGGCCTGGCTCTTGCTCACCTTTCCAGTCTCAGCTCAGTCTCTTGGCAGGAATATGCCAAGCTGCCCCAGGGCCTTTGCACTTGCCTAAAACAGTGTTAGGCGGAGCCTTTCTGTAGCTTCGTGCTTTCCTGGTTGTTTATCATTCTTCAGCTCACCTTCAACCTCACTTCCTAGAGGGGGACATCCTCGACTACCCTATGAAAATCAGGTGCCTCTCTCATTTTCTGCTGTGCCTTTATTTCTGTTATAGCACAAGCAAACATTACATAATATTTGTATTTGCTGCCTATTCACTTTCTTTTTAAGAATGACCTTGTGGGTCTTATTCTCTGTTGTGTCCTCAGTGTCTGACACAGTGTGTAATAAATTTGTGTTGCATGAGTGAATAAGTGAATAAATATCATTTGCCTAGCTTTGAGTTAAGCTCTATAGGATATGCCAAGTATCTATATTACTTGATGCTTCAAAATGACTTTTACTCATAAAACAATTTCAAGATGCTTTAGATGACCCAGAAGGGATATTTATCCTTCCTTCCTCCAGCAATTTTTGCATTGAACATGACCTATCTCACTTCCCCACACCAGGACTTACAAACTCACATGTAAACCACCCGGTGGAAAGACAGGATGTATATTTCTAATGATCGTCTTGATAGAGTCCTTTCTGTGTGCAGTTTATGCCCCTGGCATGCTTTTCCTCCTCCAAGAAAGCACACATCCAGGGTGTGTGAAACCAGACTTGAATAACACAGAGTTGGTTTGGGGGTGTAGCTAGATATGAGTTTTCTAATTTGGTCAAGAGCATGAATACTATCCACATCATCCCGTTGGAGAGTTGTGTGTGTTTACAGTTAATGAAATAGAAGAGTCATTTCATAGAGGCCCATGAGCCCAGGATTGGAAGGGACCTTAGAGGCCCCACCTGCCCAGGGCAGGACTCTCCTCTGCAATAACCCTGCTAGGTGAGTGTCCAGACTCCTTGTGCACAATCTTAGTGGAGATCACAGCACACTGTCTTTGAGTAGACCATTTCGCTCTTGGGCAATTGCGAGTGGAAAGTTGATAAATCTCATGAACCAAAAGCTGCCTTTTTAAACTTATGTGAAGGTTCTAGTTCTGCCCTGTGGAGCAAGCAACAAAGAGTGAACAGGGTCTTTATTCTCCCTACCAGTCTTCAAGTGCTTGAATATTTGAGGCGGCATGGTACAGCAGAGAGCGCCCAGGCTTCTGCATTACACGGCTGGGAGCTCAGCCTCACCTCCAGCTCCTTCTAGCCACTTGGACCCGAGGAGGTTACTTATCTTTCCCAGCTGCAGTCTTCTCACCTATCAGTCTGGGAGTGAAGTGGTTTTTATCTTAGACTTTGTTGACATGATTAAAGGAGATTTGTAGTAATTAGCACAATAAATCCTCAATAAATGTTGTTATTATTTGGCCTGCAGCTAGCCAGCTCTCTGAAACTCAGTCTCATCTGTGCATAAGGAAAATGGTTCCTACCTAAGAGTGATCCAAGATTGACACGAGTGAATCCTAAGAGACAGTTGGTGGTTCAGCCAGCAAGGAATCTGTACATGCATCCTCAGCCTAACCAGCTTTGATTATCTTACCTGCAGAATATTATGAGTGACTTTGTCGAGTCCTTGTTGAAATCAATCAGTATGGCAGTAGTAATATGCACCCGCTGTAGTCTCTAAGAGAAATGTGTTCAGATTGGCAGGATTTGTCTCAATGCTCCCGCGCTGTATGTAGTGATACTACTTTATTGTCCAAGTCTCAGTAAGCATTGGTCAAAGACAGCACTGAGTTGTCTGCTTGGTGGCTTCCATCATGTAGACCTCATTTTAATTTTCATGGGGCCATCTTTGTCACCACCCTTGTCTTCTGCCGACCCTTCTCCCTGTTGCTTCAGAGAGGAATGACACTGGTTTCCTGACCGTGTTTAACAAGCTCTTTCACCACCCTGCGGTATATAGTTCGTCTGGAATTAGAGACATGAGCTTTTCTAAAATACCTTATTCTACTCTCTCCTGCTTCAGAATAATATCTTTTGGGAGAAGGAGACAAAATGAATCAAGTGGCTGTTATCTGTTCATGTTTTCCCACTCGCTCCAGGCAGTACCTCTGTCTCTTGCACGCTTGCACGCTTGCACGCCTGCTTGAAGAGCCTGGGAGCATCTTTCATAAGCCTTAGTCACTCAGCATTGTCTTCCTCATACTCTTCTTGGCGACTCCGGATGTCCTGCTGTCACTCACCTGCCTTTCACCTCCTCCGCGGCAATTCCGCTCATGTGCGGCTCGCACTTACTAGGAGCCAGGTGCCGTGTGCAGCACTTCGCACACGTTATCTCATGTGGTCCTTATACCTACCCCAGGAGGTAGGTCCTCAGTCCTGTTTCCTATTGGGAAATGCCTATGAGAACAAACGCATAGTTCTCCAATAGTTTAATGGCTACTGTGCTCCAATTATCAAGACTGCAGCTGCTTTGTTACAAAACAAAAATGAATTGAAGATGGGTGTGGAGAGATAAGCACGTGGTTTTTCAAATGTGTTACCATGAAACCCAGATTACAGAAATGTCATCCCTCTTCCTGGAGGGAGGCTGAACGAACAGCAAACAAATTCAGGTTGAAGCCAGCCTTACGTTGTAGTGAGAGAAAAGAAGGGCCATGTGCTCTTTGAAAATCTCACCGTACCTGGCTTCCCTCCTCCTCCGTCCAACCTTATGTTTGTTTCCGCCGGCAGCCTCAGCTGCCTATTTCTGTCGTCCTTGCCTTGCCAGTCCCCAACCGTGGGTGACACCAACAGCATGCTCTGCTGCTCTCCTGCCTGCAAAGCAGAGGGTCCTGCAGGCGGACGCTGCAGCTGCCCAGGCCTTCCTTCAGTCAGGCTCCCACCTTGCCGAGTTGTCCTGCGGGTCCTTAGTGGCCCCTTCCTCATTCTCCTCCATAGTGCCCCTGACCCTGACTACTGCTGCGTCCCCCTCAGCCCCTGCACTCTCCTGATTTCAGGAGATAGAGGAATGAGAAAGCCCATCAGGCACAATATCCCCCTCTTCCTACCCTCCACCTGGGATGCAGCTGGGTGTGCACACATCCTCCTCTCCCTCTTGTCTCAGAGGAAGTGGGGGCTCCTCGCCAAAGCCATGTGCATGCCACCTCTGCCATGCTCTGCCCCCCTGTCTGCTGACGCCTGCCCTGTGGCATAAACATGCTCGTGACTTTCCCATTATGAAAAACCACCTCCTCCCCCAACTCAGCATTTGCCTCTAACCGCTGTTTCCTCGTCTTCAATTTGTGAAGCCCCTGAAAGAAACATCTATACACTTAATGACCCTGTTTCATTCTCTCTTAACTTCCACCGATGGGCTTTCACCATCGTCACCCACTGAAACTGTCATGTCATCAATGCACCTCTGATTCCATGTCTAGTGGCCTTCTTTGAGCCTCTTTCCCATTTACCCCTCTGTTGTGTTCCACACCACCCATCCCTCCCTCCTTGCCCCTTAAATGTTGGGGCTCTACTGGGTTGGGTAATCTCTGCTCCCACGTCTTCAGATTCCGCCTATGTGACACTGACTTCCGCATCTGTACTGCTCCTCTGCCTGTCCCCTGGGTCTGGTTTCCTATTTCCAGCTGCCTGTGAGCCCGTGCTACCTGGATTCTCTGCAGGCATTTCACATCCAGCTTGTCTACAGGTGAACTCACATTTCTTAAGCACCCTCCTTCTGTGTTCCTGCCTTCATCTGAAGGCTCCATCGTGGACTCGGTCACTGAAGCCAGATGCTTCGCAGTTGTTTGAGTGCCCCCCCCCCTTTACTCTCCATGACAACTTACTTTCAGGTCATCACCGTAGGCTGCCTTACATTGGTCCCTTCCTCTGTCTCTGTCCCTATGGCCACTGCCTTATTCAGGTTCATGTCATCTCTTTCTGGATTGTCACAGCATCTACCTAACTGGTCTTCCTGCCTTCAGTCCCTTCACCTGTCAGCGTATTTTCAGTGCTTATACTTAAGATCCTCCCATGTCTCCATGTGGCCCGCACAGGATCACATTCACCTTCTTATCTGGCCCTGCCTACCTCTTCATCCTCATGTCTAAATCATTCCCTCGTCCCTCTTTCCCCTGTAAACTGTTTAATCCAGCCTTTTGTTCTCAGGTCTGTGGGCTTATTCTGAAGTAGGTCTCCAGGTCTGAGGGAAAGAAAGATGCTCTAAGTGTGGAAAAGCAGCCTCTGAGCAGCAGGTAGCTACAGACCCAGTAGGGCAGCAGAATGCCGTGCACGAGAGGACTGGGAACACCCATGGCTTGGTGTCCTCCCACACCCCTCCGTTTCCTCGTGCTGTTCATCTGTCTGCACTGGCCCTCCTGCTTTTCTGCCCTTGGCTAATATTTCTGTGGCCTTCAATGCTGAGCTCAGGCATCATCTTCCAAGGGACTCTTTCCCTAACTCCTGGTTAGGCAAAGGGCCCTGCCTCTGTGCTCCTGTAGCCCCAGGGCTCATCTCTCTGTTGTCACATGCCTTATGTAGACTGAGGCTCTCAAGGCCGAGGCCACGTCTCAGCCCCGTCTTCATAGTTCCAGTGCCCAGGCCTTGCGTGCATTTGGGAAATGTTGCTATGTATTGAACTAAAGGCAATCTAAAGGGCACAGTGTTACTCGTAGTGCCATGGACTTGGTCACTTTTTGTGTCTGTTGTAAATAATCTAATTTGTACAAAAGCAGAGAACATGAGAGATGTAATTTTAGATTGAGGAAACAGGAAAAAGAAAATGCCCAAACCCTAAGCACTTGCCGCAAATCCTAATGGTGTTGGCACAAAAAGTGACATCATGATCACAGACACGAGAAATGACTGAGGCAGCAGGGGCCAGGCTGGTGGTCCTTGGCCCTGACTGCACATTAGAATCACTTGGGAGGAGTTTATAAAAAGATACAGATATCTGCCTGCCCCCCAGAGATTCTGATATCATTTGCCTGGACGGAACCTGGGCTCTGTATACTTAAAAGTCTCCAGGTGATTCTAAATATATGCCCCCGGCACTAGCCCCTGACAGCAGAGAAGAGAACCACAGCTGGAGGGACAGTAGGTCTGCAGTTTGAAGGAAAGTTGGAGCACTCAGTATTCCTCAAGCACATTCCTGAGATGTATGTACATGTGCATGTGGTGTGTCTGTGGGCGTCTGTGTGTTTGTGCGTGATTGCTAGGGTGAGCCTCCTCCAGTGAATGAAAGCCTCTGCTATATAGAAAAAAGCTTATCCAGATCGATCCAGCTCCCATCAGTGATAAAAAATAAGTTTTCTCATATTAAGCCCTCTGAATGAAGTTCTGTCTACCTCTTGTTCTTGCACAGAGCAAGAGAAATTTTTATGTGTGTTTACTTTCAGAAGAGAAATCCTTGCATATTCTAGTTGATGAGCAGTCACTAATATTAAAATCTCACTTTCAAAGTAATCTAGAGAGTTAAATGGTTAGTGAAACAACGTTAGAAGGCAAACATCTGGGGCTTTATAATTTTTACCCACAAAGACTGTGACCCAAAAAGAAGATGAAATCTTATAGGACGTAACGAGTGCATACATCTTCTGTGGCTGGCATTATAGCATTCCCTGGGGCAAGCAGGAAAATACCAGCAGAAAGAGAAGAAAGGATCATGCCAATTTGAACATCCAAAATATGATAAGGACCTTATCAGATATCAATACACAGTTATATCTATGCCTACAGTGTTTGGGACAGATTAGAGATTTGATGTTGCCAACACAGGTCCTAATGGTAAGTGCCCGTGATTCAGGAGGCTCAGTGAGCAGTTCTTTGGGCGCGGGAGTATTCCGAGTATGTATTTGAATATGTATTTCCAGTTCTCCCCATGATTTCCAGTATGTCCTGATCGAAATCACTTGCCCCTCCTGGTACCTCTTTCCCTTCCTGTGAGGCAGGAATACCTCTGACCATCATCTGGTAATGTTTACGAAGCTCCATCAGACCTTTGTCTGGAAGGCTGTTAACAGTAATGCATGCTTGGTTTATGAGATGGTTACAAGAGAATGGAGGTGGGGGCAGGGTGCCAAACATGGCCAGTGCTTTTATCTTTGACATTACAAAGAGGTTCCCTGGCCACGGGCCAGACTGGAGTTTACTGGAATATAAAATGCAGACATGTGCTTTCTGTTGGTGGGGCGCCCCGGGGAGGCTCGTCGTGCAGGCAGCCAGCACTTCATGGGATGCGGAGGTACCTGGAAGAGCGTCTGAATCCTTGGTGACTTGGTGCAGGATCTCTCATGGGTGCAAGGTGGGGCAGAAAAGAGCTGTACCGTGGAATCTGGTCACCTCCTCTCTCCTGCCAAGCCTTAGAAAGGATGGCCTGTCCACCAGGCCTTCAGCCCGGGAGAGGTGGTGCTCTGCAGTGACCCTCCCCCAGCTTCCAGGAAGAGATCTCTGCATGGGTTAATTCACAGACTACAGAATTGTTTTAAAGTAACTGAGGGGACTCTGGCTTTTTTCCACTGAGAGACAAAATACAATTTGGGGGTGCTTTTTTCTTTTTTTTTTTTAAATAGGGCTGAGATATGAATGTAATTCTTTATCTTAAGCTGTGACATATTCCTTTTGAACTTTTTGCTTGCTTGACACATGGTCTGAGGATTTCAGTGATGCCTCAGAAAGTGTTAGTAAGAACTGGGGAATTTGTGCAACCCAACTCTGAAAAATTAGGGGAAGCTATTAGAAACCACATTAACTGAGGCTGAGGGACAGGTTCTGATGTCAAATTAATTTCCTTTGGTTACTGTATGATTACCTCCTAAAAAAGTATGTCTAGACTTGTGTCCCAGGACTCGTGATCTGAAATTGTTAGTGTGGGCTGGCTGATTAGCTCGGTTGGTTAGAGCACGGCCTTGTAACACCAAGGTCAAGAGTTTGGATCCCTATACCAGCCAGCTGCCAAATAAAAGAAAATAAATATGAAATTGCTGGTGTGGACCCCAGCTACGCTATTCCCTTGGTTTGGGACCACAGATTAAATAATCTGATGTGCTTGCTTTAGCAGATAAGCAAATACCCTGTGTTTGCCTGAGTTTGGAATATTGCCCATTATAATCATTATACACTGAAATGTTAGAGGGAATGTGCAGACTAAATAATCCCGATCAGATTCTTGGGTTGGCAGAGAGAGGTCCTGTGTTGACTTTCTGTGCTCTAGTGGGGTAGTTTATATATGAGAAAACTCAGCTTAAAAATAGAACGGAGGGAAAAGAATTGGAATGAAAGGGGTTGGCAGTTCATTGCACAACCACAAATCCCAAAGCCTCCATCGGAATTTCAGGTCTCTCCTCATGCACAGCAGACACCTTGTACATAGGCGACTAATGGAGTGGAATGATTACTTTCCATCTCCATGGTAACCTTAATCACGTTCTCACCTGGGAGGCTGAGCCAGGAGGCAGCGTTAGCCTCTTGGTCTCACAACTGGCCAGTGGCAAAGCTGGGATTGGGGTCCTGCCTCTTTAGTTCCACATTGGTGGGGCCGCCTGCCACGCATGCCCATATGCCCGCAGCTCAGAACCCAAATCATGCTATCGTTCATTCTATTTTAAATGTCTCTGGAGCAACCACGTCTAGGTTATCCTCACCTTCGCTATCAGGACATTGCCCCTTAAACCTGACTTGAGTCTGTTCTGCTGAAGTTTAAAGCTTTTGCCTCTCTGTTTGCAGAGGAGAGTGAAAGCAGCTGTTGCCAAAGAAGAAAATTCAAAAGACGGAGGTGTGGCAGACGGGAGGAGATACAAGCGCTGTGGTTTTGGTCACCATTAAAATCTGCCTTGAAATTTGGGAGTGTGCTCTATCTTAATGGTGTTGCATTAGAACGATTTTCCTGTAAAAATCTTTGCATTTTTCCCAGAGTCTCAAACCCTCTGCTGTTGACACAACGGGACTGGCAGCTCTCTGCTAGGAGTTGCCGGTACGAGTTTACAGCTGCACAAGCCATCCATTTGGTGGTCTTTCTACAAAAGGGAAAGAATTTGCTTGAATGCTTTTGCAGGCCCAGCCAGTGGCCTTCTGCTTCATATAATCCCCGTTATGTGTTCTCAGAAACGTAGCTTTCCAGTACGGGGAGCAAGAGTGCAAAGAAGCATCTCCTTCCTGACTGCTTTCATGTGACGTTTAACTGTGTTTGTATATCAGCGAGTCATGCTGCCTTTCTACCAAATGCTGCCTGCAAAGGCTGATTTTCAGCACACACCACTGACATGGGTAGGGATGCTGGCTTTTATCTAAGCAAATGAGCTCATTTCTCTTTTATCTAAGCACATGAGCTTATTTCTCTGAGAAGGAGTTTTGTTCACTGGGATGGGACTACCCACCACAGAGGGAGGGAAAGTGTTGAGGTTATAGCTGGAAAAGACCTTTGGTGGTTCTAGAAGTTCTGACTTCACACACTCAAGGCTGTCATTCCTTTCCCAAGAGCTGTGAAGGGGACATTCCCCTTCTTTCTGGGAATTCTGTTTAGCTGGAGACTGAACCTTGAACCTGCAGTTGGTTCAAATATGTGGCCTTGTAGAAATTTGTAGTTGCAGGAGAGCCCTGTTTCTGCTTGAGAAATAAAGTTAAGTAGGCGTTTGCCAAATGCCGACTCCTACAGTGGGATCATAAAGTAACTGCTAGTTAAGTGGGACATTGCTGCTAGTGGCTTGCATTGTCTCATGGGTCCTTCTCCCCGAAACCAGCATTTTTGTTTGGATTAGGCTTAGTGCCTCTAGTTGCCCAAGTGCTCCTTGGCTGGATCCAAGGCAGTGAAGGGACTGGCCGACTGGAGAAGCCTCTCCAAGCCGAGAGGAGAATGTCTATTCTGGGATCAGCCAGCTTGAGGGGTGGGCAAGGGGGAAGGAGCCTGCAACTTTGGGCTCTTGAGCTTGGACTTGGAGTTCAGAACCCTTCTACATCCTGCTTGTGGACATCTGTTACAGGCACTGAGATCTCCCAGTCTTATGAAACAGATGACAAACTAACCTTGGCAAGCCAACTTAATCTGTAGACTGGTAACAGCATCTGGATGAGATCCCTTCATCTGCATCACAGGTTTACTTGCTGCTACAAGATGGTAAAGTGGGCGTCATGGAACCCAGTGGAGAGTGCACCAGGGACTGTGCCTGTGGATGCTGGAGGTGATGTGGCCTGGTTCCTGGTGGATGACAGTTTTCTTGGATGAGAGTTGAGGAAGAGCCTTCCTGGTAAAGGCAGCAGGATGTGCAGAGATGTGAGGCGTGGCACAGTGGGGTCTCGACCACATTGTGACATGCTCCCGCCTCCTGGCCATCAATCAGAGCTGACTCTAGTCAGCCTCCTGTCGGGCCGCCCTCAGGTGGGAGTGGAAGACTCAGGCCCCTGTGACATCGGTGCTTCTAGAGTGTGCGCAGGAAAGGGCCGGCAGGTGCACCTCTGCAGAATTATCACACCTGAAGAAACGTGACTTCAGGGAGGTTCAGTGACTGGCCAAGGTCACACAACTGTGGAGCAGGAATTCCACTCCACGTCTCATGACTCTAAGTCTCGTGTTCTTTTCTCTAGGTTCTCCTAATTATCAGTACATTTGCTCATTAATTGCTAATTAGAACCTACTACAATTTGATCACACTTTGAGTTAAGAGCCTTCCTTCCTTCTCCTCCTTTCCCAGCCCGTGATGCCCATTGACTGGTGGTGGTTGATAAAATAGTGAACAATCTATTTTTAGCTGCTATTTTTCCATTTTATGAAAGAGCCACTTTCCCCCGCAAGTTAAATCTGAACTGCTTTTAGTTGGTTTTGCCAAAGCAGATGGAAATTGGTTCCAGCAGAGATGTTTTCTGTGAACCATACAGGTTTCAAGTAATGCCGTATATTAATCTATTATTCCCAGTATATTATCCGTGAACCCGAGTACCTCAGTCAGAGGCTGCACAGCAAATTAAAGTTGGTTTCTCTCCTGATTTTGAATCTCAGGACTTCTCAGTCTCTCTGCTCCTGAGTGCAGCCACTAGAATTATTGAGTTACTCGAAAAGTTTATAAATGTTCATTAATTTTATTTTCCATCCTATACTCCTCTCTCCAGTCCAATCTAATTAGACTTTGCATGAGGATTGGGTAACAGGAATACTGGAAAGCAGATTGCCTTTCCCCTTTCCTTCTCTTTCTAATGAGAACCATCTGAAGTCAGCCCAGTGTGAGAGTTTCAACATCAAACACTGTGCACTAAGTGGACACATGTGTTCAAGTGTTCCAGATGCAAGGTGGGTCCGGGTGGATGCATCTGCTGTCCACCCTGACAGGGCCAGTGGTCACTTTCCCAAGGTTCTGCTCAGCCAGGCTGGCTGGATTCCAGCCTTACCCTATGGAAGAAACTGTGCTGTCTAGTCCATGGCACTACTGGCACCTGGCAGGTTTACTTCCTACACTGAAGACCAAAGGAAGCATTTGGACAATCGAATGTAATTGTGTTGAGTGACACCCTTTTATGTGGGGATGTGATTATCTCATATCATCTGGTACCTATTGTTGCAGTTGAGGAAATGATCCTGGGGTGTTGACTTAGCAGCTATGCATGCGGAGACGTAGATGGCCTCCCTGACAGCCCAGGGATAGACGAGGCCAGGGACCTATGGACCGAGGGGCCACAAGAGACTGAGGATGATGTTTGAGGTGGAAACCAGGGGAGTTCACTGAGCCCACTGCTCAAATAGCCCTCGGTGCTGTGGTTTGAGCATGAGTCCTGCGCTAGGGTGGGATTTCTTATGCTGGAGGAGGGGGTCACATTTAGGTTCTAAATTATGACCCAAGTCTGGACATGAGTCAAACACCCACAGCTGCACTGGGAACATGTCCTTTCCCAGCATCGTCCTGATGTAGTAATACTGGAAAGGACTCAGGGTGAGAGTGTGATGTGAAATGACCCTTCTGTTTCCTTGGTTGGGATTCTCCTGTTGTTGTTGTAGAATTAAGGTATTTTATTCTTGTAATACTGTAACCCAGGAGTTGTGGAAGATCACTTCTCCTTACTCCTGTGCTCTATCACCAGACCTTTCCCGGGAATGCAGGTGTGATAGGCCATGGGCCCTCAGGGAATCCTGAGACTAGTTGGGGAGATGGTCAAGGAGGCCACTGGTGACAGCTCAGTGCCGAGAGGGATGTGCAGAGTGGCGGTGGTGGCTCAGGAGGGCTGGACTCCCCCAGAGGGTGGCATTAGAGAAGATTTCCTGATGGGGTACATTGGGGGCTGAGTCCTAAAGGGACAAGTAGGAAGAAAGCCAAAGAAGAGAAGAGAAGGGTGACCCGAGGGGAGAGCCGCAATGGCAGTCCGAGTCCTGGCAGAGGCCGCAGGGAGAGGGTTCCAGCTGGAAGAGTAGGCGCGGTGGCAGCAAGAGAGACAAGGAGGGGTGGGCGCAAAGGGGAAGGAACGGGGCAATGACTTGGGAGGAGGCGATCAGGGAGCGGCACAGTTCTCCCTTAAATGACCTGTTCCCATGTTTTTACTGTTTAAAGTGAAGAGGGCTTTTTAAGGACTTTTCTGGAGCTGTGCAAGAGAGCGGTCACCAGAGGTGGAGCCACGTTGCTCTGCGTGACTGTATCTCTGGAATGGTCACCGAGGAGGTGTGCTAGTGGGCATCCCGACCACCTTCTCATTTACAGGTGAGGAAGCTCAGGGCCAGACGAAGGAAGGCTTGTGCAGGGACACACAGCAGTCAGGAGAGGTGCCCTCGGCCCCAGAAAAACATGCGCTTAATTCTCTGATCGTGTCCCAGGAGCGCACACTTTCCTGGGAGTCCTGCTGCTCATAGTCCAAATTATTTTTATTGTTTGTAGAAAACTTAGCAATCATATAGTTGCTGTTTTAGAAATATGTGAGTATAAAATGTTTTCCACCTCCTAAAAATAAATTTGAGGACTCGCCCACTCAAGGCCCTTTGACATAGTAAAGCTAAAATTCAAAAAGGATTTTTTCCCCCTAAATAACTTTGTCCTGAATGATATCAGGTATCTTTGATGTGCTTGGATAGGAAAGAAGGACAGAAGTTTACTAATTTCATACCTCAGAGACTGTGAAAAAGAATATAGTGATTCACGCTTATATTTTCAAATTGAAAAAGGAGAAGATTTAAATTATGTGTCCTTAAGTAGTTTCCCCGTTTAAGTACACATGTCCGTATTATGTACATACGCTACTGAGTTCTCCAGCCTGGTGTGGGGAGAGGGGGAAAGACCCCATTGTAGGCTTAGTGAGGAGAAGCTGCAGCAGGAATGGGGGCCGGGGGCAGGAGTGAGGTGAGTCTGGAACCTGAGAGCGTAGACACGTCACCGGGTCACCGCAGTGGAACGCTCCAGGGGGCTGAGCGTGAGCTGTGAGTGTGCCTTTGTCTAGCTCCAGTATAAAGTGCTCTGGGAGGTGTCCTTTCTGAATGGTTGGAAACAATTTCAAAGCTTGCTTGCTCTTCTGTTAAGTATAAATAAAGGCTTAGGGTCAACCTAAATGAATAGCTAGCTAATCAGATTATGTTCACTGGTAGCAGATTTAGTTATGAATATAATTCCCATATGAAATTGTTTTGCTCCAGGCTGTGGTCTCAACTCTGCTTGATAGAAGAATCCAAGATCTGCTGTGGGTTCCATGTTGGGGGATTCTACTGTCCTTTTTCAAGTGGTAGTTCTAGGAAGACCTCAGGAGCCATGGGTTAAAGGTATTTTGAATCTGTTAACTCAGAGTCATGAGTTTTACCGTTTAAGCAAGATGACGAGGAAAACAAATTCAAATTAAACATGAAGATAGTAGAAAGAGCATGGAATTTGGAGCCAGACAGACCTGCATCTGAATCCTCCTTCTGGCAATTAGGGGTGGAAGGACATTTGGACCAGTGACTTAAGCTTCAGGACTAGCTTGTGCCTAATTTGTAAATTGTGGGTATTGATGGCCTACAAGGACATCGTTAGGAACAATTGAAATACACACACGAGACATCCAGATCATCACCAAGTTAAATGTTCTCTTCTTCCAGATCCATTCTGTAGACATTCAGCTGAGCATTTGTCACACACAAAGCTCTGTGCTAGGTATTTGGGAGAGGCAGGATCAGAGAAGAGTGAGACTTACACCTAGCTCTAAAGAGCTCACAAGTGGGGAAGATGGGACTTGCACACAACCTACACCTACAAGCTCCGGCCAGACTGGCCACCTTGCTGGGACATTCAGGCATGCTTCTGCCTCGGCACTTTGGCACGGGCTGTGTCCCCTCTTCCTAGAAGTCTCATCTCCCACTGCTTCGCCTCCTGCAGATCTTTACTCAAATATCCTATTCTCCGTGAGACCCTCCCTAGCCATTCTGTTTAAAATGAAACTGCCTGATACCAGTATTTCCCATTCCTCTTCCCTGATCGTTTTTCCCTCCGACAAATATTTATTTTGTTTATATACATATATGTGTGTTTCTTTTCCATTGCCCTGTGTTCCTCCTACCCCTTCAGTGTAAACACTATGATTATCTGATTTCTTTATCATTCTATCCCCAGTGCCTAGAACAGTGCCTAGTGGGATCAAATTAATTAATTTCAGGTACAGGGAGGAGCACGTGCAAAAATTCCCAAGGGCCAGAAGAACAGAAGCAATGTGAGGGACTATATTAGTTTTCTACTGCTGCTGTAACAAATGATCTTAAACTTAGTGACTTAAAACAATACTAATTTATTATTTTGTAGTTCTGGAGGCCAGAAGCCTCACACAAGTCCCACTGGGCTAAAATCAAGGTGTTGGCAGGGCCACATTCCTTTCTAAAGGATCCAGGGCAGAGGCATTTCCCTGCCTTTGGCAGCTCGTGTTGGTTGCCCATATTTCTTGGTACATGGCTGCCCCCATCCTCAAAGCCAGCCGTGGCAGGTCAGTCCCTTCTCACATCACACCACTTTTCTACCTTGAGGGATCCCTGTAGTTATTATTAGACCTATTAGAAAGTCCGGGGTGGGCTTCCCTATTTTAAGGTAAACTGATTGGCAACCTTCATGCCATCTGCAACTTAAATCCCCTTTGCCACGAAACCTAACATATTCACAGGTTTTCAGGATCAGGTGTGGACATCTTTGGGGGTCCACTGTCCTGCCTACTGTGGGGACTAAGAAGCAAGATATTTTGCTTAGAGCCCAGGGTTTGAGCTGCCAGGTGTGAAATATAAAATGGGAACACTTAGTCACGAGTGGCCGCAATTGTCACGATTTCACATGTGGGCTTTATCTAGGAGGTGGCCGGAAGTGGCTGAAGGCTTTGGAGCAGGAGAGTGAGGTGATGGGACTAAAGCTTTAGATGAATATGGGCTTAGAGCAGGCATGTGAAGGGACACTGTTTACCTTCTCAAAGGGGTTTGATTCCTGCCCTCCTTTGTATAGAAAGCTAGGTGTGTATTTAGAATTTCCTAAAAGAAATGGGGTACACTTAGGGTGTCTTTTTTAAAACCACCCTATTGTATCGCACACGTGCACAGCACATACACACAGAGACCCATAAAGCCCTGTTACACACACACACACACACACACACACACACACACACAGCGCTCACGTCCCTCACGGGCACACCTGCTGCCTCACCCTGTTGTCGGGATCTCTTTTCTCTGGTTCTCCGTGGCTCTCACTTTTTTTCTGCCCTGACACACCTGAGTGATATGTATCTTTCCACCAGGAACCCAGGCTTACTCCGGCAGTGGTTCTCACAGGGCTAATTCTAGAAACCGCCTTAGTAGGCACGGACGAGTCTCCAGGGAGATGTAGGCCGCATGTGGAAGCCAGCCGTCCCTTCCCTTCACCCCCACCCTGGCCATGACCTGGTACAGCTTCCTAGAGCCGTTCTCTGCCCTGCCACCCATTGAGAGTCTCATGGATATGGAACACCTAGTTTTGAATAGTGTCTGATGGGAGTTTCTTCCCCTTGGACTAGCCTCATTAAAGGATACTGTCCAATAGAACTTTCTGTAATGACATAACTATTCTGTATTTGTGCTGTCCAATGTGGTAGCCACAGCCATGTGTGGCTGTTGAGCTCTTGAGATGTGGCTAGTGCAGCTGAAGGACTGAATTTTTTATTTTATATAATTTGAGTTCATTTAAATTGACATAGCCACATGTGGCCGGTGGCTACTGTATTGGGCAAAGCAGCTTTAAATAACTAGAACTTGCTGAGCATGCGAAACAGACCACAGCGGTGTCTGTGGTAAGCTGAGTGTAGGGACGAGAACACGGCCTTTTCGAATCAAACAGACTTTGGTTTAAATTTTTGGCCCCAACTAGTGACTTTTGGGAAAGTCAGTTCATCTCTCGGAGTCTCAATTTTGTTATCTACAAACTGGGTGTGATCAGTGGTATAGCAGGGAGAAGGTGGTAGGTGGCCCTCTGACCTGGCTGGGAAGAATATTTCACCTCTGAGTTGTTCAGGATTGTGACACGGTGATAAAAGTAAGACCTGCTTTCTGTCGGTTTTATTAGTGTCTCTCAGTTATCTGTAGATGATACACCCTCTCGTTGCCTGACCCAGGGTAGGCTACTCCCCCACCCTGCCATGTTACCCCACTGGTGCGATCTCATGTATGTAAAAGAGCTCTGTGCACATAAGACGACACAATATTAGTGAAGCACCCAGCACTGTGTTGCACGCGTGGTTTTCAGTCGTTCATTCAGTGAGCACCGATTGAGCACCTGCCAGACACTTGCCAGATGCTGGAGATACAACAGCAGACAGGAAGGGTAGGGGACCTGCTTACCCAATAGGAGCACAGACATTTAATAAGTGGTAGCTCACAATTTTATTTTGAGTTGCTTTTTTAAAATGTTGAGGCAGAGAGGTTGGTTGTTTTTAGTTCCTGTGGAAGTTCACGTGGTTCACGTGGGTGTGGTTGTACTTGTCTTCCGTTATCCCAGCTTCATTTTGGTTAAAGCATTATCTGTAGGTCACCTAAACAATAGTTTTCTCACCCCTTCTCTTTAAATGACAGTTTTATTAAGATATAATTCAGATATGCTACAATTCACCCAGTTGTAATTCAGTGGTTTTTAGTCTCTTTACAGAGTTGTGCAACCAGCATCACAGTCACTTTTTAGAACATTTTTATCACCCCCAAAAGAAACCCTTACCCATTAGCAATCCCTCCCCAATTCCCTCCAATCCACCCAGCCTTAGGCAACCACTAATCTACTTTCTGTCTCTATGATCTTGCCTATTCTGGAATTTCATATAAATGGAGTCATACAACATGTGGTCTTCTGTGACTGGCTTCTTCCACTTAGCACAATGTTCTCAAGGCTCATCCATGCTTAGCAGGCATCAATACTTCATTTATTGAATTGTTTAGTAATATTCCATTTGTATGGATAGACCACATTTTATTTATCCATTCATCAGTTGATGGACATTTGAGTTGTTTCCACCTTGCTTTGGCTGTTACGAACAATGTTGCTATGAATCTTTGTGGACAAGTTTTTGTTTAACATGTTTTCGTTTCTCTTGGGTATATATCCAGAAGTGCAATTGTTGACATGGTAACTCTGTGTCTAACCTTTTGAAGAGCTGCCAGACTGTTTTCAAAAAGCAGTACGATTTTATATTCCCACCAGCGGTATACGAGGGTTTTAATTGCTCCACATTCTCACCAATACTTGCTATAATCTCTTTTTTATTGTAGCCATGCTGGTGGGTGTGATGTGGTATCTCGTTACGGTTTTGCTTTGTATTTCCCTGGTAAAGATGTCAACCATCTCTTCATTTGTTCCTGGATCACTTATATATCTTCCTTGGAGAAATGTCTATTCAGATCCTTCGCCCACTTTTTAATTGCATTATTTGTCTTCCTTTCCTGTATTTTAATTTGGCCTGAGCAGGATGCCGATATGCTAACGGGTGATGAGAAAGTGTGGAAGGAAGTTCAAGAATCTCTGAAGAAAATCGAGGAACTGAAGGCGCATTGGAGTATCCTTTCACCGGTGGGTTGAGTTGGACTGTTGGGATTGCTGCCTTATTGGATGGAGCCTGGTGTTGATGAGGTCAAGGACAGGGTTAGCTCTTCATGAACCAGAGGGCTTCATTCTGTTTGACAGTCACAGGCCGCATCCCTGACCCCAACCGGAAATTTGGGTAATGGCTAGGGAAGACTGTGGCCAGATCTGCGTGAATACCTCTCCATCATTAGATAATAATCAAAGTGTATGGCCCAGTAATAGTAAGTAGTAGTTTCTTTATGTGTACAAGGAAACAAATCCTTAGATTCCCTTCCTCCATAACCACTTACATCTCTAAGAAAGAACAGTTTAGAATCCTTGTAATTTAATCCCATTGGCCCTCAGACCTAGATGCTTCATATTAAATCAGCCATGACTACAGTGGCAGTGGAGGTTGCTGTACAATAAATTTTCTTGGCATAAACAAGTGGGTCAAAGTTTAGAGTAGGGAGAGACTGTTTATGATGGAGGTCACCTGGGAAGGCCCCACTGATGTTTTGCTGTGCAAAAGGTATCCTGAGTCAGGGACAGGATTTGGATAGTCAGAGGCTGAGAGGGAGGCTGTTCCCAGTAGAGGAGATCAGTTGGGCAGACATGTGACAAAGGGAACCCACGAGGTAAGAAGGCACCAATAGATGATGGAAAAGATTGCAAAAGGTCATTCAGATGCTGTGGGTAAGTTATATCCCAACACAAGGTTAAAACGAGGTGCGACCCTTGCCACAGGCACTAAGAAAGTCTGTAAATGAGGTTTTCTCATCTACTGACAGTGCTTTTTAAAGAATTGTAAAGGATGAGTGAGGTCGTTGGGTATTTCTGTTTTTAAAGGTGAATGAAATACATAGTTTCTGAAATCTACAGCCAAATGAGTTTGTTCGTGTTAGTAAAGAACCTAGAATTGGTTACTAAGGAACATAAAAGAAAGCTGTGATCACCAGGGTGCTGTGTGGATTCATGAAGAGCAAACGAATCCATAGAAATGTGGCTTGCTTTGGTAAAGTTTGTATCTAGATTTCAGAAAGGGATTTGACAAAAAGCAGTCAAGGAATTTACGGTAGCTGTTAGCAAAACCAGGCATCTTACGAAATGGCTGAATAGTTATACTGAAAAAACGATGCTAATTGGATGACTGTCACTCTGTTCCCATCTCAGCCTCTTCAACCTTTGATTCCACACCTTGAAGGAAGATACAGAGCAAACTAACAAAGGTGCACAGACGGGAAGGATAACAGAGGTGGGGAGATGGAATCAGGAGCTCAAAAGACACCCCCGAAGGTTAAATGGTGTCTAAGTTTAAAAAGTTCATGGAACGATTCATACTATCCTTTAATTCTGTTTTTCCATGAACTTTTTGAAGTACCTCGTATGCATAAAGCTTAGCAGCAGCACACGTAAATTAATTTTACATCTTTAGTGAGTAGCAAAATGTAATAAAGCTTACGAGTATGACATAACCCCCTACAACGCTGCCATGATCTTGGGCTGCATTAATAGAAATATAGATTATAAAATGAGAGGGGTGATAGTACTATCTGATTGTATCTGGAATTTCCTATGCAGTTTGTGGTGGGACATATTAAAAAGGATATAGAAAAAGTGAAATAAGTTTGAGGAGTGAACTCAGAATCAAGGTGGAATTTGAAATGCTGTTTACAGACAGGATGGAAGATGCTGGGAAAACAGCCAACTCTGGGAGCAGGAGATTCGTGTTCACGGGCTGAAAGAGCCGTTCCACCGCAGAGCAGTGGACTTTCTCTGTGTGGGCCCGTGCAGCAGAACTGGGGCCCGTGGATGACTCAGCTACAGTTCAGTCTCAAAGGGACAGGGTTTTACTGGAAACTACTCCATGCTGGCTTCTGATCCAGGCAGAAATTAGAAGACAGAGCCCTGCACTCAGAACTCCCTCGTACCTAGTGGGGTAGTAAATACGGATGGTAATACATATTTTGGTAAAGGTATGTATTTGTAGGGACTTTGGGAGATTACAGAAGGTTTCACAGAGGTCTGGAGGGTGAGTGGGAGTTCACTAGGCCAGCCGAGTGAAGGTGACACGTGCAGACGTGCAGAATGTAAACTGCACGCTGTCGAGAAATCGCCAGCTCAGCACGAGAGGAGGGGAGCGTGGCCAGGCTTAAATGCCATGCACAGGAGGTTAGACTTCATAGGCGAGAGGGGACGGTGGGACGATGGGAAGCAGTAAGTAGTATTAAAGATTAAGTGAGCAAAAGCTCTGTGGTCGGACAGTCTGAGTCTCAGGAACTTGGTTAATTCCCAAGTGAATTTACTTTGCACCTCTTTGTCTTTGCCTCTAATCCTCTTATGGTCATTTGAAAGTGTTCAGAAGAAGAGGGATCTGTTTTGTCCATTGGTAATCTATTCTCTCGGGGTGGGCTATCCAGCCCTGCTTGGGTCTGGAGCTCAGTTCCTCACTGGAGCAGAATGATGTGCAGTGAACACCGCACAGACACCAGAGACTAAGTCCTTGAGCAAACACATGTCAGCATCAGCTTGGGGGAAAAGCCTCTTAGTTAAAATTATTCCATTAATTTTGCTCACTGGGGTGTTTTACAGGAAAGGTTTTGCCTTGTTTGCCAGGAGGAGACAGTCACCAGTGTTGTGAAGGGAAATTGGCATGTGGTCCCTTCCAGCGTGCTGAGGGATGAAGTAGATGTATTCCTATGAGTGGCTGGAGAGCGTCACCTCTGGTTTTTACATCTAAGGCTTGTCACATCAAACCTCTTTAGAATGAGTTGGAACATACCTCTAAATGACTAGGTAGATGCTCGTAGTGGTCAGACAACACGATGTTCACATGAGGTGCAAGTCTTGCCGCAAAAATGTCTAGCATTGTGTGAGACAGTCATTCTCCTGACGGGTCATCAAATACCTAATCCTCAGATGAAAAGCCACAGCGGGCAGCCTGGCAATCTGCTACAAACTCAGTGCATTGCCCAAGATACTGCTTCCTCCGGCCTCTGGGGGATACACTCAGCAAACTTTAAACGTACGTGTCAGATAAATACAAAAGAAAATCACTAACTCATTTTTCTTCAATAAATGTCCCTCTTCTGGGACCAGAGTCAACTCCTCAGAGTCAGGATGTGTGCTGAAATTACGGGTGTGTGTGTGGGGGGGATACTATAAAGGGCCCTCAGCCGTGCATTGTGCTGTTAGAAATTCTCCCCATGGAAGTCACCCTTTGGGGTAAGGTATTGTGCCTCCAGGAGGCCCTTGCTGAAACCAAAATATATTTCTTGACAGTTCATAAAGATATTTGTCCCCACTCTCACAAGTGGGTTCACTGGTTCATTAAAAGCATTGGCTGATGTTTTGGAAAGCAGTGCCCTGAGGGTATGGGAGCTAATGCTGGAGAGAGAAAGGAGAGACACAGTCCGTTCAGGGAGGGACACGCTGTGTCAGGACATCAGTGACAAGGCTTGAGTTGAGAGCAGAGGGTGGTGCAGAGAGCACTGGGTTGTGAAGAGCAGGATCCTTTGGGAGTACGGGCTGGATCAAACGCAGCCCATGACCCATTCTGTTCACTTGTGTAATGAAAAAACTTTTAAATATGGGATTCAGTGGAAATGAATTTCTTCAAATCGCTTCCCCTAGTGTGTGCCTGTGGGTTATGCGTGTTTGGTTTCATGTCTGCCCAAGACTCAAATGACACAGGAGCAAACATGAGCTCGTCCTTTTGAAAAAGAAATCTCTAAAGCTTCTTTAATTTCAGATCAGTTTTTAAACAGAAGCTAACAGAGTAAATAATAAACTGAACTCACTTAATCTTTAGTCCAGTTTAATAAAGAGCTGCATTCATTAATGACTAGGTTTAGAGAGAATACATATAGGAGTGAAGAAAGAATAGTTCTTTGGAAATTTTAATCCCCCAGGGCACAGGCTTGGTAGAAGATGGTTTGTTGATGTAAACAGAATTTACTTGGCTGAGATGCCACTTAGGTGTTTTTGTTTCTCAAGTGTGTTTTCAAGCAGCTGCTCTGTGATAAATAATGGACGCTTCCTTCCCTCCTGTGCCTGGGAGCTCTTCAGCCTTTTAGAGACTCTCATTTTGCTTGTGTTTTTTTCATGATGAAGACAATTCTTAACTAAGGTTAATAACAGAGTGGGAACAGGTCCTGGCCATGTGTCAGACAATCATAAGCAGCAACTCCGAACGGCTTCCTGATATCAACATCTACCAGCTAAAGGTGCTGGACTGCGCCATGGACGCCTGCATCCACCTCGGGCTGCTGGAGGAGGCGCTGTTCTATGGCATTCGGACCATGGAGCCGTACAGGTAAGTCCTGGGGACAGGGCACGAGGAAAGGCAGAGGATCGTCACGTGAGGCCATTCTCATCACCGCCGTGTATGGAATGTTCCCATCTGCTTCCCAGGCGACGTGTAAAACCAAACCTCGTTTTATCCATTTACACGTCCACTGATCATCGTTCAGAGCGTTCCCTTTGTGCATCAGGCACTGTGGCTGTACGGAGACTAATTAGACGTTGTCTTGATGTGGAGCAGATGATGACAGCATGGGGTGGTGATGGCATCGGCAGAGGTAAGCACAGGGTTCCAGGAGAGCCGGAGGGGAGCGCGGCTCAGACCTAGCTAGGGAGGCCCTCGTTAGCCTCTGCTGGTCCAGGTGAGGGTGGCCAGTGTGGGGCCGTCAGTCTGGCTGCAATAATGATGGTTCCTGCCATTGTCAGCCTTTGTGGCTCCCAGGGTGTTTCCCTCGAGTCATTTGCCTTTTTCACCACCTTATGACCAGGCAGGAGAGCAGGGCGACCGCGCTGCTCAAACGTGTCAACGAGTCAGGTGCAGGGACCATTGGTAACTACTTCTTGACTAGCCTCAGCTCCTCCAGAGCAGGGGGTGTTTTGCCTCTAGATATTCTTGTAAGTTTGGAGGAGCTTTGGGAGAGAGGGTGGCAGTGAAGTTGAGGGCTGACAGTTTGGTGCTACTGGATGTGGGGCCCCAACTTGCATTGGGCTAAGAACACAAGTCTAGAAGTTGAGATTGGAATCAGTCCACGGTAAAGGGCACAGAGACATACGGACCCTAGTCTGAGGTTGGAATAGCCTAGTGTCCAGCACAGAACAAGGTGGCTGCTGGGAATATGCCTCAAAAGCATCTGGGACCTGGGGAGATGGCGGGGAGAGGAGGTCCCTGGAGAATAGGGCTCCATTATGGGCAGACACTGAATTTCTGAGATTGCAGACCATGCAAACACAATGTTGGCCCAAAGGGGTAGGCAGAGGGAGAATCCAGGGCCAGACCTGTGCCGTGTGGGACAGCAGGAGGGGAGTGGTTCTAAGTGAAGGGAGGGTGAGGGACGGAGGGGAGCCCAGGGTACTCCTTGTCCCCACTTGAGGAAGAGCCTCAGGAGACAGCTGGGTGGGGAAGTCGCCAAGACCAACAGGACAAGAACAGAAGCTAGTCTGGGGTCTAGGATATTAGCTCTGACAAAGGTAGGAATCCAGGCCTGGGCCAGGAGCTTGGTGCAGGCAGAGAGCAACCGGGAGATGGCGGCGGTCCCTAGGCCAGCTGGTGACACCAGCGTGACCTTGAGGGTGTTTTCAGAACTTCTGCAGGTGGTTTCTTCCACCGCCTTGTGGGTGAACAGCTTGGGAATGCAGACTGTGAGTCAGCTTTAATCAAACTTACAAGAGATTGCCTCCGGGGCTGAGGCTGCAGACTTTCCCAGGAGCAGGGAAATAGCTATGCAAGAGGATGGATCTTGTGGGTTCTCAGAAAACATGAATGGAATACAGAGAGATAAGGCTGCGTCCTTGGAGTGTTGCAACGAGGCAGTTCGGGATGGTTGGTGTTGCCTCTCCGAACTCCGGGGCTCGGTCTCAAGAAGCCAGACCTCAGGCCACCAAGGAGTGGCTGGACTCCCGCCGGGAGATGCAGGCTGAGAAAACCCTCCCTGCTCCAGGCCCTCGGCAGCTGCGAGCCCCCAGCCCCAGCTGGTGCTGTGCCCACGCCTCCTGCCCCATCCAGGCTGCCCTGCCAGGCTGCTGGGAAACACAGAAACTTTAAGTGGGTCACCACTTCCGTAAAGAAAGCCACACACCTTCAAGGGTTCCTGTTCTGCATGAGTGTTGAATCCTCTCTTCCCCAGCTACCTAGGCTTCTCCGAAGCAATAACTTACCTCTTAATAAACTGGCAGCTTGTTTGACTTAAACTTGAGTCAAACAAAGAGGACTTTCTGGTGACCAAGGCCACGTCCACCAGAATATACTCCATAATGTTTGGGAAACTGTTGGTTATGTTTTCATGGTGTTTGGCAGGTCGCAATCGCTCTCTAAATGTGTACTCTGTTCTTACTCTGGGTGACAAATTTCCAGGCCTCCCTCAGTCTCTTCCCTGGAACATGTTTGGGAGTAGCTCTGTAGTGTTGTGTATTTCAAGAAATCCAATCTGCATTGATCCACACCAAACAAGTGAGATTTGAATGTTTGCTTTTAAAGTTGTAGTAGAGGAAGAGGCTATAAATAATCCAGAACCATAAAAGTTCAGAGAATTGAAAGGGGTAGATGCTGTCATAGTTTGCTTTTTTTCCCTATAGCTAAAGCAAAGGTGAAAATACGGAACATCTGCCAGTGGGTCAGGTGCCTGCAAGCCCTTTAACAACATCAGAGCGGGAGGTAGGAATCGGACGTTGGCGGTGGTTTTCACCCCTTCACATGTGCACAAGGGAACTCCCCCTGTGTGCTGAGCGCCACCTGCACAGTCCCCCTGCAGACGCTCTCAGTGGGCTGCTTGCTCACCTTTAGCCAAGGACACGGACAGTTAGCTAAGCATGAGTTACTGAGAGGTGACCAGATTGCCATCTGCCGTAACAGTTTCACAATGTTAATATACTGTTTGCAACACTAGATTGAGGTCGAGTCTCTGGTGATGAACTTGTCACTCCTGACCTTGGCTAAATTGTAACTGCTGACCTTAGAGGACCAGTGTCTATATTCCATTTTTATCCGAATCTCTGTCCTCAGCTCCCTTCCTGCTACTGTCATGTATTTTTACTCAATAGATTTTACTCAGTTTTTATGATGCAACTTGATATTAAGTTTCTTATGTTTCATAAAGCAAGTTGGAAATAATTCACATACAACAGATGTGTAATCTTCAGTGTTAACTTCTGTCTTCTGAGAGTGTCTGTATTTGTGATTATAAGCACATAGTCATCTATCCCTTAG
Organism: Cynocephalus volans; assembly: GCF_027409185.1. Classification (NCBI taxonomy): domain Eukaryota; kingdom Metazoa; phylum Chordata; class Mammalia; order Dermoptera; family Cynocephalidae; genus Cynocephalus; species Cynocephalus volans. The sequence continues at coordinate 7,517,273 of NC_084477.1, read as the reverse complement.
CATTATAAACGTTAAACAGAATGAAAATAATTGAAAGGTATTTGATAAACTTTAGTAAAACATTTAATTCAGTCGAATCTTAACCATTAAGATGGATCAGTTTCCAAAAGTTAGTTTTTCAGTTGGTAGTTTAGGAATTGGAATGCATTTTCCTGTTGCAGAACGTGTTAGATTATGGAGAGGTCCCCAGACTAGACCAGACCATGAAATCTACTGAGCCCATAATATCACTAATGTATGCTATAAATATCCAAAAAAAAAAAAAAAAGAAAAAGAAAAAAGAAAAAACCACAAAAACAAAATTGAACACAAATTGTTTTTAAAATTCAGTTTTATATTGTGTTGAATAGTGTTTAAAGCTGATTTTCTTTAGGAACCAGAGAATGATAGGAGGTGAGAGAGAGGTTTTCTCAGGCTGGGAAGGGGACTTTCAGTAACATTCGCACATATTCTGTTCATTTACTTCAAAGAAGGACATTTTCAAAGGAACAGAAAGGTAAAAATCACCCTCACCTTCCCAACTCTTGTCCTACTCCCAAAAGATAACCGTGGATAGAAGTGTCTTTCCAGAAATGTTCCATGCGAGTGGCCAGTCTGAACATATTCCAAAGCCCCTGTGATAAGATCACGTTTGAGCAGGATGTCGGAGAGAGGGAATCGAAGGTGCATAAGTAAATGCTAACATTTGCCAGAATCTCATAAGAACATAAACAAGGGTTTCATCAGTAATACACCACAGTGTTTATTATGTATTTATTTCTTTAAAGTCCCCTCGTCCCCCGTTCTTTTTTCTCTGTTTTCCCAGCTGCTCTCACACCGTCACTCAACTCTTTCGCCCTCAAACTGTTCACATGGGTCTCCCACCTCCTCCTTTCTTTCCGCCTCTCCCCTTCTTGTCTTGCTAACTTGGGGGGCAGGGAGAGGGGGTGAGAAGGAGAAAAGGGAAGGGGAGCCAAGAACTCTCCTTAGTGGGCAGAGAGAAGGAAAAACCGGAATCATTCTGTACCCACCTTCTATTTCTTGCTTATTTTTGCTTTACAACCGAATGCGGATATCTGTCTAGATCAGTTTCTGAATTTCTACCTCATTCTTTAGCAGATATATATTATTTCATCTCATGAATGTACCATAACTTTAAGATCAGTGTCTATTGTTTTCCTTATGTTTACTATGTCAAACAATTCTATGATTAATATCCATAAACTTGTGTCTTTGTGTACTGATGTGACTAAAGTCATAGGGTAAATCTTGTATCTGATATATTCCTAGATGTTAACTTTCTGCATCAAAAGTTGTGTTCATTTTAAATGTGGATAACTATCACCAAATTGTGTCTCCCACCTAGCTAAATGTCAGTCTTTCCTCAAAAAAATATGAGAGGAAATGACATTGATGTTTATTATACCTAATCTAAATTCATTTCAAAGTATATGTGGGCCTTCTCCTTTTATTTGATCAAAGCTTGCATGGTGTAGTGAGATTTATTGGTATTCTGTTGTCTATAAATAGTGTTTTTGTGAGTTACCTGGGAAAGAGGCAGAACAAAAATGATGCAGAGACTTAAGTTGTGATTGCACATGTTCATGGTGTTGTGATCAGAGAAAAAGGAGAGGAGTGTCTGAAGGTGGAGCAAGGGCACATTGTCCACCTAACTGTGTAAGATCTGTGCACTGTGCACAAACCCCACACGTCGGGATGGCTCACCTCACAAAGACCATGAGACAGAGACCGATGCAATCAAGCAAGAGGAATTTATTCCAGCATGCTGGGGTCACTCAGCATTCAAGACAAAAACGACCCCGAGCCTTTAACACAAGAGCTTTTTATACAGTTTTTTAGACAGACTTTCACAACAGGATGAGTTGTGTACTGCTTACTTGTTATCTGAGGCGCCTTTAGATTTATTGGTGGGCTCTAGCGAGCTGGTACCCCGATAAGGAACAATGCACTTCCCAATCATTTATCTTCCTGGTGGCTTTTAGATAAGGAACTGGTCAGTCAGTTCCTGGAACCGGGTGGTGTTTTACTCCCTTCCTGGAATTTAATGTGTCTGGGCCTGCCTTACTTAAAATGGTGTTAGTTATGTTTTCTCATTTTTAGCAAGCATTAAATACAGAAGCAAATTACGCATGTTAAAGTTATATTTTCTTCTACAACTGGAAAGATATCTCGAGGCTCAACAACAAAACAGGCCATCCCATGTGATAAAGCAAAGAACTTTATTAGATGGTAACTTACTTAGAGGAATGGGTTGGGCAGACAGCAACCCAAAGGCACAGGCTCAGTTTTCTCCACACTAGTTCAAGGCTGAGCTCAAGTTTATATAGGCAGTTCCCAAACAAGCTTAATGTAACTAGCTACAAATGTTCCTGCAGGTGGCCAGGCTGGCTTATGGCCACACTGGTACTTAATCATTCTTTCTATACAGTCGGTAGATGGAGTCAGGCTCACGGTCCCACATTCCACACCCAACATCTCATGGCCCTTATGATCTTATCTGCCTCCTCTTCCTCGAATAGCCTTGGTCCGGATAGTGGAAGGTGGCTCACATGCAATAAAGGTAATAGAGTGGGCCTCTGCATTGCGTTCAGAGGGCCCAACAGATTGTCCTCTCTACAGTTGTCGTCCCCACCCAGAGTTTTATTTCATCTTGGAGGCCACCTCCTTCCATGGCATCCCCTCACTGAGCGTTGGCAACAATCCACACATCCAGTGATCAGCTCAACTGCACACTCCAGCAACGGTGGTGGCCCAGGACAGAGAGCATTCCCCAATGCCGTAGGCAAGAACCTGAAACTGAGGAAGTTAAGAGCAGTAAGACAAATGTTTTAAAGGCACTAGATAAGGCAAGTCTTCCTTTAACGTTAATATCATTGCTGTCTGGCTGAAACCTCCTTGGGTTTAGGTAATTTCCTGGGTAGATGATACTATACAGTCTGACCTGTGACATTACTGGAGGGTATTAACTTGTCATATATAGCACCCTCCATGGACACCCATCATAGTAAACCAAACTGTGTCTCTGTTTTAGGACCTCAGGAGAAGTCACGGTAGTTAAAATAGGCCCTCCATCTAGATAAAAAGGGGGCGCTGAGTGTAATGCCAGAGGTAAGACCATCCCCCAAGGGAATAATACCAAGCCACCTGGGATGGGGATATCATTTTAGTTTCCAATCTGTCAAAGTGTCACCAGGTGGGAGGTCCTGCAGCAAATACAGAACAAGTCCCTAATCCTGCTGGATGGGCCACAGTCCTCCCTTTTGTACCTGTACCTTTAGAACTCTGGTTATTGGTATGCATTCTGCAAGCCATGCGACCCACAGTAGGGCAGCATTTAAAAGTCTGATGGCTTTAGTCAGTCAGGGGACCACCCTTTAAGGTCTCCTCTAGTGAAAAGTTCAGTGTGGTTTTGATCATGCCATGCATCTGTTTAATGTGGCCAGTGAGATGAAAAGTCTACAATATGTTCCAGGCCTTGGCCCACTCCTGTACATCATGTCCAGTAAAATGAGTTCCTTGATCACGGTTTGGGCCAGGGTCCCATACATATTTTCTAACTTTGAGTCCTTTTATTGTAGCAGCTTGCACAAGTCAAAATGGACTTATGTCCCTCTGATACTGGCAAGGGGCCATCATAGTCTATCTGCCATTGAGAGTCTGGACAGGTAGAATGCCCAGTACGCACTGGTATGTCTCTTAATGAGCATCATCTCAATAATACTGGATGATCCTTGTCTACAGCCTAAAGATCTGAATATTTTACAGGCAGATGCAGTCTCTTCACTATCTCCCATGGCGTCTGGGGGCCCTGTTGGCCAGACTTATGGTGAACCCAGTCGGTCACATCAGAGGGGGTTAACAGCCTTCTAGCAAAATAGCTCAGGCTTTGGCTGAGGCATCTGCCTTGTGATTGCCCGGCAAGGTGGTTGAGGAGTGAGTTGCCATGTGCCATGCGGACTCCTGGGCTATTATCTGGGTGCAGACTCCCCATGTGTCACTCCACAATTCAGCACCCCACAGCAACTGACCAAGTATCGTCCAGTTCTCTTGGTGCCACTGTGGCACCCAAGCTGTGAATCCTTTCCAAACTGCCCAGCTGTCAGTGCCTATGTTAAGTGGCATTGGTTCATTGGTCAGCATGATCCACAGTGCTCATAGTTCAGCCCTTTGGCTACTCTGTTCTCTTCCTTCCTTGAACCAAATAATATCAGAGTCCAGCCGGACAGCAGAAGAACGCCAGGTGGGTGGAGTCCCCTGGCTGCTACCGTCAGTATACCAGGTGTCAGGAAGAGGGGTGCCCATACCCTCTTGTATTTATGGAAGGCGCAGAGCGATGTCCTGTACTGTTGGAATATGGTCCGGACCCACTTATGTAATTGGTCCCAACAGCGCATGCAGCTCTTAGGACAACAGGCTAATGTTATAGGAGCTTCTCTGTTATGAGTAAGCATGCCATTCTTACAGGGCACTTACCTGGGCACAGATGCTCTTTGGTTTCAGAAACATCTTTGATCCATTCTTCACTGGTAGGGAAGTGTGTACTCTCAACGGCAAGTCAGTTGTCAGGCCCTGTCTATTGCAAGGCCAGACAAACAGCTCAGAGCTGTTTTTCAGTGGGATTGTACATGGTTTCTGCACCTTCCCAAAGTTTTGACCAGAATCCTAATGCGATGTGTTTCCCATTCTGTTTTTGCCATGGGCCCCAACCAAGCCCCTCTGGATAAGCACTACCACTAAGTAAACAAGACCCGTACGTGTTTGACAACCAATTTAGCTTTATCCAATTCCCCCTGTCTGGGGAGTATCCCAATCCCATCTAGCTCCTTTTTTTTTTTTTGTAAATAATCATGGCCTATAGGGGAACAAAGGTCTGTAAGTCTTTCCCAGTCTGGGTAACCACAGCCTCTGGCATGACATCGATAGAATGATACATTTTTAGGGGCACACCTGTTCTCCATTTTTCTAGATCTCTGACTGCCATACCATGACAGATGGGGGGGCTACGTAGGTGCCTTTGTGGTAACGCGTGGAAAGTCCATTGCCACCCATTCCAGCTAAAGGCAAACTGGTCCTGTGAGCATTCATCTAGAGGAATACTAAAGGCATTAGCCAAGTCCAGTACACAGGCGTGCGTCTTGAGACGAGGAAGTCTGCTCCAGGCGGGAAGCTATGTTAGGCAGAAAGCACGTATGGGAGAGCACGCTTGTTTAAATCCCTGTAGTCCAGTCATATGCCAGGTGTCATTGGATTTCCTAACTGGCCACTGTTAAGGGCCTCTGGGCGGCTCTAATCACCCCACCTCTTTCTAGTTCTTTAATTGTAGCTGTGATTTCATTGTGCCCTCCTGGCAGTGTGTATTGTTTTATTGGAACATGCCAGCAAGGTGTGAGCAGCTGCACAGGGTCCCATTTTGCATGTCCTACCAAGACAGCCTTGATTGCTTGGATGTGCCGTCGAAACTCACCCTTGGTAGTTGTAAGGTCAAGGTCTTGTAATATATCCACCCCTGATGTATATTCAGGAATGAGAGAGATACGTACACAGAAAAGATGAGGATAATAGTCGTCCTATGTGCAAATACGGGCTGATTTCTTTTAATTATTTGACCCCTATATGCACGTGTGACTCAAATCTCTCCCCTAAACTTAGATGGGTTGCCATATGTAAGGGTACATTCTGTTCTGGTATCCACCAGAACCGCTACAGTTTGCTTGGTGCAGGACCACTATATAGTCACTTCCTCATGGGGCCCCTGGTCACCTGGTGCTGGATACACCAAAGGGCAACGTTGGCTCCATCCCTGGTCTCGGGGGGTGGGGTAGGGGTGGCAGAATCCACCTCTGGAAACGATCAGGTGTGGAGGTGCACTGGGCCGTTTCTCCACCTCTCCCCCGCTTGCTCTCCAGTGGGGTGAATTGCTTATCCCTGGGGAGATCCTTCCAACAAACTTAAAATAATATTGGGCTTTTAAATCAATCACCTCTTTACGGGTACCAGCCAATGCCAGATCTCACCACAGTTGTTTACGGGATACCCTAGATGTGCTCTTTTTAATAACAGCTCCTTTGGTATTTTTTCCTTTGTCTACCTTTCTAGTCCCTTTATGGTGGAACCTGTCCATTTCACCCAAGCCTGCCACCATCAGCAGTACTCTCTGTATGGGTTGATTTACCATTGGTGCTAATACGGAGACTATGTTAGTCCATTTCTGTTGCTTATAACAAATACCTGAAACTGGTTAATTTGTAAGAAAACAATGTATTGCTTACAACTTTGGAGGCTGGGAAGTCCAAAGTCCAGGGAGCACATCTGGTGAGGGCCTTCCTTGGGAGTAACGCGGGGGTCTCACATGGCAGAATGGTAGAGCATAGAGACAGAGACTCTCAAGCACTCTCCTTTTAAAGCCCTCAGAACCACACCCATGACCACCATTATTAATCCATTCATTAGGGCAGGGTCCTCACAGTCTAATCACCTCTTCAAGGCACCACCTTTCAATTACCATAGTGGGATTTTCCACCCTCAACAGTTACAATGGGAATTAAGCTTTAATGACTTTAGGGGGCCGTTCAATCCACTGCAGAGATCAAAGTTCCATACCAAGCACCAGGGGCAGACAGGAGTGTATGGTCTGTCATACCAGGTGTGAACAGTTCTAAATCTGGTCCTCTAAAATTTCATTCCTAACTCCGTCACAACTTCCTGTAATTCTTCCATGGAGGTCTACTGTAGGAGTGGAAATGGTACACCCCCTTCGTTTGGCCAGGCCATTTGAATGCCAGCCCTTATCCATTCTGTTAAATTGGCTGTCTGAGCCTGATTTTCCTCCACCCAGAGAGCATGAAGTCTTGGTCAGAGTGCAGGTTGGGCAGTCATAGATGCCATCTTAGATGCTTCTAGCCCATTAAATACAACACCATCTCCCCTAGTCTTCTGCTTAAACCTACTGGTAAGCACCACCAGTTCAGCAGAGGAATATTCTCTCAGTTGTTGTTTGACTAGTAGGGTCTCTGTTGTCACCTGGGTGTCTGTTTCAATCAAAGGCCGTGCCTTTAATTCAAGTATCTTTTCCTCCTCTGTGATAACGTCGTCATCTTCCAATAATCCCACCTTTTAGGATCCTAGTCTATGTGGGAGAGGATGATTCTTACTTTCCCATGAGGCAACTTTTGGCCCGCATTTTAGCCACCTTACAAGCTGTATTAGTCAGTTTCTGTTGCTTGTAACAAAACATCTAGAACTGGGTGGTTTGTAAGAAAATGAAATTTATTGCTTATAGTTTCAGTGGCTGGGAGGTCCAAAGTCCAGGGAACACATTTGGTGAAGTGACTCTCCAGCAATGCAGGGTGTCACATGGCAAGAACGGCAGAGCAGAGACTAACCTCATTGGCTCTTCCTTTAAAGCCCTCAGAATCATGCCCATGACGACCATTAAACCATCAGTTTATTAACCCATTTACTAGCTCATGCTGCTCACAATCTAATCACCTCTTCAAGGCCCCACCTTTCAATTACCATAATAGGATTTATCACCCTCTTAACAGTCACAGTGGGGGCTAAGTTTCTGATACATGGACTTTGAGGGACTCATTTCAATCCAAGGCACAAACCATCACCTCAAGGTGTTCTTGCTTTTGGATGTATTTTGACAGTGTCAGAGCACTAGCTGACCAGGCAGCCCTAACATCCCACCTGGAAGCTAAAGCCTCTCTGGCCTTCTGCAGTGCCCCTGTCTGTGCTGGTTCGTAGCTCCCGGTCTGTGCTGATTTTGAGTGCAAGGGCCGAGCCACTGGTGCTGAAGCTTGTTCACTTTCTTTCTTCCATTGCTTATTCCTGACTGCTCTGGTAGGAATTTCCAACAATGCTTTTGACATTCTCGGGGTGTCCACGTACTCACGCACAAGTTTGAAGTGTTCAACAGACTTGGCCAGGTCTCCTCACATAGAGGTTGCTCACCAGCCTGGGATTCCCCCCTCCCCCCGACCCAGGATTGCCCCTGTGACAACTCTTACCCTTGCTTGTTTCGTGTTTTGATCTCTCCCGGCTGGCTCCTCAGCTGTCTGAAGGTGGACCAAGAGCAGATTGTCCACCTAATTGGAAAGGTGTCTTGAGGCTGAACAACAAAATAGGCCTTCTCATGCGATAAAGCAAAGAACTTTAACTACAGGGTAACTTATTTACAGACTAATGGGTCAGGCAGACAGCACCCCAAAGGCACATGCCAAGCTTTTCTGTGTTATCTCAAGGCTGAGCTCAAGTTTATATAGGCAGTTCACAAGCCGGCTTAATGTAACTAGGTCCAAACGTTGATGTAGGTGGCCGGGCTGGCTTATAGCCACACCAGTACTTAATTTTTCCTTCTTTGCAGTCAGCAGGTTGTTCCTATCTGTTGTTTTAACTACCTTTCCCCTAGTTACTGTGTAACTTTGTGAGCAAAGCTCTCAGAAAGACATAACAAGTAAGGGTCTAAGATGGAGTCATTTATGCTCACACTCCCACAGGGGTATGAAATCCCCTTCAAGGAGCAGAAAGCTGATATGAGTGAGATTGAGCTCAGACAGTTTTCTGTACTTCCTTGTCAGAAAACATGGGGGGTTGGTGGAAGTAAAACGCAGCCGGTAGTTTGTGAACATGACATGTTTACAAGTCAGGTGTTTGTACCTCAGAGATTGCCAGTAATTACATAGCAGCTGTATCCGTTTTTATTTTGTCAGTAATTTTCTAACTTTTTCCTTAGAAGCAGATAAGTTGATAAAATGTGAGGTTCAATCACAGCAGCACCTTCTACTGCTGTCATCAGGCTGGCTTTTCTTCTGACATCCGACAGTTGCTCTTTTGCCAGGTTTTGTCAATCACTGTGACATTCTAGTGCAGGAGCCTGCAGAACTTGCCAGGTGCATGGTGTAGTGGGGCAACCTGGGTGAGTGATCATGCAGTCACCCACCCTGCACTCCCCTGGGCCTGCCTTTGCCACGTCTTCACCCCTCTGTGTCACACACATGTGAGCATGCTCACTGAGGGTACCTGTGTCAGTGTATCTGTCAGTAAAGCTCATTTCTAGGGGGCAGGCGGGGCCCTTGGCAGTTGTAACTAGCCTAGAACTTTCCTAAGCCCTACTCACATGGGGTAGGACATAGAATATCCATCAGAGCTGGTCTGCTTATTGAGGTAGACAGTAATCCTTTAGCTACTTAATCGTTATTTACCACACTGTAGTTTTGAATTGAAGTATCTTTGGTGGCAGAACCCCTATACAAGATTTTGAGCAGTGTGGGTATATATGTGTGAAATACTGAGTTACCTGGTGAATCTAATCAGGGCCTCTTTCTTTGCTGTGGGTTCCACAAAATTGATTCTTAGCCACTGCCCCCTGTCCTGACACTGGGCAAGTGACCACCCGCACAGCCATGGGGTAAGGGGTCCATGAAGGCCCAAGCATTATAATTTAACCTTCCAAATTGAAGCCCTTTTAATTTAGTTCCAATGGGGCTCCCTTAACTTGGAAACTAGAAATAAAACAAAAGGAAAGAGTGAAGGGGAAGGAGGAGGAGAAGAGAACAGAGGAGGGAACAGAGGAGAGAACAGAGGAGGGAGCAGAGGAGGGAGCCGAGGAGGGAGCTGAGGAGGGAGCCGAGGAGCGAGCCGAGGAGAGAACAGAGGAGGCGGAGGAAGGAGGTGATGGCGACGTTGACTACAGTTCAGTTGCTCAGTGATCATTAAATCGCTAACTTGAGCTTGTACCGATTTCCGTGTGTTTCACGGGTACGGATAACCTGGAACTATATGAGGCTTTTGGTCGGGTAAGGGCGAGCATTATGAGCAATATTTCTGGCTGCTCTTTTCTTGGGAGAACAGAGAAAGAAGAGCATGTGTCCTTCAGGGAGCGATCCATTCTTCTCAAAGTGCCTTGACTCCCTTTAAGCCCAACCCCTTTGTGTGAGCGGCCCCCTGCATGTTTGGGTAAAGACGTCTTTATTTTGGGCCGGCCTGTGGCTCACTCGGGAGAGTGCGGTGCTGATAACACCAAGGCCACGGGTTCGGATCCCATATAGGGATGGCCGGTTGGCTCACTTGGAGAGCGTGGTGCTGACAACACCAAGTCAAGGGTTGAGATCCCCTTACCGGTCATCTTTTTTAGACAAAAAAAAAAAAAAAAAAAAAGACGTCTTTATTTCCCAGCCATTTGGGCGGTTCCAGCTCTGAGCCCACCGGCTGCATGAGAATGGCCCAGCTTTGTGGTCTTAGTTCTGAGACAGAAATGAAGGACAGTCTGTGCATGGAATTGGCGTGAGGCTCTGGCCCTCCAGTCCCCATGAAAAGGAGGTGGCAGGCTGCTTTGGTCCTGCTCGTTCTCCTGGCTGCAGGAGCCCTTCTGCCTATAGCTGCCAGCTCGGGCTTCTTGCACTTGAACACCTGCTGCAAGTTCCGACAGAGCCTGGGTGACAGCAGCCAGGCTTGGGTCGTCTGGCAGCTTCCCAAACCAAGCCTTAATCCAACCTGGCAATTTCTTGCCTGACCTAAGAATGAAACAAGACGATTGGGCGCTGTTGATACATGTGCAGCCGCTGTTGTGGAAGGAGAAGGTGACCTGTGCATTGCCTCCAATGTGCTGCACATGGCAGAACGTGTATAAAGCCCGTGCTTTCTGTCACCTCCCGGTCACACAACTCCATGGTGTTTGCCACTCCGGGCTACTGGAGGACCACTGCCCAGCCATCTTCCTGAGGACTGCACCTTCTGCTTCCTTTTCGATCTTATTGCCAAAGTCCGCCGCTAAACTATACCCCAGCAGCTCCCCTGTGCCAGGAGTAGTAGATCAACAGCGCCAGCCTTTTTCTCCCCAGGCAAGAACATTAACAAGCTGCTTGTCCCTTCCCCTGGCCCCCTTGAGTTCCACGGCACACTTGTCCTCCTGCCCCAAGTCTCTGCTTCCAAACCAGTGCTGGCAGGTGTGGGCCTTTAGGACATGAGTTATCTGGAGGAACCTCCATCTTATCTGTGTCAGAGCAGAAGACGGCCTTTTAGACATGCCTTGGCTAGGAGGAGACAGACCGGGACGTCAGTTGGACTACCAAGTGCCCATGTGTCTTTCACACTGGAGGGACAGCTTACTGCGTGGCTTCCTGGGTACACAGGGTCATGCTGATCAGAATGGGAACATCTCAAGCTCCTGCTTCAGTGACTTATCAACTTTTTGGACAAAAATATTTATTGAGACCTATCATATGCACTGTGATAAATAGTGGTAAACAAAAGAGACGAAGCAAAACAAAGTCTTAGCGCTGGTAGAACTTACAAATAGTTCTCAGCAGCCAAATGAGCGTCACCTTTGGGCCTCTGCAGAAAGCCAGGCATTTGAGAACCTGAGGAGGGATTCTGGAGCCAGATGAGGCCTGGCCAGTGATGGACAAGGTTCAGCAGTGCTGGGCTAGGAGGCCCTCCAGTGGACACATACCTCTTGGGGTTCACTGATTTTGAGATGTCACTCATCACTCTACCACCTTAAAGCCTCATACAGAAATGCTGGTGTCTCTGGTTTCTGAAGCCCTCCTACAGCATTCTTGGAGCTAAAATCCCCACTTAGATCCACCCTGTGACTCTCTGTGACCCACCCTGAATGGGTTGCTTTGCTCGGGCTGCCGTAACGAAATACCACAGACTGCGTGGCTTAAACAACAGGAATGTATTTCTCACAGTTCTGGAGGCTGAAAGTCCAAGGTCAAGGTGCCAGCAGATTTGGTGTCTTCTGAGCCTTTCTCCTTGGCTTGCAGATGGCCACCTCACTGTGTCCTCATATGGTCGTCCCTCTGTGTGTCCTCACCTTCTCCTCTCGTAAGGATCCCAGTCAGATTAGATTAGGGCCTGCCCTACTGGCCTCATTTGAACTTAATTATCTCTTTAAATACCTTATCTCCAAATACAGTCACATTCTGAGGTACTGGGGTTAGGACTTCAGCATATGCATGGGGGGTGGGAGGCACAGTTCAGCAAGTGACCCTGGCTGTATCCAGCCAAGACATTGCCTACTGATTCTCCAGTCTCAAGGGTTGTGCCCCTGCACTTACTTTTCATGAATTTGGACCCAGTCGGGGGAGTCAACTGTCTGGCTTGGAAAATAATTTCTTGCTCTCAGGGTTTCCCCTCATGCTCGGGCCCTCTAAGGGTACCCAGCAGCCAGTGCCAGCATGCTCAGGCCTCTAGGAGTGAGTGGGGTAAACCTGGAGAGTCTGCTAGTGACCAGCCTGGTGGGTGCTAGTTGGCCACCAGAGGATGCCTTCTCCCAGAAGCCAGCATTCCGGGGACACTGATGGGGGATGTAATCATTCGACATGGCTTTGTTTATGCAACTATTTTGGTACAGCCTTCAACTCACAGCTGCTTTCATCATAAAATTATGTGTAGGCTAGAGGTTCTGCCCTGAGGGGTCACCTGCCTAAAACACTTTCAGGTTCTTCAGCCCCATCTACAGCTGAGCAGGTGGTTAAGTGTCAACAAAAATTGCCATCATGTGAGCAGTGGCATTTCTGAGAGCCCTGGGACCATGTGGGGCGGTGCTGAGACAGCCTGTACTGTGAAGTTAGGTGGCCGTACATTTGGCCAGGGTGATCTGTGATGGCACCACTCACATGTTACATTTCAGCCCTTCTCTCGCCTCCCGTCCTTACCTGGGCCAAGGATACCAAGTCTTTGTCCCTAAACCCCATAGCCCTTCGTCAGTCCCATCCATTCCCACAATCTTCCCTGGCTCTTGAGCCCCCAGGCTAGACAGGACCCAGGAAACACATCCTTTTTCTATGTCATCATCAGGCAATGAATAGCAGAGCTTCTAATTTCAAACCAGGATTAGTAATTGTAGTGGATTGAATTATGTCCCCCCAAAACTCATTGAAGCTTGAATTGTGTCCCCCAAGTTTTATGTATTAGAAACTTGCCCCCACTGTGACTGCTAAGAGGGTGGGAAATCCTATTATGGTCATTGAAAGGTGGAGCCTTGAAGAGGTGATTGGATTGTAGGACCATGCAATAGTGAATGGATTAAAAATGGTGGTCAGGGGTGTGGTTCTGAGGGCTTTGAAAGAAGAGGAGAGTCTGTCTGTCTCTCTCTCTCTGTTATCTCTGCTTCCACCATCTTGCAATGTGAGTTGGACTTCCCAGCCTCAGAAACTGTACGCAGTAAATTTTGTTTGTCTTCATAAATCACCCAGTTTCAGGTATTTTGTTATAAGCAACAGAAATGGACTAATACAGTAATCCTGCATTAGCACCCCCTTCCACTAAACTTGAACGCAGACCGAGAACTAGACCAGGACCCCCACGCCTGCAGGCATCCCCTTCCGCCTATGGCATATCCGTGAGATGTAGCTACCCTTGTCCACAAACGGTACTGTCCTTTTAGTGGTAACACCTCTGAATGAGACAGAACCCCCATCTGCACCACTTCTGTTCACCTCATTGGACAGAGGAATGATTTCTGTCTCCACAGGCAACCCAGCCACCCAGATGCCAGCTTTGGCTACCTATTTATATTAGTGTGTTTCTGTTGCTTATAACAAAATACCTGGAACTGGGTAATTTATAAGAATAAAAAATATATTGCTTCCAGTTTTAGAGTCTGGGAAGTCCAAAGTCCAGGGAACACTTATGGTGAGGGCCTTCTTTGGTGGTGACTTTCTAGCAACCCAGGGGTCTCACATGGTAGAAAATGGCAGGGCAGAGAGATCAAACTTCTCGTGTGCTCTTCTTTTAAAGACCTCAGAACCACACCCCTGACCACGATAGTAAATCCATTCACTAGGGCATGGTCCTGCAATCTGATCACCTCGCCAAGGCCCCACCTTTCAATTTCCATAATCGGATTTCCCACCCTCAGCAGTTACAGTGGGGATTTCAGCTACAGTGAGGTTGGGGGGGCCATCCAGTCTACAGCACTGCTTTAGTTTTTGATTTCGAAAGGCATTAAAGTCCCCTCCAAATTCCTGTTCCCTTAAGTACTGGGAAGTATCTGGGCAAACAGACGTCTGGTCAGAAGAACAGGGATCAGCACTGCGTTCTGGGGACATCGCCCAAGTGGCAGCAACATCCCACTCAACTTCTAGTCTATACACGTTACTGATTCTGCCCGAAGTTGAAGGAGCCACCCCCTGAGCCCCTTCAAAGTAAGTGGGAATCTTCAAACCATTATTTTAAAGCAATGTGTAACATATCTGTCCACTGCCACTTCCCTCCATCTGTCCTTTGCCAAATCCTGCTCCTCTGACCCTCCAGTCCCCTCCTGCAGCACCCGAACTCCCAGTCAAGGACCGCATGCTATGGGGGGGTGCTGTGTTCCCCATGACAGAATGACTCATTCTAGCACTTAGTCCACTGGGAACGGCACAGCCCAGGAGCAGAGCCACTAGCACCTTTGGATAACTCCGTGGTGAGAGTTTTTCTCCAACCTGGAGGGACCGCAGCCCTGCGCCTCCCTCGTTAGCGGTATCCAAGCACAGCAAATTTCCCACCTGCAGCTTTCTGCCAGTCCACAGATGCTCATGGTCTGTTAAGGCTTCCTTTTCCTGAGCACCGATGCTGCAGGTGCTGACCCAGGATCTGTCTTCAGAGCCCAGGTATTTTCCTGTTCGGCCTGTCCTCCTTGGAGATACTTCATTCTGGCTCATGTACTTTTCCTCTGCTCACTGTCTGCACTTCAGACCCTCCCTACCTGGGATAAGGGTGCCCGTTTCCCTTTGCCCCCAAATCCCACAGCCATGGACCAATCCCATCCGTTCCTGACCTACCCTGGCTCTTGAGCCACCAAGCTGGGTCAGGACGCAGGAAACACTTTTTCTCTGTTTCATTTGCCTGGCTCCCAGTAGCAACCTCCCTGTGGAGCAAGACAGAAGCCACACTCTACCCCTGCGGCTAGGCCACCTGCACAGGAAAACATTGACTTTTTGTGTGTTCTTCGGGGTATATGAGACATGCTCTGAGAAATCCTCTCTAGTCTTCCTACTTATGAAAGCATTTCCAGAATAAAAACATTTTCCATTGTAGTTCACTTTTTTTAACTTTCACAAGCCATCACTGAGCATTTCGATTTTCCTGACAGAAAAATCTTCAATTTCTTATTACAGGAAATCGTACCCTAAGCAGCAGGATATCAAATTCTAGGAAATCTTTTGGGATGCATTGAATTTCTCCTGTGGAATCAATCTCCTGCTTGGCTGCCCCTACAGCTACAAAGCTGCTGTCTTGTTTCCTTTTCTCACCTCTTGGAAGAGAAAGTAGGAAAAAAAAATCCCATTTCCCCTGTAGGCAGGCCTGAGAGATGGGAAATGATGGATGTAACTTTGAAAGGCTCAACAAGAATCGATTGAAATCCATTTTAATTTCATATAAAGTACACGCTTTGTGATTTTTTAAAAAAATTTGATCAGCACACTTACATGCTATTTATCTGTGTAGTTTCAGTGAAGTCCATATTGAATTTTCAGAAATTCTCTAAGGATAGATGAATGGACCTTCAATTAAATTACACAAATAAAACTGATTTGTCAAACTTCATAAATTTGATTGCTTATAGAGAGTGGTGATTGCATTTGTAAAGTACAGTGAGAGGTCCTTGAAAGACATGAAAAATGTAGAGTAAATGGCCGCCAAAATTATAGTTTCCAGTTTTTGAGATAGCCAGGTTATTTTGAGCAATAAAAACATCCTCTGGGCTGGTTCATATAAAGCTCTTGAAGGGACTGCTGGGTTAGCCCAGTTGGTTAGAGTGCAGCCTTATAACACCAAGGTCGTGCATTTGGATCCCTATACTGGCCAGCCCCCATACCCCCAAAAAACCTCTTGAGCTGTGATAGGTACTGGTTGGAAAAATGTGTAATGTTTTTGGACATATTCAAGGAAAGTGGCTCAGCCAGGTGCTAGGAAACTACCAAGAGCGTAGTCGCTGCAGCCCTTGAGCAGGGAGAGGGTGGGGCTCTGGGAGCAGTGATGGGGAATGGAGGCAGCCCCCCACTCTGCAGAGAGTGAGCAGATGAAAGCATCTGCTCTTGTCGCACGAAGGACACCAATCATACCAACTCTGCCCTTCAGAATTCAAGAGGAACAAATCTGCTCTCACTTGTAATGGGAAATATCACGTAACATCCTCCCAAAGTAAGATAAATCAGGTCCAACAGTCGTAAAAGCATCCGCCAGCTATTTGTTAGCATCATCTTTGTAATGGTGAAATAGGTGAAAGGACTTTAAGATCTCTCCTCTACCTTTCGACTTTCTTAACCTGAAAAGTAATTGCTGTTATTTATTAAGAGCCTCCTGTAGACCAAACGCCTTGCTTCTTTTTCTAATCCTCACAGCCCCGGTGAGGAGCGAGTTAGCCTATCCCGTCTTCTGCAGCAGGAGGCTGGCGCTTACATGACTTGCTTGCTCCGTGGCAGAGCCAAGGTTCAAACTCAGGCAGTGGGTTCATTTATTTTATTTTGGTTATAATTTTAAAAACAAAAGCAAAAACATCTGAGTCAGCTTGAACCCACAGTTGCTTGGTTCTAGAGGTCTAGATGGCTACTACCCTACGGAGGACTGTAGTGGTCTTTCCACTGCACCACACTGCCCTCCTACCACATGAATCTATCAAGTCCTTTCATTACGAGTGACAGAAATTCAGCTCACTGCCTGCACACAGACGGGAGCTTGCTGCCTGCCCAGCTGCACAGATCTGGTGTGGCAGGATTCAGGGATGCCGTCTGGGCCATCAGGTCCATGTCTCTCTGTCCATCCTTCCGTCTCTCCCTGTGTCTGTTTCTCTCTGCTCATTCCTTTGTGTTGTCCTCTTTGTTCCACACAGTGTGCTAGGGAAGGGGGCTTCCAGCAGCCACCTGGCTCACATTCTTCCAGCTCTGTTCCCTCTAGCTCCAAGTGAAAAAGTATGTATTTTGCATGGACTTCTTTGGCCTCTTTGGGTCTCATGCCTACCCCTGCCTGGACCGAGGGATATGGGGTACTGACAGTCCTGCTAGTGACACAGGTTTGGTACAGGACAGAAGTTCTTCAAAAGCTTGGAGGGTGGCAGGACGTTGGACACCAGAAGAACAGGTTGTCCACTGTACTGTTCCAATCAGAGAGACAGTCAGATAGAAAGATTCAAAGGTGGTAAAGAGAATCCGAAGGCTGATAAACGAGGGACTGTGACCTGAGAGACAGCAGCAGCTCTGCCGCGTTAGAGTCAAGCCTTAGGATCAAGGCTCTGCAAGATCAAGGTTCCAGGGATTTCCGAGGCAGCAGCAGGACCTATGTGGACCAGAGCACAAGCCAGCTGTTTGGGAGGAAGTCTGTTAACTGCAAGAGGAAAAGATGGAGCAGGAGGCAGGCAAGGCCCCACCTGAGGCAGAGAGGTTGTGTGGAGACCTGGTGTACCTGATGGCACTGTGACACATTCTGTGAAGGTTCTCCAGTCCCCATGTGTGTTGCCCATTGCTGGCTGTTGAAGACTGCATTCAGTTTAGAAATGCCACAGGAAGACTGCCCCTTGATTTCAGCAAGGAATGTGATAGTGTCTCTTTGTACATTTTCTATAGATGGAAAAATACGGGCTAATGATACTTATTAATACCTCTTAAACAGCTGTTTCTGAACCGTAGTCATTAACAGAGTGATAGAACTCTTTGGGGCAATATATATCGATATGCCTCAAAGCTCCACTTTTTTGGTCCAAAGCCACATTTTCATCAAAGCCTTAATGAGATGACTATAGAGAAGCTATGTATTTAAAATTTGCAAGAGACTCAAAGCTGAGAAGACTCTCTAATACTTGGAGGACCAAACCAAAGTTCAACATGACCTCCTTGATTAGAGACATTTGGTCAATACCGACAAGATGACTAAGGATACATGGAAAGGTCTGCACGTGGAAGTAAAAATTCCATAATAGGCGGGAGAAAATTATCTAGCATTTTGTAGTAGATTATTTTTGGCTAGAAAATGGCATTTCCCTGGTCATATGACCCATGTCAGACCAGTTAGAGCCAGTGATAGCCCATTCTTGCACTTTAAAAAAAATTATTTAAAATGTCCACTTTTCAACAACAAAAACAAAAAAAGTCATGCAAAGAACTAGAACATATGATGCATATACAAGAAAAAAAAAAGCAGTCAACAGAAACTGTTCTTGAAAGAGTCCAGACATTGGACTTACTATATAAAAGACTTTATTTAGCCAATTTTAAATATGTTCAAAGAACTTAAGGAATCTTTGTCAAAGAACTAAAGTATGAGAACTATATCTCACCGGATAGAGAATATCAATAAAAAGATAAGCAATTTTTAAAAAGAACCCAATGGCTGAATTTTAGGCCATGTGCATTAAAGCTCAATTTTTTAAGAAAAATAAATGAATGAAAAAATCATGTCAGTTGGACATAATTCATTAAGCATTTTTTTTTTTTTTCCAGCTTGAAAAACAATTTTGTCACAATTCTGTGGGTTGGGGCTGGGTTGGACTCAGTTGAACAGCTCCTGTGCTGGTTTCACGTGGGACCACTCATGTGTCTGCCATGATTTGTGACTTAACTAGGACTGGCTGGTATAAAACAGCGTCGTTCAACTGCCCGGCAGTTGCTTCTGGCTGACAGCTGGATCGCACATCTCCATCAGGCCAACACAAGCTTCCACAATTGGAATCCTGACTGCTGGACGTGGGGACCAGTGCAGTGTAGGAAAGCTAGATACAGCCGTAGGCTGCATTAGGTACTATAGTATCAACATCAGGGAAGATTGGATACACACGTCCATCACACTGAGTCTGGAGACTTTCTAGCTGAGGGTGAAGACGAAGAATTTTGTAGTCCTGTTATATGAGAAATGGCTGATGAGAACTACAGATATTTCATCACAAGATAAAAAGACTTCGTTAAGGAAGCGGAGACCTCTGTAAATTTTCAGACATTTCAAGGGCTGTCATGTAGGAAAGGCATTGGGTCTTCCTTGTGGCTAGAGGGGGAGAAACTAGGACCTGTGATTGGAATTAGAGGAAAACATAGCTCCTGCCAGGATATTTGTTAGGTGCCCAGGAATGGAACATTCTACTTTGAAGAGGATTGAATTCCCCATCTTTGGAAGTGTTGACACAACAACTATGTGACCATCTGTTTTAAAATCCTCCAAAATTTTTTCAGTCTCAGCCACAAGTAAAGTACAGAAACAAACCAACTCAGCTTAAATTCTCAATTGCCTCTATTATGAAGTTATGGATGAAATACACCCTTTCCTTTCTCTGCCTGGCTCTGAGTCCTGAGAAGTAAGAATAGCTTTGATAGCTTGTAATTTTCTTCTATAACTTAGTAGGTGGTAGAATAAAATAATACACGTGATACCACTTTGTGTTACATATATACACATTTATACCTACATGAAACATTTCTAACTAGAAGCATTTTTTAAATTGAAATAGTTGCTAATCTGTAGAATGCAGGAGATTTAATATTTTTTTAAAAATCCAGATTCCTAGCTTTACTTGGGGAATTGGAAGACCTGTGCAGTGGGTCCACATCCCCACAGCAGCAATAGCTGTGCTGAGCAGCAGCTGCCTTTTAAACCTGGCATGTGCTCTGCCCCCCAGGCCAGCTTCACTCATCCGAATCCTGTCTACCCCAAAGGGCTTGTCTGTGTGTGATCCCTGCCCTGAATGCTGCTTGCTTCCCCACCACCGCGGCTGGCAGGTGACACAGTGGCCATGGCGCGTGGGAGGGTGTAAGCTGTGGACACGTTCTCCTGACACCTTCTCAGACCCGAAGAACGTGAGCGGGAGAGAAAGAGCAAACGCTTCATTCCCACTCATGAGTTTTCTCTGAAAATATGATGTTTTAATTTAAAAACATACTGTAAAATATGGGACTGTTCACTATTAGAGATGAGTTAATAGAATATAAAGTCTGAGGATTTATGGACATATAACATTTGGGTAAAAGTATCTTTTCATTAGTTTCCCTGTTATCAGTTTCTAATTAATAATATCAAAATCTGCCGCTCTCCAGGGCCTGCAAGTACAAGCACCTGGCTCCATTCCTCTTGAGTAGTGGTTACCAAAGTATGTCCCCTGGGGATAATTGTTCCATTGACTGGAAATGAAAAGAGGATCCTGGTCAAGTGAGTTTGGGAAAAGCTAGGTTAGATCAAATGGCTTCAGGTCAATTTGCTGAACATCGATTACTGAAAGCTAATTCATCAAAGCCGGATCACCATACACCAATTCCATGAAGCACTTATTTGCCAGATACACCAAATTTATTGATGGTGATTGTCGGGTTAGGGCTCACAGACCCTTCAAACCCACTGTCAGGCTGGGTCACAGACCCTTCAAACCCATTGTGCAGACTGAGTCACAGACCCCTCATATGCAGGTCATGAGCCAGGTAATTGGACAAGATCTTGGGAGCTGTTGGCAAGGTTGACATGCTTTATTCGGATGCAAGCGCAGCCCCCAGCCCCGACAGCAGCCTCCTGGGGCAGCTGTTCTCCTTTATACTTATGTCAGATAACCCAGGGATACCTGGGTGCGAGTCAGATCACCAAGGAACACCTCGGTGCACATGCGCAATTGCGTCAGACAATAGCCAAGGAACACCTGGGTGCACGTGTGCGGTTAACGTGTTTATGTCAAGCAGGCTAAGTCATGCTCAGCACGATTCTGAACGGCTGAGGGAGCCTGACCGTTTGTTTTCATCTTCCTTACAGTGATTTAGCAGCTTTGTAGGAAATGTTCAGTCTGGATTCCTGATCATTGAAAGATGCTTTCTGAATTTTAACTAAACTAATATTGAGATGTTTCCTGAGATATCAGTTTAAAAAAGAGAGAAATCCTAAAAATGCTGGAAGGCTGGCAAAACAGAATTCAGCATTATTTGGAGACTTCCTATTTGAAATCAATTTTTCTATCTAAAGGTTTGTCATTTCATATGTGACAGGGTTGTTTCAACTGTATTGGATTGCTTTTGAAATGTCATTTTCTTTTTGTAAGGATTTTTAATGTTCTTTTACTAGTTCCTAAATAGCTTATTAGCCGTAATTTTCTGTTTCTATCGATTTAGATTTTAAGTTACATTTAAATTAGTTTAAAATTCTGATGTCCTTGGGATGTTTTGAGTTTATATTTCCCTTAAGTGTTTAATTGCTCAAAACATGAAATTAAGGCTGATGGGCCAATGGAGGAATTGAAGGAAAGGAAAACTTAAAATGATTGAAATTTTAAAGTTAAAAGTCATATTTAGAAATGTCCATAAGAAACCAGAGGCAGCCTAAACAATCTTATTTGGTGTTTCTGGACTCTGTACTTAAAAGGCTCATTAATTAGATTAATTATTATTATTTTCTTTTTAGCCTCGTATCTCATTTTTAAAATAAAAAGCAAAAGGCACCTGCCTCTCTCCTCCCCACTTTCAGGCCTGCTTCTTAGCAGCAACTTTTTAAAAGCTTTTCTGTTTTCAGTACTTCTGATAGTTACTTCTGTACGTCTATATAATATTTCTAGACTTAACTTGCTTATATATCATCAACTATAATCCTCTGTTTCTAGCTTATGAAAAACAGAGATCTAGCTTATACTTTCCTCTCTCCCTCGTGTCTCTTTTATTAAAATATTAAGTAATATTATTATCATTTAATTCTTATATTGGCTACCTGTGAAATGTCAAACAATATACTGAAATGTCTATTTTTCCATCAACTTTAGGTAGCGTCTCCTGATTTCTCACAAGATTAGGTGGAGATTTAGTCCTCTTGTTCTTGATGGGGAATTAGAATATAAAATTCTCAATTCAAAACCATTTTCAATGACAATTTTAAAAGCCTTTTACATTGTCCTCTGAGGTCTGTTGTTTCTGATGCTCCTTGGATTTTAGATCCTTTGTGGGTCTCTCATTTTATCTTTCTGTGAGATTCTAGACTCGGCTTTGCTCTTTGATGTTCTGAAAGTTCACATTGATGTGTCCAGGCCTGGGTAGTTTTTCATTCATGCTGGACCCTTTCATTTTAAAGACTCTTGTCTTCCTCTAGCTCTGGGAAAATTTTTCTCTACTTTTTTCTTTTTAATTTCATTTCCTCTGTTTTCTCTGTTCTTTTATCCTGAAAGTCCTGCTTGTTGGATGTTAAACTTTCTACATTTCCAGTGTCTCGGGCCTTTCACTCTATGCTCTGGGAGTTAACCATGGCTTTATCTTCCAGACCTATAATAAATTTTTATATTTTGCAATTTATTGTTTTAAAATTTACTAGGATTTTTGGTTTTTTTTTTTTTTTTTTTTTTAAAGATGACCAGTAAGGGGATCTTAGCCCTTGACTTGGTGTTGTCAGCACCACGCTCTCCCAAGTGAGCAAACCGGCCATCCCTATATAGGGATCCGAACCCGTGGCCTTGGCGTTATCAGAACCACACTCACCCGAGTGAGCCACGGGCCGGCCTAGGATTTTTTGTTTTGGATTTTTTTTTTATATTTCTCTATTATTTTTTGGATGCAATATCTTATTGAATCTCTCTAAGGATAATTGGTCTTTTAAAAAATTCTCTCCAGTTTTCTGAATGATATCCTTTTCCTTCAAGTTCATTTTTTTTTTCCTGTTTTATTTTACTGTGGTCTTTTTCTTGCTGTCAGCTTTTCTTGAATTTTAGATGCTTCTTGGTTGTCCATTTATATTTTCTAGCAACTTTATTGAGCTGTCATTCACGTACCATCTAATTTACCCATTGAAAGTGTGCAATTCTCAGTGACTTTTAGTATATTCACATAGTTGTGCATCTATCACCACAATAAATTTTAGAACATTTTAATGATCTTCTCCCAAGAAAACTCCACGCTCCTGAGCAGTCAAACCTGCCCCAGCCCTAAGCACTCATTGTCCATTCAGACTTGAAAAATAAGGGAATAGAAAAACTGGCTAGTTGCTCTGGGGGTTTCAAAGTGGAAGTCAGTAAGAAGACAGTGGGTGGGAAGGGGGGAAAGGCACAGGGAAGAAATCAAGTGGATCCCAGTGCCCAGAAAGCCCGGTCTGGGGATCAGGACCTTAGAGAGCCCTGAGAGGGGCTAGTGTTGCGGGTAAGCAGTCAAGCTTCCATGTTCAGGATTCAGAGGACATGTCACCTTAGGTGATGACACAGTGCCACTAGACTTCAGGCTTCGGGGGTGGGAGCATGTCTGTCTTATTCACAGCTCTGTCTCCTGCACCTAGCGTGCTGTTTGACACACAGTCAGTATTATGTATCTGTAGAATAATTCAGTGTCATGCATTTCTATAATGCTTTACAGTTGGCAGTGCACATTTATATACTTATCTTTTCTCTCATTGGAGAGAGGCAGGAGTGCAAAGATAGAGTCCCCATGGTGCTAATGAAACTTCAGCTGTAGGGCCCTCCATTTCCATGAGCCCATTTCCATGGGCGCTCCATTTACATAAGCCTGTTTTAAAACCCTGTGTCCGATTCTGTGTTTGTCACCTTTGCATTCTTAAAGAAGGCCTACAAAATTAAATTTTGTAGTGTCAGGCATCCGAAAACCTGAACCTGGGCCCGCCTTTCTAGAGACAGCAGAAGTCATCAGCCCCAGTTTAGACCTATAAAAGCTGTGGCTCAGAGTCGCAGGCCACGCCTTCTCCCAGGCCACGCCTTCAGTAAGTGGCAAAACATTTTGCACCTGAATGATGTCTTCCTCTGCTGTCCTCTTTGTCCCCCAGGATGGAGATTGGGGCTTCTGATTAATGCCTATGCCCTGGAGACCAGCTGCAGGAGCAGCACAGGACCTGGGTTCTGCCCAGGGCACCCTGGAGATAGCTCTATGTGGGAGGTGTCTGTCCCCCCCTAAGCTCACAGGCTTTCCCTCTGTCCATCATGAACCAAGACAGAAAAGCTCACACACCCTCCCCCTCCCACACAGTTCAGTTTTAGTTATGAAATACCTTTTGAAAGGATTTTCTCTGAGCAAGGCAAATACTGCGTTCTTTCCACTTCTGTTTTTTTTTTTTTTTTTTTTTTTTAAAGATGACCGGTAAGGGGATCTTAACCCTTGACTTGGTGTTGTCAGCACCACGCTCAGCCTGTGAGCGAACCGGCCATCCGTATATGGGATCCGAACCCGGGGCCTTGGTGTTATCAGCACCGCACTCTCCCGAGTGAGCCACAGGCCGGCCCCTCCACTTCTGTTTTTGAGTGAGACTTTTAATCTCATGTTGTTTCATGGTCTTGAAATAAAAAGTCAGATCTAAGGGGAATGAAAAAAAAAAAAAGTCAGAGATCATATTTTCAACTGGCAACTAATTTGGTGATGCTCCCAGGTGGGGAAATCAATGCCTTCCCTGCAGAGGTGAATCACACTTTCCATTGTGTTGTGCTGCTGACTTCTTCTGCTCTGAAAATTAACTTACCCTCCACGCTTTTCAGCTTTTCAATGAAGTATGTTTCATGCTTTCCCCTGACACTAGTGTATGTGTTTGGAGTAGAAATCTGAGCTGGCGGTGCCTGGAGATGATCTCGGTCTGTTGGAGGATTGAACTGAACTCCCCGGGGACAGAGCTCAAGTCTCTCGGTGTCTCGGGGCTGCGTCTCCAAAGGCCTGCCAGCTCCTAAGTTGATGTGGAAATTGGCTCTGGAGGAGTTTCGCTCTTACCAGGACTTCTTTATCCTGCAGCTATCAATCCAGCGGCAATTCCTGCAGGCTAAGCTCTCTGGGGTATTCACGTGGTGAGATAAAAAAGGCAGAGGTTACAGAGGCTTCCTTTCTTCTGTGCATCTTCGCTTTATGCCCATGTCCTCACCCCCTGCCCCTGACAGGGCTAAGATGAACCTAGACCTGGTGAGGGCTATTGCTCATTCCAGCCTTAGAATACTTTCTAACCAGCTGGCACACAGCCTCTGCCCCAGCTCTTCTGCCCAGCCACACAGGCTTCTCCCCCCCCCCCCCGACTTTTCCACAATCCAAGGAACAAAAGTCCTTGAACTTCTGGGACCCTGCTCCATTGCTGGGGCTGGCAATACCTTGAACTTCTGGGACCCTGCTCCATTGCTGTGGCTGGCAGTGCCTTGAACTTCTGGGACCCTGCTCCATTGCTATGGCTGGCAGTGCCTTGAACTTCTGGGACCCTGCCCCATTGCTGGGGCTGGCAATACCTTGAACTTCTGGGACCCTGCTCCATTGCTGTGGCTGGCAGTGCCTTGAACTTCTGGGACCCTGCCCCATTGCTGGGACTGGCATCTCTTGATTAGTCAGTGACTATGCCATATTATAGGTAATTAAGTATTAAGACTGTAAATGATTCAATTAAATGGTAGGTAATTTGAAAAATCACCCCCACTCCTAACAAAGTCTGATCACTCAGGCCTGATGAAGTGGACATTAGGCTCCTGTTCGACCCAGTTCCTTGGCAAATCAGAAGCAAAGTTGTCCCTTTAAAGATTGCATTCCCAGGGCTCCCCTCAGGACACGCCTGCCTTTTGGCTTTGTTTTGTCAGGGTTTCGTCAACAGTGGTGACAGTAATACACAAACTGAGGCACTGGAGGCATCCCCAGGTCCAAGTCTGGACAGTGCTGGGAGCAGCGCAGTTCCCGGCAGTGAGTGCGAGCTTCCTTATGGGAGCGTGTGTAAGCTCCGAAGAATGTAGCAGGCCCAGCCCCCATCTGTCAGCAGCTTCGCATGCTTAGGGCCGCGCACTGACTAGAGCTGTGCACCATCGCGGGCTGCGCAGCGACAGATGGAACATGTCAGCCCGGCCGACACCGAGCCTTTGCGCCCTAGGTGGCCTTAGGTGGAGCCTGGAATTAGCCTCCTCTCTCGAGATGTCCTGCCAGAGGGTGTTCCCCAGCCAGCCCCGAATGCTGGAGTGTGTGTGTGGCCACCCTGGGACCGCGCAGAAGGCGGGGAGCGCATGGCTGCGAGAAAGGAGCATCCAGCGGGGCTGCAGGTTCCAGCCTTGTCCGAAGGTGTCTTCAGTGTCTCCTCAGCTCGCCTCGAGCCAGGCCCGCCGGACTGCATCAGAGCTTTGGCCTCATTTATCTAATGCTCTGAAATCTGCTTCTGTTTATGTCTAACCCGCAGGGTGGCATCCTCCCCGTGGCCACAGAAGTATTTAAAACTAACCAAATTGCCCCTTACTGGCCAGCCACACAACAACAACAAAAACCAACACAAATAAGTAAATGAAACTGACCAAATTGGCCAGGATTTGTTTTTGCCACAGGGTATTTTCCCAGTGGCTTTGGAGCCTCCTCTGAGCGTAGCACCCTGAAGAGTGGCTGATGTTTGGCAGGAGTTGGAGGCTCTCGGTCCTGGCAGGAAGGAGCTTTTCTTGCCTCTCAAACCCCCTCTCAAAGTCGACTGGACGTGCCTAGCAAATCAGGTTTCATCTGCCCTCTTAATTCCTGCCCACGGGCAGTGCAAATGCTAACAAGCTGTGCGGGCAGACAGAGAACAGGAGGAGGGGAAAGACCGTCCTGATTGTGTTGAGAGAGGGTGAGACATTTCGGCCTCCTGGTAAGCTCCAGATCGTTCAGGTGGACTTGCTTCAGGGCACTGACGTCTGTGTTTTTTCCCTATGATGCCATACAATGCAGAGACCACTTTGAAAAGCTTCCTGCCCCTCTCGATTGTTCTTGAGGCCTTACCGAGGCTGGGTGTTAGAGTGCCAAGCTAGTGCAGAATTCAGACCATCACCATCTGGTATCAGCCGTGAGACACTTTACAGTAGAAAAGACGCCTGCGGTGAAAGCAAATTCCGTGTTTGCTGTCATCTTCTCTGTGCCAGGCACTGGCTAACAAGCTTTAGACAGGTTATCTCATTTGATCCTTACAATATTCTTGCCAAGTAGATATTATCCTCATTTCACTGATGAGAAAACTGAAGCTTAGAGAAGTTAAGAAACTTGCCCCAGGAATCAGGATTTGAACCCTAGTCTATCCAAGTCTCAAGAATTTTCTACCATGCCACTCTTACTTTGATAAGAGATAACTTTTTAAAAATAAAATGAATAGCTGCCCTCATTTGTCTTTAAGCTCACCTTGTCATTTAGTTGAAAAGGCTACATTCCTATAATGTGGGATATTTTTTCCCCAGAGACTCCCCATGTGAGCTTGTTGATTTGATGGATGGCCCTTTACACTCGCGTATGCATGCTACCCTCAAATGCTACTGTCATTTACTAGGAAAAAATATAACCCCAGGTCCTGAAAGACCTTGTCAATAGCCACAGCAGAGCCTGGGTCTAAATGACATAAGGATCTCCCTTTTCGTTCTCCCACTTATGGGCCGAAATGGTGATTACTCAGTCTGTTGCTGTGATCTTCTGAATAGGCGGATTGCTCCACTGGGGCTACTCAGCACTGTGAAATGAGGTTGGCTGGTGTGTCCATTATAATTTGGTTCCTAAATTTTCAGCTCACCGGCCTGCCAGTACCATGCTCTTCAGAGAATGTTAAGATCCCATGTCAGCAAACAGAAGTCCATTCTATTAGAGCCTGGCAGATAAAGGACAGAAGGGTTAGTGGGAGGCTTGAGTGTAGCCCCCTCCTTCAAAGTGGTTCTGATACAATTTCAGGGAGGGGGAGGAAGTCAGTGTTTGAGTGCTCCCTGCCTGTCTGGACCATTTTTGCTTCTCGACATGGTGACAAGGGTCAGCCACGCCCACAGGACTGTCAGCACATCTATCCACAGCTTGAAGAAGCGCTAGCTCAGCTTTCCCAGGGGTGCATGAAAGGTCAAAGAAATCCATTTAAATGCATCAGAATTGTGGCTGAGGATGTCAGAGGCTCTAAAGAGCATTCCTCTGTAAGGAAACTCAGCCACAGTCAGGCAGCTTGGACTAGAGGCAGATTCGGGCTGGACCCCATCCAGTCTGTCCTTGTCTCCCCAAAGAGTGTGATAAGTTGAGGTGAGCGAAGGGCTCTGAAGTGAAAAGGGGTTCCGTCCTCAAATTAATTGGGAAACAGTAGGTTAGGTGAGGTTACTGCAGGACACCCCAGAGCCTTCACAGTACACTTCATTCGAAAATGAGGAGCACACCTTTTTACCTGTTAGTGTTTCTGAAATGAGAGTGAGTCTCAGAACTGACATCAGAAGCGGGGCTGGGAATAGGACAAGGCACGTGGGCACGAGGGACACACAGGTAGCGCCCTGAGAGAGAGTGCATCCGGTGCCTCGCCCACCTCACCCTCGCCTGGTCAGAATGCACCCATCTGGCACCAGGCGGAGGACCCAGGTGGGCTGAGGTTGTCCCCACCTGCACAAGATGTGGGAACATAACCAGTCTTTGCAGATGCCTGCTTATCTGATGGCACCTTGGGTGAGTTCCTGAAATAGGGAGCCCGCCTAAGTTGAATTTTAGCTTAGATCTTTTCATTGTCTCTTAAAATACCTTTCAAAAAATTTTTGTGTTTAAAAAAAAAATTCAGCCGCAATTCTGATGCATTTTAATGGACTTCTTTGACCTCTCCTGCACCCCTGGGAAAGTTGAACTAGTGCTTCTTGGAGCTGTGGACAGATGTGCTGATAGTCCTGTGGGTGTGGCTGACCCTTGTCACCAGGTGGGAGGCAAAAATGGTCTAGACAGCAGGGAGCACTCAAAGTGAACAGTGCCTTAACCAAGTGATCAGGTTAGCATCATTGCATCATCAGTGATGTCATGTGGCTTCCGTGTCCCCTCTGATATCATGTAATGAGAAGGGCACTCCACCTCTGTGGCATTTTTCACAAAAACACATCACCCCCGATAGTCTTGAGAAAAACAAGAAATAAACCGAGATCGGGGTCCATTGTATAGAATACTTGGCCAGGACTCCTCAAGAAACCACCATAGTCCAGAGGCGACTGGGAGACATGGCAGCTGAGTGAAGGGCTGTCCTGAGCGGATTCCAGAACAGAAAGAACATCTGGGTGGAAACACAGTAAAATCCAAAGACTGGAGTTTAAGTAATAATAATAGCCAAACATTGCTTTCTTAGCTTTGACAAATGTTCCTTGGTAATGTAAGATGTTAACAACAAGAGACTGGGGCATATGAGAACGCTCTGTATTATCTTTGCAATTGTTCTGTAAATCTAAAATTATTTTAAAAGAAAGTCTGTATTTAAAAAAAGATTATGAATCAGCATTATAAAGGCAAGTTTTCTGTGACACCCCAGGGCGTAATCAAAGGCACTAGAGATTGCCAAATCTCTCGGATTGGATCCCTGAAGCTTGGGTGTGAGAGAAGGTAATGTGACAGTTCTCAGAATGCTGGTTCCTCCTTTATCGACTATCATTCCATTTCCAAGAATCTGTCAAGAGCTTTCAGCTGACACTTAATCAAAGTTGATACCTTCCAGTTACATGTTATTCAATTAAGGAAAATAGGAAACTATAACTGATCCAAAAGAAAAGGCACATGAAATTCTAATATCCCTTTCCAGGATTCAAAATTTTGTTGTTTAGGTGGAGTTTCAAGATGGCGGCGGCTGCGGCGGCTGGCGCGGAGTAGCTGAGGTGGAAAAGGTGGCCACTGGGCCTCAGGCAGCCGGGAAACTTGTGGACCTTCCTCTGGCCATCTCTTAAGGGAGGACTGCTGCTGCTGGCCGGTCGTGGGGGCTCAACGTCACTTTGCCCCCGGCAGGAGAGGCTGCCTCATTTACAGGCAACAGCTTTGAAGTGTGGAGCAGGAAAAGAACTGATTCTTAGCTGCAAAAGCGAGTCTTGAAACAGGGAACACGGCGCCAGGGCTGCTGTGGATGCAGCCAGGATCCCGGAGGCTGGGGCCACACTGAAGGCGGCCAGCTGCCCTATTCAGGATTCGAGGTTTCAGGCCAGCATTAAAGAAGATTCCTGGGAGCGCCCGAGTGGCGCCGCGACTGAACAGCCCGAGGCGGCAGCGCCGAGAACACGGAAGGCAACAAACCAGAGACAGAGCAAGTGCCCAACCTGGCACAGCACTGTGAGTGATCCCTGGCACAGCTCTGTTCGGGGGGTGGATGCCCACGCGGCTCCTGCCTGCACCACCAGGCCACTCACTGCCCCGGTGCTGCCTCCATTTTCCCAGGTGCGGGCAGCTCCGCCCTGCTCGGCCATCACTGAGCCCATTTGCTTGGCCTGGCGCGGGGCTTTCCGGACCCTGCGGGCCGGCCTCCTCTCCCACTCCCTCCGCGGTTCTCTGGCGGGGCTGGGGGTGTGGGGCGTCCCGACCAGTGTTGGGAGGGCTAGAAAGTACGGGCGGGCCGACTGTCACTCCACCACACCCTGGACTCCAGCCCCAGTAAACTTCCTGTTACTGGGAGGCAGATAACATCTCTGCGACCACCAGTTTGGAAAAAAGCCTAACGAATTTCTGGTTGGGAATAGTGTGGTAGGAGAGTTCCCAGGTCCGCTTGAACCTGCCGGAGAGCAGGCTGCAGGCGGGCACTAGACTTGGTTTATACCGGGGGGATACAAAGGTGAACAAGACCCAAGAAAGATCTACACAGTGCTACAAAGGCACCCAGAGAGACCGGTCGTCTGTGCCTAGCAGAAACCTGGTAGACTTCCTGGGCGAGGCGGTGCTGAGCAGGGTCTTGAAGGCCCAGCTGATAGACGAGGGGTGCAGAAGACACACCCCAGCCCAGCACAGTGTGCACAGAGGGGGGAGACGTGCGGCCAGGGAGGCGGAGACTCGACAGAAACCACACACCCGGTGGGGTCGCCACTGCACGATCTAACAGCCTGGGCCAGAGCACACGGAACGGGGAGAAGTCCTGTACAGGAAGTGAAAGCTCAACAGAGATCACACACCCTGTGGTACGTGATCCACCAGCCCAGCAGAGTCCAAGCTGACCAGAAAGGTGGCTCCCCGGAGAAGCCCAAGACCCGAGGCAACCACACACACAAGACACTAGAGGCCAACTGAGCAGTCACGGCGGGAGCCATACCAAATTGGCAACCACAGCAACATCCTAGTTAGTCATTAGTCTCAAACCGGTGGACTGTGAAACCCCCTGCCACAATGAATAAACACCAAAAAAAAGACACCAGAAATACAAAAAATCAAGAAAGTACACCACCAAAAGTTAATAAATCTCATACTCTAGATCCTATAGAACAAGAAGCCCTTGAAATAACTGACAAGGAATTTCGAGTGATAATTCTAAGGAAACTGAATGAGATACAAGAAAACTCAGCTAGACATCATGATGAAATGAGGAAAAGTATACAGGATCTGAAAGAGGAAATATACAAGGAAATCAATGTCCTGAAAAAAAATGTAGCAGAACTTGCTGAACTGAAGAAGTTATTCAGCGAAATAAAAAACACAACGGAGAGTTTAACCAGCAGGCTTGTCGAAGTTGAAGAGAGAACCTCTGAACTTGAAGATGGGCTGTTTGAAATAACACAAGCAGACAAAAAGAAAGAAAAAAGAATCAAGGACATGGAAGAAAATCTGAGAGAGATATCAGACAACCTCAAGCGCTCAAATATCCGAGTCATGGGTATTCCAGAAGGGGAGGAAAATGGAGATTCCATTGAAAACATATTCAACAAAATAGTGGCAGAAAACTTCCCAGGTATAGGAAAAATCACAGATCTTCAGATCCAGGAAGCTCAACAATCTCCAAACGTATTCAACCCAAAAAGGCCTTCTCCAAGACATGTCATAGTCAAATTGGCAAAACTCAGAGACAAAGAGAGAATCTTAAAAGCTGCAAGAGAGAAGCGTCAAATCACCTATAAGGGAGCCCCAATCAGGTTAACATCAGACTTCTCATCACAAACCCTAAAAGCTAGAAAGGAATGGGATGATATTTTCAAAATACTAAAAGACAAAGATTGCCAGCCAAGAATACTCTACCCTGCAAGGCTATCCTTCCGAAATGAGGTGCAAATAGTATATTTCTCAGACAAACAAAAACTGCGGGAGTTCACTACCACAAGACCACCCTTACAAGAAATCCTCAAGGGAGTACTGGGTTTGGTTCCTGAAAAATAACTACCACTGCCATAAAAACCTAAGAAAAATCTAAACCCGCTAGTACAATAAAAATGGCATTCATGAAGAGAAAACAAGCTAACAAAAACACTATCTACAACCTAAGGAACCAACAAACAAAGAAACCAAACAGTAAATCAGAAAGCAAGGAACAAAAGACACCTAAGACAACCAAACAACCAATAAAATGCTAGGAATAAATCAACACCTTTCAATAACAACTCTTAATGTTAAAGGCTTAAATTCCCCAATTAAAAGACACAGACTGGCTGACTGGCTCAAAAAGCAGGACCCAACTATATGCTGCCTACAAGAGACCCACCTCACCCATAAAGATTCACACAGACTAAGAGTGAAAGGATGGAAAAAGATTTACCATGCAAACAGAAAAGAAAAACGAGCTGGAGTGGCTATTCTTATATCTGACAAAATAGACTTTAAACTAAAAACCATAAAAAGAGACAATGAGGGACACTACTTAATGATAAAAGGACTGATCCATCAAGAAGACATAACAATCATAAATATGTATGCACCCAATGTTGGAGCAGCCAGATTTATAAAACAAACTCTATTAGACCTAAAGAAGGAAATAGACACTAATAGCATAATAGCAGGCGACTTGAACACCCCACTGTCAATATTAGACAGATCATCTAGGCAAAGAATCAGTAGAGAAACACAAGATCTAAACAAGACTCTAGACCAATTGGAATTGGCAGATATCTACAGAACATTCCACCCAACAACCTCAGAATATTCATTCTTCTCATCAGCACACGGATCATTCTCCAGGATAGATCACATATTAGGTCACAAATCAAGTCTCAATAAATTCAAAAAAATTGGAATTATCCCATGTATCTTCTCAGACCACAATGGATTAAAACTAGAAATTAATAACAAACAAAACTCTGGAAACTATACAAACACATGGAAATTAAACAGCATTCTACTTAATGACATATGGGTCCAAGAAGAAATCAAGCAGGAAATCAAAAAGTTTATTGAAACTAATGAAAACAATGATACATCATACCAAAACCTGTGGGATACTGCAAAAGCAGTATTGAGGGGAAAATTTATTGCATTAAATGCTCACTTCAGAAGAATGGAAAGATGGCAAGTGAACAACCTAACACTTCACCTTAAAGAACTAGAAAAACAAGAACAATCCAATCCTAAAGTTAGCAGACGGAAAGAAATCATTAAGATCAGAGCAGAACTGAATGAAATTGAAAACCAAAAAACAATTCAAAAGATCAACGAATCAAAAAGTTGGTTTTTTGAAAAGATAAATAAAATTGACAAACCATTAGCATGGCTAACAAAAAAAAGAAGAGAGAAGACTCAAATAACAAAAATTAGAAATGAAAAAGGCGATATTACAACTGATTCATCTGAAATACAAGGAATCATTTGAGACTACTATAAACAACTATACGCCAACAAATTTGAAAATCTGGAGGAAATGGATAAATTTCTGGACACACACAAGCTCCCAAAACTGAACCGTGAAGACGTAGAAAATTTGAACAGAC
The DNA here is from genome assembly GCF_027409185.1 of Cynocephalus volans. Classification (NCBI taxonomy): domain Eukaryota; kingdom Metazoa; phylum Chordata; class Mammalia; order Dermoptera; family Cynocephalidae; genus Cynocephalus; species Cynocephalus volans. Next base: position 7,483,792 of record NC_084477.1, on the reverse strand, counting down.
CAATAACAATAAAGGAGATTGAAGCTGTTATCAGAAGGCTCCCAACAAAGAAAAGCCCAGGACCAGATGGATTCACAGCAGAATTTTACCAAACATTCAAAGAGGAATTGACACCGATTCTTTACAAACTATTCCAAAAGATTGAAATGGACGCAAATCTCCCAAACTCATTCTATGAAGCAAACATCATCCTGATACCAAAACCAGGTAAAGATATAACCAAAAAAGAAAACTACAGGCCGATATCCTTGATGAATATAGATGCAAAAATCCTCACTAAAATACTAGCAAACAGAATACAGCAACACATACGAAAAATTATTCATCACGATCAAGTGGGATTCATCCCAGGGATGCAAGGTTGGTTCAACATACGCAAATCAATAAATGTGATACACCATATTAATAAACTCAAACACAAGGACCATATGATCATCTCTATAGATGCTGAAAAAGCATTTGATAAAGTTCAGCACTCATTCATGACAAAGACCCTCTATAAGTTAGGTTTAGAGGGAAAGTATCTCAATATAATTAAAGCCATATATGACAAACCCACTGCCAATATCATCCTGAATGGGGAAAAGCTGAAAGCTTTTCCTTTAAGAACAGGCACTAGACAAGGATGCCCACTCTCACCACTCCTATTCAACATAGTGTTGGAAGTACTAGCCAGAGCAATCAGAGAAGAGAAGGAAATAAAGGGCATCCAGATTGGAAAAGATGAAGTCAAACTGTCCCTGTTTGCAGATGACATGATCCTATATATCGAAAAGCCTAAAACCTCTACAAAAAAACTGTTGGAATTGATAAATGATTTCAGCACAGTAGCAGGATACAAAATCAACACACAAAAATCAGTAGCATTTCTTTTCTCCAATAGTGAACATGCAGAAGGAGAAATCAAGAAAGCCTGCCCATTTACAATAGCCACCAAAAAAATAAAATACTTAGGAATTGAGTTAACCAAGGAGGTGAAAAATCTCTATAATGAGAACTACAAACCACTGCTGAGAGAAATTAGAGAGGATACAAGAAGATGGAAAGATATTCCATGCTCTTGGATTGGAAGAATCAACATAGTGAAAATGTCCATACTACCCAAAGTGATATACAAATTCAATGCAATCCCCATCAAAATTCCAAAGACATTTTTCTCAGAAATGGAAAAAACTATTCAGACATTTATATGGAACAATAAAAGACCACGAATAGCCAAAGCAATGCTCAGCAAAAAAAATAAAGCTGGAGGCATAACACTACCTGACTTTAAGCTATACTACAAAGCTATAATAACCAAAACAGTATGGTACTGGCATAAAAACAGACACACTGACCAATGGAATAGAATAGAGAATCCAGAAATCAACCCACACACTTACTGCCATCTGATCTTTGACAAAGGCACCAAGCCTATTCACTGGGGAAGGGACTGCCTCTTCAGCAAGTGGTGCTGGGATAACTGGATATCGATATGCAGGAGAATGAAACTAGATCTATACCTCTCACCGTATACTAAAATCAACTCAAAATGGATTAAGGATTTAAATATACACCCTGAGACAATAAAACCTCTTATAGAAAACATAGGGGAAACACTTCAGGAAATAGGACTGGGCACAGACTTCATGAATACGACCCCAAAAGCACGGGCAACCAAAGGAAAAATAAACAAATGGGATTATATCAAACTAAAAAGCTTCTGCACAGCAAAAGAAACAATTAAAAGAGTTAAAAGACAACCAACAGAGTGGGAGAAAATATTTGCAAAATATACATCTGACAAAGGATTAATATCCAGAATATATAAGGAACTCAAACAACTTTACAAGAAGAAAACAAGCAACCCAATTAAAAAATGGGCAAAAGAGCTAAGTAGGCATTTCTCTAAGGAAGATATCCAAATGGCCAACAGACATATGAAAAAATGCTCAACATCACTCAGCATCCGGGAAATGCAAATCAAAACCACATTGAGATACCATCTAACCCCAGTTAGGATGGCTAAAATCCAAAAGACTATGAACGATAAATGCTGGCGAGGCTGCGGAGAAAAAGGAACTCTCATACATTGTTGGTGGGACTGCAAAATGGTGCAGCCTCTATGGAAAATGGTATGGAGGTTCCTTAAACAATTGCAAATAGATCTACCATACGACCCAGCTATCCCACTGTTGGGAATATACCCAGAGGAATGGAAATCATCAAGTCGAAGGTATACCTGTTCCCCAATGTTCATCGCAGCACTCTTTACAATAGCCAAGAGTTGGAACCAGCCCAAATGCCCATCATCAGATGAGTGGATACGGAAAATGTGGTACATCTACACAATGGAATACTACTCAGCTATAAAAACGAATGAAATACTGCCATTTGCAACAACATGGATGGACCTTGAGAGAATTATATTAAGTGAAACAAGTCAGGCACAGAAAGAGAAATACCACATGTTCTCACTTATTGGAGGGAGCTAAACATTAATATATAAATTCACACACACACACACACACACACACACACACACACACAAATCGGGGGGGGAGGGAAGAAGATATAACAACCACAATTATTTGAAGTTGATACAACAAGCAAACAGAAAGGACATTGTTGGGGGGGAGGGGGGGAGGGAGAAGGGAGGGAGGTTTTGGTGATGGGGAGCATTAATCAGCTACAATGTATATCGACAAAATAAAATTTAAAAAAACAAACAAAAAAAAAATTTTGTTGTTTATCCTAAAGGTACAAAAGAGATAAAGATCATGAAAAGTTTATAAAAAGCAATTTGTCACTGTGATATTTAATATAACTTCTGGATGGTCCAAATGGATGCAATAAACCTTTAGACTCTGAAGGCAAAGAACCATTAGATACGAACCGTAGCTGAGATACTGAAGGAGCGAGTCTTAAGGACTCATCTAGAGCGATGTCAGCTCTTACCGTTTAAACACAAAACTATATGAGGGTACTTGAAATCAGGTGTTTTTTTCCACCTCCCCATAAACTGCTGTTAAATCAGTGAGGAGCTTATAATGGATGATGTCTGAGTACCCCAGAAATAAGGCAGGGCTGGAATGCGTTTTCCCAAATGTAACTGCCTATGAACACTGGGGTTCTGTGGAACACACTTTGAAGCACTCTTTCCCATGCTATTTGCTGCCTATTCATTTGATACAGGATGAACTCAGCCTGAAGGCTGTTAAGATTGTAGCTCTGCGTCCAAACGCACCCTGAGGAGTAAGACCCAACCTCTTGACTGATTGCTTGATTGAGCCAGGCTTCAGGTTACCTGAGATGGATGCTTTTCAGACTGAACGTGGTAAGGATGCCCCAGCCCTGCCCACTGGAAAGCGGGGAGGTAGACAAAGCTGGCAAAGGCTTTCCCTCCCTCCTGCAAGAAAGGCACGGAGCTTTAGGAAACTGACATCTGTCGCAGAGAGAAGAAACACACGCTACTCTTAACATTGGCTTAGGCGACGTCTGGCAAGGTTTCCAATTCAAAACTCCCGTGTTGTAAGCCGGATTCCCCTGCACGCATACACGCACACTTGTCTTCCTCAGTCTCGTCCAGAATCTGAGCCATTTGTTTGGAGGCCAATGTGAAGGTTGTTTGAGCACAGCACCTGGCTTGGCGGTGTTTTCTGTTCTCTGGTCAGCAACGGGATGAAGTGTCCTTTCAATCACTGGCAAACCAGAAAACCTTAAAAGTAACTGTAACCAAAGGAAAAAGACTGTCCCTCAGTCCCAACATCGTAGCCTTTTTGAGAGTGGTGCGGGAAGGTGGTCTGTGTGGCAGGCATCTCTCTAGCTGCTGGAAACTTCAGGTTGTGAATGGCTATTTTGGGACAAGGCTGTAAAGGCAGTTGGCTCCTGCTGTGGCAGAATAATAAATGAGTAAGAAAGCTACTCAGGCACAGATTTGCCCCCCAAAGGCACAGAGGCAGGGTCTGAGAGGACCTGTAGCACTTCTCAGATGCCTTGGGCCAGTGCTGTCTCCTCCCCACGGGTGAGGACGCTGAGTCTATCTCATGGCTAGTGTTCACTCACTGTAAACAGCTGCCTTTTAGCCAGTTCACCCTGTGAGATCCTGTGTGTACCTCTGTTGTGAAGGACAGTCATTTATTAGCCTCACTAAGGTAGACAACTGTCATTATAGGAAAACAGTAACTGAGGGTGGGCTCTTGCTGAAATATTGACGAGTATGTCATTCGCACAACTGTGTGGAAGCAGACTTCTGAAGTTCAAGTACTGTTTACTTGGGATTAGCTCAAGTTTGGTTAAGAGGCGCGTGGAATTTGGAGGAGCTGTTGATCGTCCTGTATGTGGTGAGAGGAACCAGGCCAACACTTGTGATCTAAGGAGGGGAAGGGGGCAGGGGCGGGTGCTGAGGGACCACCCACCAAGAATCTGCATTTTGCTCTAAGTGCCGATTCTGAAACTCAGTGCAGGCAGTGTGGGGGGGTAGGGGGTGACATTGAGAGAGGACAAAGAAAGGAATATCTGTTCCGTTTAGAGAGAGGTGTTGCCTATGTCAAATGAGATTTTAGTGAATCCATGTAATTGGGCCACTGTGGTCAATTGTAAATCTTATCAGCGGCTGGGTGTTGCCAGAAAAATCTGTTCTCTCTAAGCTTGTCCCTTTCTACAGTAGTCTGGGTGATATTTGTTGCCTACTCCCTGTCTCAGACCTTTTGGTTCAGAAAGTTCCCCATAGCAGCATTCTCCGTAGGTTACAGAATATAAACCACAATTAGTGCCCAGCCAGCTGCTGAGGCCACCGTTCACTAGCTCTCAGTGTGTGTTCGTGCTAGCTTACACATCATCTTCTCCTTTTTTGTTTTTTGACAGTTTTATGGAAATGTAATTCATATACCATACAACTCACCCATTATAGTGTACAGCTCAATGGCTTTCGGTATATTCACAGAGTTCTGCAGCCATCTCCACAATCAACCTTAGAACATTTTCATCAGCCCAAAAGTAATCCCATACCCATTAGCAGTCACACCCCAATCCCCCTGGCCCTCCAGTCCTGAGGCACCCAGTAATCTGCTTTCTGTTTCTCTAGATTTGCCTAACTCGGCCTTGCCTTTGTGCAAATGGTCTCATCCATGAAGGGAAAGCTAATTGGAATATAAACTCCAGGAGAGTGGGAACTTCTGCTTTGTTTAATCTTGTATCCCCAGGGCCTAGAACAGTGCCCAGCACAGAGTAGGTTCCCAAGAAATTATTTGTTGATTGATGAAGTATATCATACTTCCATTATTGAATCCCTGGAATTATTTATAAGGGTAAACATTTAAAAAATAATGTGTTTGAGTATTTTATAAACAATAAAATGCTATAGAAATGTATAACTTCCTTTCTTTTTAGTGGAAAGAGTCACAGAGGTGGCTGTAACAATACAGAAAACCTGCAAATGAGGTGAACGTGTAGTTTCTAGAACATGTAATTTCATTTTCAAGGTGCTAAAGAACCAGCAATCCTTTAATAAAGTTAATTTATTAAAGCATTTTGAGGTCATAAAATGTTAATGCCCCTCTCTAGGTTTTCACACTTTACCCTGGAGAGAATTGCATTCTCTCTGGCCCTCGTTAAGAGCAATATCGTGGTGGCAGGGGCACTGTGAAGAGGACAGGGGGGCTGTCTTGGCTTCCAGCTATTTGATATCTGGATAAGGACCGGGAATTTGCAGTACTATTTATTCATTTCTTTGTGTTCAATATTCCTTTTCATCTTTTTTTTCCCCTATAGAAATAAAAAGGTGGTACTTTCATATCTCCTTAAAACGACAATGTAGAATTTAACCTCTTTTTCCTTGTCTCTGCCCACCTAGGGCCTCAGGCAACTGGATGCTGAGAAATCATAAAGGATCCTGGTTAGAGGGTCTCAGCAGCAAGAGAGGGCCAAGCAGGAGGCTGAAGACTAGGTTCTAGATCCAACTCTTTTTTTTTTTTTTTTGTCGTTTTTTCGTGACCGGCACTCAGCCAGTGAGTGCACCGGTCAGTCCTATATAGGATCCGAACCCGGGTCGCCGCGCTGCCAGCGCAGCACTCTACCAAGTGCGCCACGGGCTCGGCCCTCTACATCCAACTCTTCATTAATTAGCTGTAACCAGACAAGTCGCTTCGGATCTCTGGGTCCCCGTTTCTTATCTGGAAAATGAGTGTGTTAAGCCAGACGCTCCCTAAGTGCCGCCCAGGTCTTAAATTACATAATTTTAAGGCACATCCAGTTAAAAAGCATCGATCAAGTACCTGCCGCTTCTCCAGGACGCTTTTACGTGGTGGGATGGGAAAGGGAGCGTGTCGCTCCGTGGGGCATCTGCCGCAGTGTATAATGCCACCTGTGAGAGTGTGTACCCAGCTGAATCCAGCTGTGCAGAGCTACACGGAAGCAAAGTCAGGGGCTGTCTGTGGGAGCGTTTGACTGATCTAGAAGTGAGTTTTGAGCTGGGCCTTGAGGAAAGCATGGGATTTGGGTTGGGTGAGAGGTCATGCACGTAGGCTTCCCAGGTGGGGAACAGCCTGGTGGGGCAGGAGGCAGGAGGAATAGGGGAGAGAGCTCTGGGCAAGGAGTCTTGAGTGCAGGGCTTATCCCAGCTCTGGAGCTAACAGGCAGTACAGGCTTCCATGTCCCCTCCTGTGTCTGGGCCTCAGTGTCCCTCCCCATTATGTTGATCGTCTCTAAGAGCTCACTGGAAGGCAGTAAAGATTAATGATGGCAGCAGATGTCATGAGGGCGGCAGGGCCTGGGGCAGCATCACAGGTCCAGGTTGCTGCACTTTGAAGCTTTGTGACCTTGCACATGTTGTTCAGTCTCCCTGGGCTTCAGTTTTCTCATCTTAGAGCACAGTAATGACCTTGAAGGGTTGCTGTGAAGAGGGTGTGAGAGGCTCGGTTAGCAGTGTGCATGCTCAACGGCGGGCGGTGGGGGCTGTTGTGTTTCTAAAGCTCTTCTGTGCGTGAAGCTGAGTTAAAGGAGGGGTTCTGCAGAAGCAACCCAAGGCAGTAAGGCGTTGCAAAAACCCAAGACTGGCCGGTTAGCTAAGTTGGTTAGGGCACAGCCTTGTATACACCAAAGTCACAGGTTCGCATCCCCATACCGGCCAGTTGCCAGACAGAAAACAAAGAAAGAAAAGAAAAATAAAAAAACCTGGTGGGACATACAATGGAATATTTATTATTCAGCCTTGAAAAGGAAGGAAATCCTGTCCCATGCTACAATGTGGATGGACCTCAAGAACATCATGCTACGTGAAATCAGCCGGTCACAGGAAGACAGACCGTGTGCGATTTGCTTGTGTGAGGTATCTGAAGTAGCCAAACTCATAGGAGCAGAAAGTAGAAAGACGATTGCTGGGGGCTGAGGAGAGGGGACGTGGGGAGTTGTTCAATGGGTGTAACATTTCAGTTTTGCAAGATAAGAACGTTTGGAGACTCACACAACGTGAATGTGGTTATTAATACACTGAACTGTACACTTAGAAAACTAGCGGAGCAAATAGATGATGCATGCTCTTTCATTTTTATTTAACAAATATTGAAGTAAATGAAATATGTAAAGCACTGTGCTTGGTGCTAGGTATAGGAGCAGAGATACACGGATGACTGAGGCAGAGGAGGTCCCTGCCTTCAGGGAGGGTAGTTTAGGAGAAGATGGAGTTTTTGTGGAGAGACCTCAATTCTGGGTCCAGGTATGTCATTGCTGGAGCAGTGACCTTGGGCAAGTTACTTAACTCTTCTAAAATTTAGACTTCCATACATGTAAAATAGGAATAATTAATATCTACCTTGCAGATGTCATAGGAATAAATAATTAAATGACCCTCGCCTCAGCCACTGCCCCGTGGTAAGAGTCTCCTTTCAGATCTAGGACCAGGACAGCAAGAACAAAGAGGACTTAGCCACAGGTTGAAGGTGTGAAGCCTTCTAGAGGAGCTTGCTGGGAGCTGCTGTGGGTTTCCAAGCTAGGAGAGAGTAGGGAAATGGAAGAAACCTCCAGAGAGTGACCGCTAGCAGGTGCTGGCAGACTGCGGGGAGGCACTGCAGAATTCCTTCCCGTCATGTCTGTCTTCCTTCGTGTCTGTCTTAAGGCAAAGCTGGATTCTCCTATGTCTGGGTGGCTTTTATGGGGTCCTCTCCAAGAGTGACACACCCAGATCTCTGCTGAGCTCTTGATGGGGCTTTATTTTGAAAGATTACTCAGTTACTGTTCAGCTTGCTTGAGAGATCGATGCTTTCCATTTGTCTGTCTTTTGTCCATTCATCTGTCCGTTCATCTCTACAGCCAGCCTTTCGAGGGTCTCACTACAGAAGAGATGCTTTGTAACCTAGAGCTCAGCTAAGAAGCATCTCTTCATTCATGTCATTTGCCTAAAGGGTGACTTATATTCTCGTGAACTGCCAACTGTGAGAAGTGCAAAGTCACTTTGAGGAAATGCCTCATGCCAAGCCTATGCAGGACACTGCTGTCCACTTTTACCCAGGTGGCATGGGCCTCGTGCTTTCAGACACTGCTCAGAAGTTGGCTATAATTCAAGGGACAGGACCCACAACCGCTTATAGTCAGGAGTAGGAGAGGAAGTGGACGTGTGACAAAGATGTCAACCTGTGCCTTTGGGGCCCTAAGTGGGAAGCGCCGGTGTTTTGCTGTCGTTTCTGGCCAGGCCAGGCCTGTGAAGAGGGTGTTCTTCTGGCAGCCTGTGGCTCTCCCTTGCACAGTCAGCCATGGGAAGCTAAATCTGGGAATGTTGCCCACCCCGCAGTACCTCTGGTGCCCCGCCAGAGTTTTTGGTACAGTGTAGTTTTATCCTGCAGCAAGTCTGGTCCTGAACCAGGGAAGCTCTTCCAATTTTCTTCCCTCATTTGGGACTCTTGCTTCTTTGCCTGTCCTTTCTTCTGCAGAGTGAGAGAGCAGAGATCCTTGTCTTGCAGGCTTCCTTGAAAGGTCACCCCACAACTAAAGAGAATGACTTGGAGAAAAAACAGACGAGAAGAGTCCACAAGGCAGAAATTGGAACAGCCAGAGCTTCTTGAATGAACATCTATGAAAATTGTCCATATGGCTGCATTTGATAAATCCTGCCGAGACTGCTGACATGAGTGGGAGCTTTGCCTGGATGGTGTGGTTGGCCTGGGACGTTGTAGTGACGTGCAGCACCGAGTGCAGATATCCTGGTTTTAGAGGACACGTGGTCTTTTCCCTTGACTCGGTGCCTTTTTCTGGTGTGCTGCTCCAGGCACAGACGCTGAGAGCCTCAGGAGCACGTGAGAGAGGAAAAGCTGAGGGGAAGGGCAGAGAGGGGAGGGAGGGAGCCAGAGAAACGGGCTTTGAAATTGTCCCGAAGAAGATGGAAGAGAAAGAAGAAGTGAATCAGGTCCCCTCAGTGCCATTCCTTTGGCAGGCTGGCGTGTTCCCTTTTGTGCTTTCTGGTCCGGCCTTATTCCTCTGAAGCCAGTGGCCTCTTGTCCCTTTATTTCACACCAAAGAACTGAGCTCTGCCTCGGCAGGGCTCTTCTTGTGCCCGTGGATGGCAGATAGAGCATGTGGTAATTAGGGAGGCAGAGACTGAAACCCCCTTCACCAGCCAGTGTCTGAGCACTTTGCCTGCCCCTGGACCGATGGCACCAGAGCAGGGGACATGTCTCACCCTTGTCCACTGCCATCTATTAAGCATTCTTCTGGACTCAGCCCTGCTCTGGTAGTGACTTGAAGAGAGTCTTTTATAGGAGAACTTTTAAAAAATGAGCTTAGATGCCTTTTGATTGAAGAGTTAGCAGGAGCTGCAGAGAGCCAAGCACAAAGTGGCTGTGTGGCCGAGCCGCACTGGAGTGGCAGCAGGTGGGAGGTCAGGGGGGTGGCCGGAGAGAGGACCAGTGAGTCCTGGTCCTCAGCTGAGCAAGTGAGCGTCGGCAAAGTGAGCCATAGCAGTGCAGTGTCAGCGGTGCAGTGGCCGAGCTCCAGGAGCGAGGCCGCAGCCAGTGGCATTGGGGCTGTGGCTTTTTCTACACAGACGAAGGGGACCTCTCAAAGTAGACGTCATCTTGGGTTGGGTTACGTCTGGCTTTTGCAGTGATGATGCTGAATACCGCACTGTTCCTGTCTTCCTGTTCTGAAATGTGTCCAGTGTGTCTGCGAATCCTGTTTAGCCGAGTTCGATTCCAGCAATCAGTAATAGAAACTCATTCCTGGGTCTGGCTTCCTTTTTTTTTTTTTTTTTTGGCAGCTGGCCGGTATGGGGATCCAAACCCTTAACCTTGGTGTTATAATACCAGCTCCAACCAGCTGAGCTAACCGGCCTGTCTCCTTGGTCTGTCTTGATGCAGGTGCCCTGCCCCCACCCCAGGAGCGCTTCCTGGGACTTTACCACCGCTGTCTAGACCAAGATGGACTTCGTTTTCTCTTCTTCTGAGTAGAAGTAACCCATTTGGAAAAAGTCCTTGATTTCTTGGGACATTTAGGAAGGAACTTCTGTATCTTATTATTCTGCTCCCTGTGAGCTTTATTGGACACACTGACTTCTTCCCCACACTCCAAAGCTTTGTCTGGAATATGCTTGAGGTCCCCTGGCTTATCTTTTCCCACAGAGGTATGTTGCTCTTTTAGACAAATCGTTTGCCACAACTCACCCATTCACCCAGAAAAGGTAAACTTTGCCAGGCAGCCACAAGAGATGCTTGGAGGGGGGCTCTGATGAACTGGGAGGGTCACAGGATGGGTCATCACAAGACCCAGGTCCAAGGCCTGCACTCTGCTGCTTCCTGGCAGGCTGTGCAGCCCTTTTAGGGCGCATAATTTCTGAATTTGTGAAAATAGGGAATCTAATTCCTGTCTCATAGGGTGAGACAGTGGCTGCAGAAAAGCTTTAAGACTGTAAAGTGCTAAAGAAATTACCTATGTCTCCATCCTTATCTAAAAAGGGTGTTCTAATGCCTTTGAACCAGACAGTAGGCACACAGAGAGGTGCTTCAGGGACAGAGAAGCTGTTGTCACCACCCACCTGGCCTCTGACAATGGGGATCTGGGCACTTCCGTGACCTGTGATGCTCAAACCTTAATGTGCAGCAGAGTCACTCAGGGACTAAACACACCAAGCCCTAGGCCCCACCCCTCTACAGTCTGCATGGTGGCTCTGTGCGTAATTATCTCCCCAGCTATTCTGATGCGAGTCACCCAGGAGCAACACTTAGAGAAAAATTGGAGTGCACAGCTGGTACTTAGTGACTGCGGAGACTGGTTGCATGGGTGGAAGGGGAACACAAAAGGACGATGTCCATGTGCACCCTTGGGTGGGATGCAGGAAATACTTCACGGTGAGTTAACCGGCCGCTCTTCTTGGCCCCGCCACCAGAGTCCTGTCTGTTAGCAGTTGCTGCCTGTGTTTGTTTCTGGCTTTTTGGTGGTTGTAGGTAAGAAGCAACGCTGGGCTCCCAGATTTCTTTTGCCAAGTTTTGAATCACTTAAAACTTTGGAGGGAAGGCCCGAGCACATTCTAAGCCGTAGCACGTTCTAAGATGCAGCTTCCACACATGGCAGGTCAGCGGGAGTGTAGCCATAACACTGCGTGCATCCCTGTGCCTCTTGGAGGGAGGTCACGGGGTCCGGTGGGGGTCATGGACATAAGGGCATCTTTGGTTTCTTACACTGAGGATCCCACTTTCTGGTGGCAGGAGTTGCCCGGCTTGCCTTCAAGTGCTTTTCCTTGGAGGTTGTACCTGGATACTTAGAGTAGGGATCAAGTCCATTGTCCTGCTCTGGCTTTCTGTAAGCTGATGATGCCTGTGAGCTCAGTTTACCCTTCATGTGTCTCGAGCATTAACAGAAGGCGGTTTTGTGAGGAAGATGTCTTGGGAGCCTTCAGTGAAGAGTGTGTGTTGTGGAACCCATGAAATAAGGTCATTTTTGAGGATCTGGAAACTGAGGAAAACATACCTGCTGGGAATTCCAAAATTCTGTCAGGTAGAAGGTCCCAAAGGTGATTCCTTGGTGGAATTCGTAGCAGAGCTGGCACATGCTTACGGGGCCTCACATCCTTTAGAAAGAGCAGCTCCTCAGCAGTGCTGGTCACACAGCACAGGACATCACAGTGTTGTTTAAATCAAACCCTGCGGCGGCATCCAGTTTGCAGGTGTCTGGAGTTGTGTGTGTCAAGTCCCAGAAGAACAAGACTTCAACACAAGTATGCGGGTAACAACAGCGTTCTCTTTCTGCCCCAAATTATGCAAGATCAGGAAAGAAGGACTCATCTTTTAACAAGCTGAGCTGTATCTGTCTTTACCCTTGATGCTGTCTCATGTACTTTTCCACCTTAATTTTCTCATATGTCTAAGAGAACAATGGTCCGGGTAATTGGATGTAGCTATAAATTGACATTATTAAATTGTTTACATTCAAAGCAGGAAGATGCCAGAAATGCAAGATCTTTTCCTCAGAACTGCAGTTCAAACCGTACTTAATAGTCATGTTTTACTCCCTGGCCAGACAGTTAAGAGCACTGACTTGGATTTACGTTCCCTTGTCTAGCTCTCCCAGTATATAAGAATGAATAGCAACTGGCCTTCTGTTTCTTTTTCTTTTCTTCTAATTATAAAAGTTATGCTGTCATGTATTTTTTTTTTTTTTGTGACCAGTAAGGGGATCGTAAACCCTTGGCTCGGTGTCGTCCGTACCGCGCTCAGCCAGTGAGCACACCGGCCATCCCTATATAGGATCCAAACCCGTGGCCTCGGCGCTCCCAGCCGAGTGAGCCACGGGGTTGGCCCATGTCATGTATTTTTTTAAATGCACAAAAAGGTGAAACAAGAAATCCACAATCCCGTCACCTAAAAACAACTGCAATGAATATTCTGGTGTATTTCATGCCAGTGACTCATCTATCCACAGGTAAGTCTCCATGATTTAACCCAAATGAAAGAGCTGTTTAGGTGCTTAATACTGTGCTGTCACATGTCACCTACACTTTAATTAATTGTGCCTCTCTCAGAAGGGCAGCTCCTCTACTAGTCCCAGTTCTTCATGGTTTCCAGAGCCTTTCCCAGCTTCCTGGTCTTATTTGGCGGCCTTGCCTGGAGCTTCTTGAAATCACAATAAACTCTTTGACGTGCAGGGCTATTACCCACCTAAGCCTTCAGCCTTGCTGTAAAGGTCAAGTAGATTAGTTAGACAGGGGCTTGCCCTGCTAACTCCTTGCTGGTTATCTCTTTTTAGTTAATTACTATTCATGTACTTCTCCCAAATGCCCTTAGGCTGGGGAATAGCTTTCTTTCTGGCTCGTCTTACCTTCTTGCCTGGTTTGATTCTTCTGCATAGACAGCCTCGCTCACTGAAGGGGTGGATTCATTTACCTCTTATCATAAGACCTGGAGGAGGGAGGTTTGTCCCTGTGTGGTGCGTTGTTGACCCTGGGAAGTTTTATCTAAGGGAACATTTTCAAATGAAAGGAGATGTCTCATCACACTCCTGCAACCTGCCTCTCCCCCCTTACCCTGGCTGCATCTCCATTCCTTGTTCAGATTAAACTCTCCTGTGCGGGTACGTGGGATTCTCTCACTCACAGTAGTTTTTATTTTACTAAAGAAGAGGTGTGGTGCTAATGATTATATCCTGATAGATGATTAAGTGACCCCCTCTCACCACCCCACTCCACCCTGCTCTGGGTGACTGAGCCTTTCTTTTCTATTCCTGCTACAGGGTGAGTTTCCCATTCATGCCAAAGGACGGAGAATGTTCTCTGTTGGGTTACCCTGCAAGGTATGGGTCCCTTGACCTGCCCCCCAGGCATGCTTTCATAGAAAACACACCTCCCTCTCTGAGGGTTCAGCACAGCTTCTGACAAAGCACAGGAAAAACGTATCCTGACTGTATTCACTCATCCCTCACCTGTTCACCCAGCAGCAGTGGAGGTACCTGGGGGGTGAGTGGGGTGACCCAGGGCAGCTCCTGCACGAGGAGGAGGGCTGGCTCTGAGCACAAGCCCGTCTTCATCATTGCAGAGGACACGGCAGCTCAGGGACTCAGGGAGTCACAGAATTTTAGAATCAAAAGGTACTGTGAAAGTGCTCTAGTCCATTCTCAGGATGTTCTGCATGAGAAGACAGGGCCACCGAGGTAAAGTGACCTGCCCACACATGTGACTGACTGATGTGGCCAGCAGTCAAGTCCTGTCAATGGGCTGACACATGCCCCAGAGGTCAAGCCAATCTCAAGCCACTGAAAATAATTATCACCTGCTTCCAGTGACATTCCATAGCCCTGTAAACGGAAAATCGATTTTGAAACAACCTAAGCAAAGGAGGAGGAGCATTTTCTGAGCTAGGACAATGTAGTAGGAAGAATGGGGGCTTCGGAGTCAATGCAAACCCGTGTTCAAATCCAGATACGTGTACTAGCTGGGTGAGCTCAGGCACTGTCCTTAACCCTCAGAACCTCAGTTTTCATCATTTATAAAACGAAGATAGTAACACTGAAAAAAAAAAAAAAAAAAGAAAAAGAAAAGGCCAGCTGGTTAGCTCAGTTGGATAGAGCACAGCATATAACACCAAGGTCATGGGTTCGGATCCCCATAGTGGCCAGCCGCCAAAAAGTTAAAAAAAAAAAAAAGAAAAAACACTAGCCTTCAAGCATTCACCAAAAATATTAATGGAAAAATATTTATAGAACACCTAATTTTAATATTCAAGAACAGTTATTAGTCACTTGCGTTTAAAAATGTGTGCACTGTTCACTGATTTGTGTTTAGGAAAATAGTTTTTTTTCAAATCTGAGATTTTTTTTATGTATCTAATAGAGAGGCCAGTAATAGAATTGTGGTTGAAAAGCCAAAGTGACAGGAACAGCCACATTGTATCATTAACTGTTCCAAAAACTTCTGATCAGGTGTTTTTCTGAATTCTGTAGATCCTAAGCCTCAGTTCTTTAAAGAAATAATGTTAAAAGTATAGTGTTAAGAAGCCCAAGGCTTTCAGCATTTCAAACCTGTCTGGGAGTGCAGATACTAAAAGCATAACAGATATTTAATGGAATCTGTCTTTTTGATGATAATTACAGCATTCTGAAGTAGGCTTTAAACACATCTGTATACATGAACTGCTGCTTCAAAATTACTTGCTTCAAGGGGGCATTCGGTATCTTGCTAAACTTTCAAGTCAGATAACTACTGTTTAAATTGATGGCAGGTGTTTGATCTATAAATAAGAGTTGTACTTTGCACTTTAGTGCTGTTTACCTGCCCCATGGTGCTCATCTGCATGCACCAGGAAATCGGAGAGGCCATAGGGGTAGGCGTCAGTGACATGCCAGGATGTGACAGCTGAAATGCAGCCTCCACACTTCTCAATCCCGAGAGGGACTAGTTCTCCTTTCAGAGACAAGAGGCCCTGTTGAATTGGAAGCTGCACTGATGAGCCTGAAGGGAGGTGAGAAAATAATATCAGGAGGGTAAAGAGCACTAGAGACTTGGGCCAGTACCGATAACCTCAGCAGCTACGAAAGAAATCTTCCCTAGTTCTTTTTTTTCATTCAGCGTCAGCGTGGCAACTGCACTTCCTCGGTCTCCTGGCCATGTGACTTCTGCAGGCACATTCTTTTGCAGTGTCCTGCTGCCATCACATTTCACTCTGCCATGGAGGAATTCTTTGGAAACCAGTCCTTTCTCCAGAGTTCCCAGTTCAGTTCAAATCACATGCTGGTCCTAGGGCTTATATAGGCCAGACACGTAAACTACGATGGGCTCTCCTTTTTCTAAGCTCTTTACACCCCAAACTGCTGCTCAGGGCCATCAACCTGCAGCCCCCGAATGCTCCTGCAACAGGGGCATCCGCAGCACTGTTCAGAGGGACGAGCAGTGCTTGATCAGCATGGATGGGGAGGCTGCAGTGGAGACAGACGCTTTTGCCGAATAACAGGGTCGATGGTGCTATAGACTGGCTTCCTCACTGCTCACAGGTTACCGTCCCCTCGGTACCAACCCTGTCTGTATGAGCACCCTTACAGTTCTAGAAAGGGAATAAGGAGGATTTGGGGGAAACTCTAACACAGATGCCCCACCTCAGGACACCGCAGTTGTAGATTTGTCATCCCCCAGGGCGGGTAGGGGTCATCCTGCACAGGTCGCTATAGAGGGTGCATGCCTCGCACTTGAGGGTCTCCGGGAGGGGTTGTAGACTCCCATTTCTGTGTTCTGGGACAGCCTCTCCCAGCCTGCTGGCTGAGAGGCCTCAGCTTGGTTCCTAGCAAGGGAGGGGTGTTTGCTCCAGAGAGCTGCTCTAACTCAGGGGCTGAGCTGTCCTGGGATGCCCTCCCAGAGCGTCCTTACCTGGATTTGTCCCCTCTGTGACCAAAATCTTGGCTCCAGTGGTAAGGAAGAAATTGAGCTCAGGAAGAAATGGCTTCTGCTGCTTTCGCTGTAGCATGGGACCCACATGGCTGGGTTAGGAGCTGCTGATCCCTGAGGGAGACACGTGCAAACCCCCCTGCAAGCCTGGCTCAGCAATGTGGGACCACAGGTGTGCTACAGAGGGGTGAGGAGAGAAAACGGGTACACAGTGAGAGAAGAGAAGACTGGCAGATGGTTGTGCAGTTTTTTACCTTCTCTTATTTGCCTGGCAGAAGAAACTGTTATCCATTTACCAGATGATCACTAGTAACAAGGTCCATACTTGTGAGGTATTTGATAGCAGTCAGCAGTAGGAGCCAGAAGCAGTGCGGAGGCCTCAGTTATTTGGAGACCTCACGAAAAGCCTTAGTTTGACCCCGGCCTGATTTTTTAAAATCACAACTTCATTTCTTTCCATATAAAAAGTTCAGTCCTGGGGTGGGACAGCATTGCCCAGAAGAGGCTGAGGCACACTGCAGTCTTGATGGAGACAGACACCCCCACATCTGCAAACCTCGAGAGCCACTTAGTGGGCCGCATGGGCTAGAGGCAGGGGGACGTGGTCAGCCACGCCTGCCTCCTGCACCTGCTCCCAGGAGGGCTGCTCCTTCCTGGCTTGGTGAGTTCTCCCACAGACGGAAAGTGCTGGAAGGCTAAACTGCTAACTTTTCAAGTTCTTATGAGACCTGCTCATTTCCTTTTTTGTTGGAGACCTGCCTGTTAGCTCCTTCCCTTTTTCCTTTCTGGATGATGTTTTGAAACATCTCAGAAGCAGGTGGAGGGGACGCGTATTTGTGTGTGTGCCATGGGGGTGGGGGGACGCGTGCCCATATAGCGGCCTGGCTCTGAGATACAACGAATCTAGTATGGCATCTTTGGATCTGATTTTAAAAAAGCAAAGAAACACCCCAGCCAAGAGCCTTTATCTGTTTAATGTACCAGAACTCAACTGCAGGAAGCCTGTTTCTGTATTAGCATATCACGAAAATGCTCGGAGCAGCTGCCTGGGAAAGGCTAGTTTATTATCGCCAGGGGCCGTCCTGGGTTATGATCTGGAAGAATTTGAATCACCCTTTACATTTTTTTCTGTTCTCATTTTGATTTTGGCAGTGGCAGAGAAAAGAATGCTCCCAAGAGATTCAATTATTTCCCTTAAAAATTCCCTTGGAATCATAATGACTATTAAAAATTGAAGGCACCCATATCTCATGCTATTCAGCTTAACTGGTAATTAAAGTGCAATTAAATTTTTCACGGTGTAGATTGTGTCTGGTTTTTTTTTTTTTTTTTTTTCAGGGAAATTACAAACTCTGGGCACTTGAGAGTTATGGGATTAATCTATAGACATTTAATAATTCAGCTTTGATCAGATGCAGTTTGCTGATGTGTCTCTGAAAGGGAAGAGGGGATTGTAAAGTATTGTTTTGTTATTAATGGTGAATTTTAATTCTATTTGGCTTCTTAGAAACCAGAAAATAACTACCAGTCCCCGAATGAAAGGCCGTTTTTGAGTGCAGTTTCAAGTTGGCTTTGGTTGCTGTCACTGACGTGTGCCAGTAATGATCTCTCTGCTGCCAGGCTCGCTGCCCCTAAGTAGCTCTGTGCAGTTTAGGGGACCTTCCTGAGATGCCAGCAGTGAACAAGATATCAACATTTGGCAGGAAGTTGGGAGGCTAACTTGGTTGGACCCTTTCTGGCCTTGGCCAAATCTTTTTTTCTCTCTTTTCCCCTTTTCCTTGTTCTGCTACCTTTTCTTTCTTTCTTTCTTTCTTTCTTTCTTTTTTTTCTTTGTTGGTACAAATGTGTTTGGATTGCAGGGCAGTGTTAATAAGCAATTTTCTGACTTTTGTAAGACTTTTTACTGATCCGAAGCTAGTGGCTCCACAGAGATCTGGTTGGCACCTGGGTGTCTGTGCTGAGGACATCGACCTTGGTCAGTCTGGCTAGAAACAGAGGTGAGGGCCCCCTAGCGTAGTCAACCTGGAGCAGGACTTGCCACTGCCCAGCAACCTGTCACCTGCGCCATGCGCACTTGGGTATTGGATGGGACCCCTACCCAGCTGATGTGGGCAGCAGCAGCTTGGCCACACCCTACTCTTCATTGGTGACAGAGGTCACCTTCAGGGACTGTCCTCAATCCTGATTCTCTCGGTTCACTTCTAACTTATGGGAAGATGTGCCTTACATTTTTTCCCCTACCTTTTTTTAACCTATTTTGAAAGTTCATCTTAAGAAATACCACCTGTCCCAAATTGGCAAGATGTAAGTTGAGGGCTGAGTTAGTACAATATAGCACAGCAGTTAAGAGTTTAGCTACCGAATCATAGGTCTACACTGCAACTCTGTTGGTTTTGAGATCTTTTGTTTTAGACGTGGGACTCATCCTCCATGAGCCTCAGTTTTCCCATTTCTAAAGTGGGTTTATTGACAGCGTCTGCTTCCTAGGGTTGTAATAAGGATGAAATGAGATTAATCTTAGCAAAATGCATGGCACAAAATAAGCACTCAACAGATACTAGCTGTTATTGTTTTCATTAGGGATAGAGCTCCAGCATTCTCCACCGTAGATTTTAACTCTCCATCCTCACTTTGTAGTAATTTTAAAATACTTGGAATACTACTCAGCTATAAAAACGAACGAAATACTGCCATTTGCAACAACATGGATGGACCTTGAGAGAATTATATTAAGTGAAACGAGTCAGGCACAGAAAGAGAAATACCACATGTTCTCACTTATTGATGGGAGCTAAAAATTAATATATAAATTCACACACACACATACACACACACAAAAAAAAAACCGGGGGTGGGGGAGGAAGAAGATATAACAACTACAATTACTTGAAGTTGATACGACAAGCAAACAGAGGGGACATTGGTGGTGGGGAGGGAGGAGAGGGAGGAGGGAGGGAGGTTTTGGTGATGGGGCAACAATAATCAGCCACAATGCATATCGACAAAATTAAAAAACAAAAAAAAAAACTTGCTAGCACCTCCCCAGTCTAGAATTCTTCCTCCTCTTTCTCTTCCTTTGATCTTTCCCATGAGAAGCAAAGCGCTTGCACAACTTAAAAGTGTGTCTTATTCATCACTGTCTTCCCAGTGGCTGACGTGTTCTTGGCACGTAGTAGGCACTCAATATGCTGGTTATGGACTGCAAGGAATGTCCGCAATTGATTAGCTG
The DNA here is from genome assembly GCF_027409185.1 of Cynocephalus volans. NCBI lineage: Eukaryota > Metazoa > Chordata > Mammalia > Dermoptera > Cynocephalidae > Cynocephalus > Cynocephalus volans. The sequence goes on along the minus strand of NC_084477.1, from coordinate 7,464,233 downwards.
ATGGGGTAGGAAAGAGAACCATTCTAGTTTCTTTATCCTTCTCAAGTCCTGTGTTGCAAACACTGAAGCAGTCGTGAGGGACTTGGGAGTATAAATTATGTTAAAGCTGTAGATTTTTCAAGTCATGTGCCCAAGCCCAGATTCTGAAGGCATATTTGTCAGGTAAGACAGCAGATTCTGACTCTCACATTAGCTCACAGGATAATGGCACAATGCATCATCAGTCTGAATGGGACTAGTACACAATTTTCTTTTGATTGCCTGGAGCCATGGATGGGGCGAAGACTGAATATTGATTTTCAAACAGTGACTAATGGATGGCAAAAAGCGAAATATTTTTTGGTTCCAACTTATTCCTTGCCTGTGCCACACATTTTGGCAGTAAATTAAAATCAACCTTTATTTGCCCAAAACATAAATGTATTATTTATAGAGCAGAATTTCTGTAGGAAGACACAGGGCACAAGTGAGCAGATGGCTACTCTTTTGTATTTTGCACATCAGCAAGTGTTCATCCAGCCCAGAACAGAGACGAAACTGATTTGAAACACTGAGTACCATTCTAATATTGTATTTATTAGGATAGTATGAGAATATTGTAATAATTTGAATATGATAACAATTTGATAATTTTAATCCAATCTCAGCTCTTGGCTTGGCCAATTTTGCTCAGCTCACCTAACCTCCAGGTTCTTGCCTGCGATGAGAGCTTAATAAGTTTGCTCCTATCTTATGGTCTCAGCATTTGATTATGAAATAGCCCAATTCCTATCCTCTCTGCATTAGACAGTAACATACAGGTTGAATCTGCCGGTGTGAGAAACTTTTTTTTGTCCTCCTGCTTTGACAGGAAGAATATTCATTTTTCTTTTATCCAGAATCTTAGATCAGCAGTTATTTCTGCAGGTTTTTAGCTACCTAGGCCTTGACCCCATGAATTTGTGAATCAGTCCAGACGTCTAGGCTTTTTTGAATTTTTGGTATGAAGTGGGTCCTGCCTGTTTTGATTCATTTCAACATTTTTCAGACAGTTGGGTCCAGCATCATAAGCTTTGGGGTATGTATGGTGTGGGTGCCTTAGACTCTGCTGCCACAACAAAATACACAGACTGGGCAATTTGCAGCCAACAGCAACTTAGCTCTCACAGTTCTGAGGCTGGGAAGTCCAAGGTTAAGGCAGCGGTAGCTTCAGTGTCTGGCGAGGGCTGCCGTTTCCACTTCTAAGATGGAGCCTTATTGCCACGTCCTCCAGGACAAATGTGTGTCCTCATACAATGGAAGACAGAAGGACAAGAAAGGGGCCTACACAAGTTCCCTCCAGCCCTTTTATAAGGTGCTACTCCATTTATGAGGACAGAGCCCTATGACTTATCAGTGTTCAAAAGGCAGTACCTCTTAGTACCGCCACAGTGGGATTAAGTTTCAACTATGAACTTGGGGGGCATTCAGATCAGAGCTCCGGGTGTTATTGTGTGCCTGTGTATGTGGATGTGCTTTAATAAGAAACACATTGGCTTATGTAACTGGAAAGTCTAGGGGTGTCTGGCTTTGGGCACAGCTGGATCCAGGGCTCAAAGGATACAGCAGGACATTGTCTCTCTCCATCTCTCTGTTTCCCTTGTGTTGGCTTCAAAACCAGGCACATCAAAGTTTGGAAACTTTTTTAAGCTGATGGGTTTGTGTGAATTTGTCATCTTGCTTTCAACCTTTGTTAATGCTAGAAATAATGACTTTGTTCTCTTCGTTAAGAATCCTCACCTAATTCTGGTAACTCCAGAAGGCATTTCCGTAATTGTCCTTTTGTTATAAAAGAACCATTTGGCATCCACGTGCTGGGTCTTGCATTTGGATTGTCATCTATCTTCTCTCTACTGTCACTGCACTCAGAGGAAGACCTGAGGATGGCCCTTATCCCAGCCATCAGGGGTCTTTGTGTAGATTTAACCATAGGAAACTGTTGACATTCCGCCAGTTTTGACCTACGAAATGGACACGTTCTTATGAGTCAAACTGAAGTACCGGGTTTGGGGTGGTGAGTGTTTGTTAGCAGCAGCAGTTGTGTCTAGAAAGCCTTGCAGAAAGTGGTTGTTTTGTTTTGTTGTTGATGGTTTGTCCCTGGCGTCTCTCCTGTGCCTCAGTGTGATGTATAAACAGCTGGAGGCAAATGACAGAGTGCTTGAGCATATGGCAAGTCATTCATAACTGAATCGCATGCCCAGGATGGCCATCTTTCATGTCACAGTTGGAGGTTCTGGCATGCCGTTCCAGAATTTCACCGTTAAATTAGGTCTGTGAATCAGGTAATGAGAAAAGATAGGAGACATTTTTAGAAACTGTACAGCTTCTCTGCCGGCCCTGTGAGTACTGAACATTCAGGCTTTTTGACTCATTTCTGGTACTTTTGGGAGGCAGGGGGTATCCACAAATTCCCCAAAGCCTAATCTGCCCGTGTGCCAAGGCAGTTAACAGATTATAGAATTTCAGAGCTAAAGAAGGCTTTAAAGATGATCTAGCCACAGCCCGTCACTTTACAGATGAGAATCTCAAGTCTCGGTGAGTTAAGAAATTTGCTGAAGATCAAAGCTTAGGACGAGGCCCAAGACTTCAAGCTCCTCATCCTGTCATTGTTTTCTATTCCACCACCTTGGAGAGCAAGGCTGGCCTTCCAGAGGTGGCAGTCAGATTCATGCCCCACCCTCTTTGTAGCTTCACTTTTGTTGTTTTAAAACAAATGACATAATTTTAGGTCACTAGCAGGCCCATCAGGAACAGTGGAACCGCCTTACTAGCCAGAAATCTTCAGAGCCCAGCAGCAAACCCTGGGCCTGAACCTGCTGACCCTGGGATATCTGAAGCCTGGTTGATTTCATCTCTAATGTAGCGACACTTGGGAGGTCTGCAACATTTAAAGAAATTATCTTTAAAAAACTATTTTTCGAGAGATTAAGTGAATAAAATTAGTTTTGATCTTAATATCAAGTAGCTATTTTCATAATTTGTAGTAAAGAAAAAAGAGAGTCACCTTGTGATCTGGGGAGAAGGGGAGATCGGTGCTGGCCTTGTGACTCTAGGACTGGTGCTAGCTGAGGACTGCAGTGGCCTTGTAGCAGTTGGCTCCTGCTGAGCTCGTGGCCAGTGAAAACGTCTAGAAGTCCATCTCAGAAACACTACCATGTCACATCTCTCCCATTCTGTGGGTCTTCAGTAATTTTTTTTCTTATATGCATGCAAGTTTACTCTGAAAATAACTCGTTATTTTAAATAAGTGGTAATAAAGTAAAACACAGTGGAATACATTTACAGCCATGTTGTTATATTCCTAAAGTCGGTTTACCAGGAATCTTTGTGCTAAAGTTGTAAAACATGTAATCTTCCTTTAACCAGTGGTATTGATTGACTGGTATAGCAAAGCCTTAATCAAGATTCTTTAAATGACATTGATATATTTTGGAAGAATGTGATGTGGTGGCATGATTCAAAGTTTGTTTTTGTTTTTATTTGTTTTTTGCCGCTATTTGTTTTCTTCACGTGCCATTGTTTTTTGTGCGGATCCTCGTCTAGCGTTATTTTTCTGAAGCAAAATGCAGAATTCGCCTTTTATCTGGCTATAATGTTAGTTTAAGCCCATTTTTCAATCTTGAGACTTAAAAAAAAAAAAATCCTGATCCGATTACTCTTCATGTGAAGGAAGATAACTAAGTTTACTGGTTCACTTTATGTAACTTAAATTCATTAATTCTTCACAATAACCCTAAGAGACAGGAATCATTTTCCCCATTTTATAGATGAAGAAATGGAGAGTCCAGGGGATTAAGTATCACGGCCAAGGTTATAGAGCTGTTATCCCCTGCTCTGAGCTCTGGAGCAGCTGCACTTCTGATAAACAAGGCTTAAATATCTTCAGCCAAATCACTGCTTAAAATGTGGAATAAGCTCAGGCCAAGGATGGCCAGCTTCCAGTGCCCTTCAGGCCACAGGGACACGTTAACCAACATCTTCTGGGAACAGTTTTTCATCCACTTAGTAATCCACCTTGTCAAATCTGATACGCTGTTTATTGACATTATTATTGTTTTTGAAAACCCTTTTACATCTAAAAGCATCAAACACATTTTTTAAAGTTTAGCTATTTCAAACATTCGTCATTGGTTCTGGTATAATATGTAACACACCCAGACAAAAATAAACTTCTTTAAGATCGAATTCTCTAAGTGGGACGTGTATTTGGTTTGTACACCAGAAACTTGACTTTAAAAGCTAAATAAAACCCAGTCAGTTCGGTCATCCCTACCTAATAATATCTAGAAGGCTTCTTCAACTCAGGATGTTATGCAGTGCGCAAAGAATTTAAGAATCGCTACACCCCACACTCTGTAATGAAAGCTACGTAAAATTCATTCTACACAATTGCGTACAACTAACCACAAATGTGCCCTGCTATTAGTTTCTGTTTCTTGCGCATTGGGAAAGTTGTGTTAATCTTTAGCCATGGTGGCCAAGGAAAGAGTCTCTATCATGAGCCAGTGAAATCCTTCCCCCAGTCCCTGGGGGCCTGCCCTGGGCATCTCTTATTCTCTCGTAGGTGGTGCTGGGATGTCCACTACCTGCTTTAGGGCCCTGATTACTTATTGGAAAAAAAAAAAAAAAAAAAGCCTTAGTCTTCTATTAGGTATCTGTACAAAACAGTCTTTAAGGACAAAGTTTTCATCAGCGGTTTTCCATAGATGTCATTTTTTTCAACCACTTGGATCTGCAGAGGTTCATTGCTTGATTTCGTAGGCACATGGGCATGGTAGATCGGGGTGTGCTCTGTCTTTACCTGCGCTCTCAGGGTGTGCATTCTTAGGACCATTCATTCATTAACTTCACAGAAGTTTACGTACTTATTGGGTCCCTTTCATGTGCCAAGCACTATTTGATATAGTATTGTAAAAGAAAAAAAAAAAGGAAAAACAAAAACCAGCATATACGACCCCATCACTAGGCAGCTTACACCCTAGTGTGACCATCAGACTTAATTACTAAAATACAGCATGCAGTTATGAACTGTGTTAAGAGCTAGGAAGGAAAGAACATATGCTGGTAGGAGAGCTTGAAACTTGACCTGGTCTGGGGTGGACAAGGGTGGTGGCTGGAAGGCCATGCTGTTTTGAGAGGGAAGTGAACCAGCCAGGGCACTGGCCCACCTCAGAGGAGAGCTCCACGGCCCCTGTGGCAGCAGGGTGCATGCCACCATAGAGGGGGGCTGTAGGGGGTGAAGGAAGGGAGGCAGGACTCCAGTAAAAGGCTGGTAAGGTGGCACACTCCCGAGGCTGAGGGCCACATGCCCGTTTTCTGGGGGCTTTCATTAGTGCAGAAGCCACCTTGGGGTGGCTGCAAGGTGATGCCAACCGCTTGCGCAGTTGGTGGGAATTCACCACTGCAGCCCAGGTCAGAGATGCCACAGGAACCTTCCTGTGGTCACTGGTGCATGAGTGGACATGGCAAGACGTTAAGCCAGGGCAGGACGGATGCCACCTCTGTCAGTGTCACAGCCCAAACACGAGGAGAGCGAGGCGCTGTACCCAGTTTACTCACATGATTGGCATCATTTATGCTCTGCAGGAAAGCATAAACGCGTAATTGCACAAACTCACTCACCATGTAGCCTGCTGGGGGCACCTGAGTCTGCTTCTGTGGTAAATATCCCAGACCCCACGCATCCAACCCCAGTGAGTTCTCATTGCCTAGAAAGGGGAAGATGGGGACGTCCCGAGTAGACGATGTCCCGCCTCTGACAGCCCTCACTAGTGGTTCTGGTGGCTGAGCTATGTCTGGACTCTTCAGAGAACCTAGTTTTGGGGTTCTAAATAGTTGAGGGAGGGTCTGAGTATAGGGGCCAAACTTTAGAGAAGTGAGTTCTCCAGACATGATGGGACATGGCAGACCTTCCTGCTGTGTCATCGTGGCTCCTCCCCACTGCCCCCACCCCTGCGTTGTGCTGTTGTGCTCCTGGCACATGCGGGGACTGCTGGGTGCCCACCGCCTTCCCTCAAGCCCTCTGCACCGAGCGCACTGGGGAGCTTTCCCACGCACCTCTGACTCTGCCCCGGGGGCGCTCGCAGCTTCGCTGGCTGTGGACAGGGCTGGGTGGGTTGTGAAGAGGGTGGAGGGTGCAGGGAGGAGTGAGAGAGAGGGGGTGGCTGCTGGGGCCGTGACGCAGCAGCAGGTTGCAGTGAGGGCTGCTGGAAGTGGAGAGCAGGTCATGCGGGGACTGAGCAGAGCAGGACCAAGTAGGGGCCGACTGTGCTCTCAGGGCAGCAAATGAAAGAGAAAAGCAGGAGGAGGCAGGAAATGGGGAGTAAAGGCAGGAGTGGGGATGGGTGATTGGTGATCAGAAGCGATTCCGGCAGAGGGAGTGAGCAGTGAAGCTTGCAGGGGTGGTCCCGTGAGGGACCCAGGAGGCCTCATCCAGGACAAGCCCAGCCTGGAGAAGACACATCTGGGCATCAGGAAGAACTGAGCCCAAGACCCTGGAGATTTCCTGTTCTCTTCTTTGCTCTGGAGTGGGCAGATGGAGGAGCTGGGTGGCTCTTAGCAAGAGTGGTGGGGGCATGTGTTTGAGGGCATGAGTTGAAAGGTCAAGACTCCGCACTCAGCAGGCTTGTCAGACTGCACCGTGGAGAGTGCAGCGGGGGCTGAGGGGCTGCAGCCCAGCACAACCCAGGCCCTACTTGGAGATGTCACAGGCCAGGCTGGGTGGTGGGGTGGGGCTGGGAGCTGCTTGCTGCAAGAATCCTCTATGGTTTCCTGGAATTTGAAATAGCCAGTAATAGCCAGGAGTTGTATCTATCTTTTTAAAGTAGGAATGTGATTTTCAAGGCTGTGATTCCTTTCCATTGGGAAACATTGGACATTTATAACTAATGAACAAGGCTTTATCTCGTTTCTGTGCCCCAAGCTACAAATTTTAGATCCTGAGCATCCTTGAAACCCATATCATGAAAAGCCTTATAGCTTTTGAAAATGGAATTCCCTAGAACACATAGGAAACAGACCACGAATAATGAGTCTTGACAATTTCTTGATCCAGCTTTTTTTTGGAACCCAGAAGCAATGGAGAGGACATGTCTTGGCCTGGTTCTGAAAACCTGCTAGTAGGGGGCATTTGCAGTGGACCTGAAATTTCTTTAGACTCCATTTCCTATACTGACATGAAGTAAAGCGCTGTTCAAAGGAAAACATACACCAAATCCCCTCATATTCTGTATCTCGCAATTTGGTACTTGAGTAGAAAGTTCCTTGTAGTAACTATCTTGAAAACTTTTCATACATCTTACCAAAGAAGGAATTTCCTCTGTCACCTGGTTCTTGAGTGCACTAGCTGGTACAAATATGTCTCTTCCCGTCCCTCCAAATGTATCATTATTTCTCAGGGGCTTTGCACCTCAAATCATGGCCTTTCATTTTTGACAGACTAATCAAAATAGTGATGGCTTCTGCAGTTAGAGTGAAAGAAACACTGAGACTCACCCCTTCCACAGATATTTGCTGCACGTTCGAAGATAACAGAATGGAGCAATGATCTAGTCATAGGGAAAGAGCTAAATGCAGATGCAGAGGTTGTGGCTGTGAGATAGAGCGTGACTATGCTGTGCTGTCTTCCAAATTAACATCAAAAGATGCAAGAGTTTTGTGCATATCAAATTTCATTGATCTGGCCTCACCGATTTTGAATTTATGGCAACTTAGAGAGGGCTTGGGCTGATGTTCACATTTCCATGGTCTGTAGAAATAAAAAAATATTCCCAAAGAAAATGATGAATGCGTAGGAAAGTGTAGGGGAAATGGTAGCCCATTCATGCTGCCTTTACAGCATGCTGTCCCAAATAAACATAGTTAATCATAGACAATTCCTTACTGTTCATTAAAGTAGGTCCTGGCAGAGTCTCTACTTGGCAGTGTTCTGTAAGCCATTACTCTGTGTTAGTATACAGGTTTACAAGAAATCAGTCTCCATTTTACTAAAAGAATCCAAAACTTCAATTTCCACTAATGTGGATGTTTCATCATCCCAATTAGTCCTAACTAATAAGGTTTTATTGTATTTTCTTTTTCATAAAATATTGAAACAACAGTGTCTTTATTATTGGAGGTAATACCTTAAAATTATCAAAGTCCTGAAAAGAAAACCAGACTTCCCAACCCAAGAAGGGTGCTTTCTTTCACATCGGGGCATACCTATGTATATTCTTGGCCTTTCTATTTGTAGACAGCACTACTGTCAGTGTTAGCTAGGTAGGTAGGTTTTGCCAAGAAGGCACAAGTGTGGCCTGTTGATGCTTTGTCGGGGATCTGGTGAATGTTTACAACTTTGCTCTGAAGAAAATTAACTGGATACAATACATACTTAGGAGGTCAGGCTACTAAGACAGAGTGACAGAAAAGGACCTTCTGAGAAGATGGTATTCAAGCTGAAATGTAAAGGCTGAGAGTAGCGTTTGGGGAGAAGAGGGAACCTGGAAGGTTTGTTGCTTGGCTCTTCCTCTCCAGGCATGTGTCTGGTCCTGAGGTGGGAGAAGTCTTGGTTGACCAGAGAGGTGACAAGACGCCAAAGGAGGTGATGGAGCACAGGGCCAATGGCATGAGATGAGGTTATGGAGCTATCAGGGGACGTCATGGTGAGAGGGCATCATTAGATCCTGCTTTAAACCACAGGAGACGAAGCATAACAATGGGAAATTAAAAAGACATCACCAGGCTCAAAACAAGATAGCATCTCTGTGTAGCAGCAAAAGGAGAAAAATTCAAAGCAGAGATGGAGTCAAAGCTGCTGGCTGCCTGGCTCTGGGATGAGTCTGGTACACAGGCTGGTCAGGTGGCTCCTGCTGGGTAACAGGGACTAGATATGTACTTTGGAGGAAGTGGAAAGTGGAGTCAGGCTCACTGCTTAAAACCAGGGCTGTTTATAAATGAGAGAGGGCATCCTCACTGTGACAGGAAGCTAATAAAAGTGACTGCTGACCTATACCTGAAATGATGGCTAATCAATGAGGCCTGTGTGTCTGTGGAAGTATAGGATCCCAGGCACAGGATCCTGACCAGGACCTGAGCCAAGCCAGGTGCAATATCCCTATCACTGAGGGCAGGATCTCTGAGCCACCATTTAAGATCCTGTGCAAGATGGGGGCCCAGACACTTGTGGGGATAGGGTGCAAATAGAAGCAAGGACAGAGACAAAGGTGAGCAAACTTCCTGCTGAAAATGAGCTTGCACACCTAAATCCCAAAACACATGAGACACTGGAGCAGCAAGAGCGAGAACCAATGAAATCTGCAGACACGAGATAAATGCACTCCATGTGGAAATAAAATGATAGAATAAAAGTTTTAAATATATTTCAAATCTTTAAAGAAGAAAGAAGGAATAATCTCCACTGGGGTTGGGGTGGAGGGCTAACATAAATGAAACAGGAACAGGAGAACAGGAACAGAACCCACTAGAAATCTTAAAAATGAAAACTGTGTAGTCATTGAAATAGAAAACGAATTAAGATGTATTGAGTTAAAAGATAGTATTGAGGAATTCACCTAGAAGGCAGCCCAGAGAGAAAAAGTAAACTTCAAAAATTATGAAAAAGCAACTAAGAGGCATAAAAGATATTTTGAGACTCACTAGTAAACTTCTTTTTATGTATTTATTTATTTTTATGGAAACATAACTGTTCATACATATCTGTGGGGTACAGCATTGAATAGCAATACCTGTGTGTAATGTATCATGTCCAAATGAGGATAATTAGTGCATTCAACATTTACGTAACACAGACATATTTTGTGTCCCTTTACCAATTTCTCACTAACGACACCACCCTCCTCCCACCTCTGGTGACCTCAGTTCTGTCCTCTCCTTTTGAAAGTTCAACGAATTATCGTGATAGTTGTATCTTTCTTTCTCTTTTTATTTATTTGTTTATTTTTTTAGCTTCCACTTTACAAGTGAGGACATGTGGTATCTCATTTTCTGTACCTGGCTTATGTCACTAAACATAATTTTCTCTAAGTTCATCCAAGTTGCAGAAAGTGGCAGAATTTCATTCTATTTTATGGCAGACTAGTATTCCATTGTGTAGACATACCACGTTTTCCTTATCCGGCGGTCCCTCGATGGACATTTAGGTTGGTTCCAACTCTTGGCTATTGTAAATGGAGCTGCGATAAACATGGGAGTGCAGGTGTCTCTTTGACATGATGAGGTTCATTCCTTTGGATATATGTACACCCAGCAGTGAGATTGCTGGATCATAAGGCAGTTCTATCTGTAGTTGTTTGAGGAACTTCATACTGTTTTTCATAATGGCTGCGCTACTTTACAGTCCCACCAATGGTGCAGGAGGGTTCCTGAGTCTCTGCATCCTCAACAGCATTTATTATTTTGTCTTTTTGATAATGGCCAGTCTAACTGGCATGAGATGATATCTCAGTGTGGTTTTCATTTGCACTTCCCTGATGCTGAGTGATGCTGGGCATTATTTCATGTGTCTGTTGGCCATTTGTATATCTTCATTTAAGACATGCCTATTTAGCTCCTTTACCCAGTTTTTAATCAGGTTACTTGTTTTTTTACTAAGTTGTTTGAGTTCCTTGTATATTGTGGATATTAATCCCTTGCCAGATGCATAGTTGGCACATATATTCCCCCATTCCATAGATTGTCTTTTCACTCTGTTAGTTGTTTCTTTTGCTGTGCAGAAACTTTTTAGTTTAGTATAATCCCATTTGTTTATTTTTTCTTTTGTTACCTGTGCTTTTGGGGTCTAATTCATAAAGTCTTTGCCAAGTTCTACTTCCTGAAGTGTTCCCCTATGTTTTCTTTTAGAAGTTTCATAGTTTCAGGTCTTACATTTAAGTCTTTAATCCATTTTGAGTTGATTTTGGTATATGGTGAGAGGTTGTTATTGAAAGGTATTGTCTTACTCCTTTGTGGCTTTCTATTGATTTTTATTTTATTTTTTTGATATTTTGAATATGTTTTATTCCTTTCTTCCCCTTTAGTTATTTGTCTTTGGTGTTTGTTGGGTTTTTGAGGTGGTAAGATATAACTTCTCTGTCTTTCTCATTTGCATTTTTGTTCTACCATTGGGTTTTGTTCTTTCTTGTGTATTCATCGTATTGATTATTATTTTTCAAATTCTAGATGCAGAACTCCTTTGAGAATTTCTTGCAGGGCTGGTTGTGTGATGGTGAACTCCTGCAGTTTTTGCTTGTCTGGAAAATACACTATTTAGCCCTCATTTCTGAAGGATGGCCTTGCTGAGTACAGTATTCTTGGCTGGCAGTTTTTTTGGGTTTTTTTCTTTTAGTGTTTTGAATATATCATCCCATTATCTTCTTGCCTATAGAGTTTATGTTGAAAATTTGCTTTTAGTCTGATGGGGACTCCCTGATAGGTGAATTGACGTTTTTCTCTTGCTATTTTTAAGATTCTCTCTTTGTCTTTGAGCTTTGCCAGTTTGACTGCAATGTGTCTTGGAGAGGATCTCTTTGGATTGAATCTGTTTGGGGATCTTTGAGCCTCCTAGAAGCCCATGTCTCTTGCTATACATGGGAAGTTTTCCATTATTATCTTGCTGATTTGGTTTTCAGTGCCTTTTCCTTTCTCCTCCCCTTCTGGAATGTAGTTCAGGTGTTTTTCTGCTTATGGCTGTCTGCTAGCTCTCTTAGATTTTCTTCTTTTTTTTGCATCTGGGTTATTTTGAAAAGACTATCTTCAAGATCAGAAATTCTTTCTTCTGCTTGTTCTAGCCTGCTGCTTAAGCTCTCACTTGTGTTTTTTATTTCATTGAGTGACTTTTTCAGTTCCGTGAGTTCTGCTACATTCTTTTCTAAGGTATTAATCTCTTTGTAAATTTCCTCCTTCATATCCTGGATACTTTTTCTCATTTCGTTGTATTGTCTGACTGAGTCTTCTTGTATGTCATTGAGTTTCTTTAAGATTGTTGCTCAGAATTCCTTTTCAGTCATTTCAGGTGTTTCTTGCTCTATGGGGTCTGGTACTTGAGAATTACTGTATTCATTCGGTGTTGCCACATTTTCTTGTTTTTTACTATTTCTAGAATCTCTGCATTGATGTCTGGTCATCCGGTAGAGTAGTTGCTTTTCTATTACTCTGGAGTGGGGTTTGAGGAGAGAGACATCCTCCTCTTCTTCCAGACTCCACTGGTGACTCTCCTTGTGTCAGTGCAGTCAAGTGCCTGGGGCACTGCCTGAACAGTGGCTGTGGCCGCTCCTGTGGCAGGGAGCCTCCTTTGTGGTGGCAGTGGCTGTGGTGGAATGCCTGTGCAGAAGTGGTGTTTCCAACAGTGGTGGGATGCTCCTGCCATATGTTATGCAGTGAGGCTGCCCACTGCTCCTGGAGAGGTCCCCAGGCACACTTCTGCCTTCTGTCAGCCAGGGTGGCTGCCTGCAGCTCCCGATGAGGTCCCTAGGCATGCTTCCTGCCTTCTGTCAGGTGGGTGAGGCTGCCCATAGCTCCTGGTGATGTCCTTGAGCATATTCGCTATCTTCTGGTGGGTGGGGAAAGCTGCCCATGGCTCCCAGCAAGATCCCTGAATTCTCTTCCTGCCATCTGTCAGGCAGAGGAGGCTTCCCATGGCTCCCAGTGAGGTCCCTGGGCACATTCTCTGTCTTCTTTCAGGTGGGGGTGGCTGCCTTTGGCTTCTGGTGAGGTACCTGGTCACGTTTCCTGCCTTCTCTCCTCCCATAAACTTGTAAGACATTCTAAACAGCAGAATAGAGCAAATGACCAACACATTTTTAATTTGCCAGAATTTTGAAAAGGCACGAACCCTCAAATTTAAAGTATACTCCCAAGTACACTGAATAGGATCCATAAAAAGAAATCTAAATGTGTACACACTGTATTGACACTTCAGAACATCAAGGATAGAGAATCTTAATACCTGATTTTAGTTCAGTTGACAGACATCTCTCATCAAAAGCCATTAATGCCAGAACACATGGAATAATGCCTTCATGTGCTAAAGAAAATAATTGTCAAAAGCGAGAATACTGTGTGAAGCTAAATTATTTTTCACAACTGAGAACGAAGCAGATATTTTAAGAAGTACGAAGAATCTTATTACAGAATATGTATTACCAGAAGAAAATTAAACCCTGAACGAAGCTGTGGGATGCACAGACAGTAGTGAGTGTAGAAATTGTTGAAACATCAGGAAATACAATTCACGGATTACTGTAAAAGTAACTACTTTTTCCATATTTAGGCCAAAAGGTGAAACTAAAATTCTAGGTCAAAATGATAATGTATAAATCCACATGTATCACCATAAATGTAAATGGATTAAGATTAAACTTAAATGTTAAAAGACAGACATCAGATAGGTTAAAAGAAAAAAAGAGGAAAGCCTCGTTGCATGCTGTTTAAGAAGAAAACCACACCAAGAGGTTACAAATAAGGAGACAGAAATAGTTATACTGAAACAATGTTAACCAGAAGAATGCTGGGCTAACTATATCATTATCAAACCATGTAGACTTTGGGGCAAAAAAGAAAGTATTAGTGGGGATAAGATTCTGTGTAATTATAAAAGAGAGAGAAAGGCATGAACCGGATCATGTGGGGCTTGTGGGCTGCGGTTAGGGATTTGCATCTCATCCTAAGCTACGTGGACAGCCTCTGCAGAAAAGAGCTGTATGGAGAGCAGGGCAGGGGTGAGGGGTGTGGAGGGTACTGGACAGGAACTGAGATTAGTCTCGTGGATGCCAAGCGGGGCCTGTTTTGAGGCAAGGGCGATGTAAGCTACAGTCCCTGCTGCTGAGGGGGAAATGAGATGTGGCCCTCTGGGTGGCATTCATTACAGGGTGACAGTGTGGACACCTGAGAGAGCCAGGAAGCCCGGGGAAGCCTTGCTGACTGGGAGGAAGTTGCTCCGACCTGTTCATCCTGCCCTGGGTTTGGCCCGGGAAGTGTGGCCAAATCGGCACTGTGCCATCTGCCACCCTGAAAGATGCATATGCAGCCTTCATTCATTTTTATTTATTTAATTTTCTCGTGGAGTCAGCTGGCCAGTGCGGGGATCCGAACCCCCGACCTTGCTGTTATTGACACTGCACTCTAACCAAGTGAGCTAACATGCAGGCAAGACTTCAGATGGGAAATGTGTCTGACAAGAACCACAGCAAGGGGCATAAAGGCACTCTTCTGAAACTGCAGTCTTAAGCGAATACCACTTTTAACGCAGTGCTGTGTAATTGAGGGCATATTTTGTCAGCTTTATGGTACTGGATGGCAGCAGCCACTGAGATGGGCAAGCTCAGCCGGCGGGGAATCCTAAGCAGACTTCCCTGTCTTTGAACTTTGACTCCTTCCCCCAAGACCTCCCCACCTGTACCCCAGCCCTGAACATCACTCCTGCACCCTTAGCTGTGACGAAGGCCACTGTTTGTAAAGAAGCCATATGCTAACCAGTGACAGTTTTATCTGTCCATTAAAACAGACATTAGTGAAGTCCTGGTTTACAGATATTTTGATAGATTCACTGTGCTCCCCATTAGCCTGGTACCCCCAAAAAGGATTTTAAAAAATGAGATGTCAAAATTTGTGCTTACTAAGTCAAGAGGGATAGAAATACATTCTCTCGAGTTGTTCTCAAAGAGATCAAATCTTGCTTATTGGGTCTGATCATTAACAAATCCTTTGGGGGGGTTTACTGTGGCATGCAGAATTAGGCATGTTAAGTTACAAAATCTGATTACCAAGAGAATCCCTGTCTGCTAGCAGCTCATAGTACCCTAAAAATACTACAAGTTAGTCACAGACCAGTTTTGCAGAGAACTGGTCATGTGTCGGAGGTAAATTACTCAACCTCTGTGAGGTGCAATTGTCTCATCTGTAAAATGGGAATAGCAATGTCTACCTCACACTGTTACGAGGATTAATTGAGGTAACACTCATCGAGAGCAGTACCCAGCACCTGGAACAGTGCTTGGCTGATTGTGGGTATTCAGTAAATGTTCCTGGAAGAAATGAATGAGAAAATGGATGAGTGTGTCTGCCACACATTCAGTCACAAAGCTCCTAGGTACATGGTCGGCAACTCTTTTATCTATGTTTGAGAGAAAGAAAGAGGGCAGAAATAGGATTCCATCGGGCAGCCCTTTAGGAAGAAATTCACATATGCCACTGATGCAAACACGCACACATGCTTAAAATTAGAATGTTCTGGCTGGCTGCTTAGCTCACTCAGGGTGTGGTGCTGATAACACCAAGGTCAAGAGTTTGGATCCCCATACGGGCCAGCTACCCAAAAAAGAAAATCAGAGTGTTTCAAACAATCTGATCAGGTGGTTCTGTGTCACTGGGCCTGACGATGAGAACCAACTAGAAAGAATGGGAGGTGAGCTGATGCTGGGGGAAGGGAGTGGCTCAGAGAAGAGGGAGGCCAGTGGTAATTGTGGAGGGAGAAACAGAAGGGGTGGGGACCAGGGCTGTCCTGCAAAAGCTGCTCAGCTGGAGCTTCTGCCGTAGCTTGCGGATACAAGCGACCTCTGGGTATCAGGAGCAATCTGGCTGGAGGCTCACAAAGATCAGAATTGCTGTCTAATAAATTGAATTTCTGCAGAGCTAATGCGCACGGATGCTCATGTGAGAATACACAAGTCCTCTGTTGCTCACTTGCTCTCTCTCTGTCTGCCCCCCCATTTCCTTCCTAAGAGATAAACTCGTTACCTACAGAAAATGATAATCTGTCTAGCAGAGCCCTGCTGCACAGCCCTACTCAAGAAAAACACAGACGGTGAGCCTCTAAACCTTGGTCACCAACAGAGGCACAGTGTCACCATGCCCTGAGTTTGGGACTCCTGCCGTTTCCATATGCTATTTTGCAGTTTATCCTCATGGAGTTAGCAGGATAAACTGATCTACTGCATTAAGGAAAGTTGCAAGTAGCGCCTTGGCGCCCAAGAGGGACTTGGAAAGACTCTTGCTGAGCCTGCCAGACCTCTTTTCCTAGGTGAAATAGCAGGCTCTCTTCTTCCCAGCTGATTTCATTCCCTGCAGAATGCCCAGAGCAGTTCAGTAAAGACATCCCTTGTGGATGAGGAAGAAAGTGAGGAAATGACTGAGTTCTTAGAGGCTGCGGAGGAATTGCCCCTCTGCAGGGGGGAGGGAGGCAGCTTTTTCACAGCACAGCTTGTTGAAGACACGCAGCCAGGGCGATTAGCTTCAATGCAGCCACCTCCTTTCTTCCCGACTCCTGCACTTCGTTTCTCCTGACAAAGACCAAATTCACACTCACAATTACAGAAAGGGGTCATTTGTATCACCTGCCTTTATTTTTCCCTGGGTTTGGGGGGTAGATGTAAGACTTTTCAACTGGAAAATACAGTTTTCTCAGGAATATAGAAAGAATTATTCATTTATTTCATAGTGGAAACTAACGGGCCTGATGATTGGATGGAAGAAAGAGCTATCCAGAGTCCTGGATTCAAATTGGGCTCTGCCGTCAAGTCTCAAATTTTGGTCAGTCCATAATGATGCTCAATCATCTGTCCCAAAGTTAGCCGTGTCCGTGCAAATCCTTCTGGTGATGGCATCAAAGCATCACGGAGTGCACGCATCTCCCCTTGTGGCTTGTCTGAGGCAATTCCTGCTGCAAAAACTAGGCTGCCCCTGCCAAAAAGAGACTTTGATTATGTGCAAGTGGTGCTGTCTGACTTTTCTGGAAGCTTCACATTTATTGGGTGCTGACTGCATGCCTGGTTTGGAGCAAAGTGTGGAAAGGACCGTTGCCCCCAGGACAGTTCCTGCCCTTGAAGAACGTTGCTGACTCGGACTCTGGGGACTCTCCCTGGCTTGGACCTACCACCTGCATGGGTGGGTAAAAGTGGGCTCTGTCTCATGTTGACCCCTCATCACCAGGGTTGATCAGCTAATAGCAGATCCAGTGGCATGCTATTCATTCATCGCTGAAAATCAGTATTCTCTACAGAACCCTCACTTTGTACTCAGGACACTCCGGACTTTTTATCAGTTCCTTGACTTTTTAGTGCTATTTTGTGCCCCAGGACCTTTGCACCTACTGTTCTTTCTGTCGAAAACATTCTTCTTCCTCAGTCTGATTTTGACTCACCTGTCAGCGCCCAACCAAAATGTCACCTCTTCTGGGAAATTGTTCCTGATGCTCCACTTTAAAGTCTGCCTGCTATAGGCCCCTGTAGAACCCTACCCAGTACGCACCAGACTTGTCGGTACTTTTCAGTGTCTGGCTGAATGAGGACAGTGATCTAAGCTGCATGAGGACAGGAACCATAGTCTGCCCTGTTTCCCACTTTATCTCTACAGTGTCAGGCACATGACGGGTGCTCAGTAAATGTGGGACATATCATGTGAATGTATGTGTGACTGCATTAACAGGCAAACAAATTCTCCCGGCATGCCTCTCCCAGAGGTGTACACAACAGCAAAGATGGGGTTTTTCATCAAGAGTGTATAAGGAGCTGTGCTTTCCAGCTAGAAAGTCTAAAACCCTGATCAGAGGAATCCATTAACCTGTAGACAGTCCTTGTTCCAGCAGTGAACATAATATACTAATTGCCCTTAGCCCAGTGCTCTTTGAATTCCCTCATCAGAGTACAGCTGGACAGCAGATTGATGTGCTCAGCCCACGGCCAGTTCTCGTGATCTAGTGTATGTTCATCTGTTGGGAACTGGTGGACTGAAATGGCATGTTCTCTTATCTTGCCCCTCTGGCACATGAAACAGATAAAGTAATTGAGAATTAACTACCCGCAAATGCACTCCTGTCCAGGCTCTTCATATCTCTGTCTTCTCTTATCACGTTACTTAGGGCACCTGCTTGTGTCAGTATTCCATGGGATACAGTTAGTCTCCCACTCCTGCCACTTCACTCCCTCTCTGCCCTGTTTTTTCTTAGGAGTTATAGGCTGTGCATGGAATAAAGGTCTGAATTGGTTGAGGAGAGACGGGCCAGGCTGACTGGCTTTGGCCACTACAGAAACCAGCCCCACACAGTGCAGCCAGTTGCACAGTTTCCTGCTTGGGCCAGACCTGCATTTCTGGCCCATGATGCAGGCAGTGGGAAGGGTCCTCCCCACCGCTTTCCAGCAGGCAGGCTTAGCCACAGATGTGTCCCTGTGCATTGCTCTCAGCACAATTGCCACTCAGGGGCTCTCCTAGACTCTGGCGTTAGTCCTAGTTTTAATTTGTATGTTTTAAAATTTATAAACTTTTAAAAATCTGTTCTCATGTCTTGATAGGTATTTTTATAATAAATTGGGAGTATTTATATCAGAGGTAACTTGTCAGATGCCATTTTAACTATGAGTGCCCTAAAGGATTACTGATTGTGTCATATATTCCCTGCTATAAATTGCCAAAATAGCAAACAGTTTTCATTACTTGTATAGTCAGCCCTCCATACCTGTGGGTTCTGCATCCATGAATTCAACCAACCGTGATAGAAGATATTTTTTAAAAACTACCTCTGTACTGAACACGTACAGACTTTCTTGTCACCCTTCCCTAAATAACATAGTATAATAACTACTTACATAGCGTTTACATCGCATTAGGTATCATAAGTAATCTAGGGACGATTTACACTGTACAGGAGCATGTGCACGGGTTATTGGCAAATACGCCATTTTATTTTAGGGACTTGAGCATCTGTGGATTTGGTATCCATGGGAGGTCCTGGACCAATCCCCATGGACACCAAGGGATGACTGTACTTGCAGAAAAAAAGTATTGCAGAGGTTTCTCAGGGCCGTCAAGTTAAACCCAAATGTTTTTGCTACTTCCGTAATGGGAAGCATTTCATTTCCCCACTCACTTCCCCCTTGACAATGGCAAAATAAACAGGTTCCCAAAGGAGAGGAACCCTTCTTTTCATGAATGTTTACTCTCCCCTCGTCTCCTTTTCTTTCTTCCTCTATTTGAAAAAATACTGCTTGAGCAATATTTATAGTTATGTATAATGTCTGCATTACCGAAAACGGTCAAAATCTTGCAAGTTGATAAGCATGAAAAGAGATTAGTCATGGCTGCAGAGGCTCTTCTGGAAACAAGATTAAAGGAACTAGAGTGATTGACCTCGAAGTAGGGATTTGATTAAATAATTAAACATGTGAATTGCATATACATTTCTGTAACCGAGAGGGAGTGATACATATTTGGGTTTGGATGGAAGGGTGTAAAACTAGCCTGCTGGGCCTACGTGGCCTTCAGATCGTGTGAGAGGTGGGCCCATTAGCAAAGAAAGTGCTGCATACACGGGTGTCAGACCCGTTTTCTCTTACAGACCCTATGGAATTTAGGGGGGAACCATTACAAAGCACATGCCTTTTAACTGTTTTAAATTATGTATTTTTAATGTAAAAAGACGAGATCTTATCACATGTGGAAATGTTATATTTAAAGGAAGAATCCATTTTTATGAGAAATTATGATACTGTACAAATATTTTTAAAGTCTGACAACCACTAGTTTAAATTTCAGCCCAGCTACGTATCAGCTGTGTAATCTTAAACAAATGATTAAGATTTTTGTGCTTCAATTTCCAAATTTGTCAAATAGGAATGACAGCAACCACCTTATATATCGTGCTAACGAGAGAGAACGGAATGAATGTTCCTCGCACAGTGCCGGGCATACAGAGGGTGCTAAGGGTGTGATAGCTCTTTTTGTACCATGTAAAATGACTGTGGGAAGGTGGCAGGACTTTTCTCAGTGTGGCCAGTACTGTACCTTCATTATTAGCAAATTTCACTGGATTTGATTTTACTGGATAACCACTCTGTAATCATTATTTTTGCCAGGGATGGATTCATACCTCTAGCAAGTTACCTAATCTCTCTGCTTCAATTTCCTGATTGCTAAAGTGGTGATAATAATAGTACCTGTCTCATAAGATTAATTTTTTAACAGCTTTATTGAAGTGTAATTTGCAAACCATAAAACTCAACCATTTTAAGTTTACAGCTCTATGAGTTTTAGAAATTTTTACAGTTATGCAAAAAGTGCCACAATTCATTTTGAGAATATTTCTAGCACCTCCAAAGGTTTTCTCGTGTCTATTTGCAGTCAGTTCCTGCTCCCCTACTAGCTCCAGGCAATTGTATATCTGCTTACTGTTTCTATAGTTTTACTTTTTCTAGACATTTAATATAAATGGAATCATACAATATGTAGTCTTATTTGGCTGGTTTCTTTCACTCGGCATAATGTTTCTGAGGTTCATTCACGCTGTAGCATGTATCAGTACTCAATTCCTTTTTATTGCTGAGTAGTACATTGTATGGATATGCTGCATTGTATTTATTCACTCACCAGTTGATTATTTGGGGTATTTCTACTTTTTTGCCATTATGAATAATGCTGCTATGCACATTCGCATATGAGTCCTTGGGCAGATGTATATTTTTATTTCTCATAAATAGATAGATTCCTAGTAGTGGAATTCGGGGGCATAGTGTTTAACCTTTTTTAAAAATGGAGGTATAAGTCACATACCATGAAGTTCACTCTTAAAGTGTACAAATCAGTAGTATTTAGAATATTCAAAGTTGTGCAACCATCAGCTCTATCGAATTCCAGAACATTTTCATCACCCAAAAAGAAATCCCATACCCATTAGCAATCATCCCCAAAGCCTCCCACCCACTTCCCATGGAAACCACTAATCTACTTTCAGTTTCCATGGATTTGCTGGTTCTGGACAGGTCATGTGTATATTTTGTGTGTAAATGGAATCATAAAATTGGTGGCTTTTTTGTGTCTGGCTTCTTTAACTCAGCATCATGTTTTCAAGGTTCATCCATGTTGTAACATATATATGCCCTTCATTCCTTTTCCTGGCTGGCTGATACTTCATTGTATGGATATATTGTACATTGTTCATTCATTTTTAAATTGATGGCTGTTTGGATTGTTTCCACTTTTTGGCTATTATGAAGATAAGCTGCGGTGAACATTCGTATACAAGTTTTCACATGAACTGGTGTTTTCATTTTTCTTGGGGACATACCTGGGAGAAGAATTACTGGGTCATATAATAAGTCTATGTTTAACCTTTTGAGGAATTGCCAGACTGTTTTCCGAAGTGGCTGCTCTATCTTGCATTTCTACCAGCAGTGTATGAGGGTTCTGATTTCTGCACATCCTTACCAACACATGATGTCACCTGTCTTCTTGTAAGACCGTCCTAGTGGGTGCGAAGTTGTATCTCACTGTGGTTTTGATTTGCATTTCTCTGGTAGATAATGATGTTGAACATCTTTTTATGTGCTTATTAGCCATTTGTATATCTTCTTTGGAAAAACGTCTAGTCAAATCTGTTGACCATTCCAAATGGGGTTATTTGTCTTCTGTTTAGCTTTTTAAGATATTGCCAAGATGTTTTCCAAAGTGCTCGTACCATTTTACATCCCTATTAACAATATATGAGGGTTCCAGTTCTTTCACATCCTCACCAACACAAAAGAAGAGTTTGTGTCCATCCCTTTGATTTTAGTCGTTTTAGTGGGTATGCAGTGGTGCTCATTATGAAACATTTTCTTAACATTCAATGATGTCCATCAAATTTTCATGGACTTATTTGGCATTTATGTATTTTCTTTGTAGAAATGTCTATTTAAGTCTCTCACCCATTTTGCTTTTTCTTTTGTTTTCTTATTGAGTTGTAAGAGTTCTTTATATATGTTGGATGTGAGGCTTCTAGCAGATGTTTATTCTGCAAATAATTTCACCCAGTCTATACTTTGTCTGAGCTGGCCATTTAGTTCAGTTGGTTAGAGAGTGGTGTTATAACACCAGGGTCAAGGGTTTGGATCCCCATAGCAGCCAGCCACACACACACACACACACACACACACACACACACACACACACACACACACACACACACACACACACACACACACACACCACACACACACACACACCACACACACACACACACACACACACACACACCACACACACACACACACACACACAATTGCCTATACAAGGGTTTGGATCCCCATAGCAGCCAGCCACACACACACACACACACACACACACACACACACACACACACACAATTGACTATACAAGGGTACTTCAAAAAGTTCATGGAAATATAGAATTAAAAGATAATACGAATCTTTCCGTGGGCTTTTTGAAGTGCCCTTGTATTTGTGTGGAGCTATTTATGTTGTTTTCTATTCATTTATCTGTTTATCTCTTTGCCAATACCGCCGCTATCTTGGTTACTGTAGCTTTACAGTAAACCTTACAATTGGGTTATGTGAGTCCTCCAATTTTATTTTTTTCCAGAATCGTTTAGACTATTCTAATTCCTTTGAATTCCCATATAAATTTTAGAACCAGCTTGTCTATATCTACGAATACCATGCTTGAATTTTTATTACAATGGCACCGAATCTCTAAATCAATTTGAGGAAAATCAACATCTTTACTATATTCACCTTCATCTTTGAAAGATAGTTTCTCTGGATGTAGATTTCTTGGTTCACAGTTTGTTTCTTTCCGCACTTTGAGTCTGTCATTCCCCTGCCCGCCATCTCTATCGTTTCTGATAAGATTTAATCATTTTCTTTGTATGTGATGTGTCATTTTTCTCTTGGTGCTTTCAAGATTTTTGTCTTTGGCTTTTGGCCGTTTGATTGTAACATATTTAAGTGAGATCTTATTTGTATTTATTTTACTTTGGATCATTGAGCTTCTTGGATCTATAGACTGTTGAATTTAGGAAGGTTTTGGATATCAGTTCTTCAAATCATTTTTCTTCCTCTTTGCTTCTCTCCTCTCCTTCTTGGAGAACAACTATATATATATACATATACTCTCTGTTCTGCAGATTTGACATTTCTATTGATGTGTCTTCCAGTTTACTGATTCTCCTACCATATCAAATCTGCTGTTAAATCTAGTGAATTTTTTTATTTCAACTATAGACATTTTATTTGGTTCTTTTTATGGTTTTTATTTCTCCATCAAGACTCCCTCCCACCCACTTTTTTTTTTTTATTACTATTTTCCTTTACTTCTTTGAACATCATTTACTTTAAATTTTTGAACATATTTACAATAGCTGCTAAGGATTTTGTTTTATAAATCAAACATCTGGGTTCACAAAGAGTATATTTCTACTGATAGCTTTTTTCCCTAAGTATGGTTCCTACTTTCCCAGTTTTTTGAATGTGTATTAGTTTTCTATTGCTGCTGTAACAAATGGCCACAAACTTAGTGGCTTCAAACAACACAAATTTATTATCTTACGGTTCTATTGGTCAGAAGTCTGGCATGGTTCTCTCTGAGCTGCAATGAAGATGTCAGCAAGGCTGTGCTACTTCTGCAAGTTCAGTGGGAGACTCTTTCCTTATGAATCTGCCTCCTTGCTTTTTCCAGCTTCTAGAGGCTGCTCACATTTCTTGGCTCATGGTTCTTTCCTGCATCTTCAAAACCAGCAATGTAGCATCTCTGACCCCACTTCTATTGTCACATCTGTTTTTCTGACCACAGCTGGGTATGGTTCTCCACTTTTAAGGATTCATGAGATAAGATTGGGTCCACCTGGATAATCCAAGATAACTCCTTTCTCAAAGTTCTTAACATTAATCACATTGGCATAGTTCATTTTGCAAAGTAAGGTGACATGTTCACGGCTTGCGGGGATTAGGGTATGGACTGACTTGGCAGCCATTTTTCTCCTAGTCATAACATATCTAGTAATTTTGGGTTGACAACTGACCATTTTCAATAGCATATTGTAACTCTGCATTCTGTTTTGTTGTTTGGAGAGGTTTGCGTGGTCATTTTGTTATTGTTTTTGTAGCTTGCTTAAACTGCAGAGTATAGAGTATGCCATATAGCTCATTCATATTGTCTTTGCTTAGTGTTTTATTCTTTTTTCTTTTTTTTTGTTTCTTTCCCTGGTTTTCCAGAGGTCTCACTGTGTGTGCATATAGCTTAGGGGTCAGCCAGCGATTTAGGCAAAGGTGTTGCTTCATGCCTTGAGCCTGTAAGGCTTCCACTCTCTGCGGGGCATTTGTGAATGAGAAGGTGCATTCAAAGTTCTCAAGTCTCCCTTGGCTCTTACTTTTTTCCAAGTTCTTTTGGGTCTTCCTTGTGTATGTGCAATTTTCCAATTATCCAGGTGATATGGAGAGGTCGTCTCGTTCCTTCTAAGGTGCACACAGGTGGGAATGGAGGATAGCAATAGCTTCAGGCAAATCCTGCTTTTCTTACTCTAAGCTGTAGCTATTTTTTGAAGAAAAACACGTCTCAGTTTGTCTACCTTTGGTCAATTTGTGGTGCCCTAAAATGGTTGCTTTTTGCAATTTTATCCAGTTGTATACTTGGGTTTTTTTGCCGAGCAGAATCACCGATCCCATCATCTTTAACAGCGTCCACTTGCATGAGATTGTTTTGAGAATAAATTGAGCTAAAACAAAGTTTTTAGAATAGTGTCTGACATGCAGCAAGGGCTCTAATTGTACAAGGGACCTTCAGAAAGTCATGGAAAGATTCAGGTCATCTTTTAATTATATTTTCCTACAAACTTTTTGAAGTACCCTCCTATTAACTGATATGATAGTTATTATTCTCATTAGAGATAAAGACAACTGGACAGCCACCTTCCGAGACATATTCATAGTTGTCTACAATAGGATTTTTTTGGTAAGGGATTCTCTCTCTAGCCTCTTACTTCTAGAAACTCCTTTGCTATAGACCAAGTGTCAGCATTTTTTTCTGTAAAGAGCCAGGTAGTAAATATTTTAGGCTTTGCAAGTCATATAGAAACCTACTCAATTCTGCTATTGTAGCATGAAAACAGTTGTAGATAATATTTAAATGAATGGGCATGGCTCTATCCCAAGAAAAGTTTATTTACAGAAACATACTGCAGGTGAGATTTGGCCTGTGAGCCATAGTTTCCCTGTCCCGGCTGCAGACTTGCTTTCTCATGGTTCTGCATCTGTGCAGTGCCAGCTGCTCCGCCCTTACAGGCTGTATGTTTCTTTTTTTGCGAAGATCTGCTGGTGACAAATTCTCAGTTTTTCTTTGTCTAAAGATGTTTTTTTTAAAAAATTTTATCATCATCCTTTTTGTAAAACAGCTCTGTTGAGATCTAATTCACATACCATACAATTTAAAGTGTATATGTTAGTGGTTTTCAGTATCTTTAAAGGTATGTGCAACCATCCCATACCTTTTAGAACATTTTCATCACCTCAGTAAGAAACGCTGTGTCCTTTAGCTATTCACCCTCATTTCTTGAAAGATGTCTTTCAGGATTCAGAACTCTAGACTAGGAATTATTTTTCCTGGGCACATTAAAGATACCGTTCCACTGCTGCAGTCACCTGTCAGCTTTACGGTGACTCATTTGAATGCGATCCATCTCCTTCTGTAATCAGCAGTCATCTCGTACTTGCTGTTCCAAAGGGAGGATTTCCTGTTACACCCCACGATGCTCTTCTGTCCCCCAGGCCCCACAGAGCAGGCGAAGACAGAGGCAGACCAGTAGTCCCCCCACTCTACTTACTTCTTACGAGTCTCCCCTCACTTCAATTTTAGCTTGAAGGATTTCTTACTATCTTGCCAGCATCTATTGCTTTTAGAAATATTTTATCTAGCATTTTACATTGTTTTCAGTGAGAGAATCAGTATGGCTCCCAAGCCTGCAGTATTACTAGAAGCAGAACGCAAACCAATTTTCATAAATTTGAGCCAACAGGATCAAGTGCATTTTAAAAATTCTGAAAATAAATTTGAAATTTTCTACTCGCAAGTTTCTTCTTGGGAAGTGATCTCAGAATGATATGACCATCTGTATATTTACATGTTTAGAGGGGCATGAGTATCTGCATGCAGAACTTCAGAGGTGTCTTTTATTGCCTGTGCAGTAAGGATAAACAGACTATACAGAACAAACGCAACTTTGGTAGTGAAAATCCCATTGCTATTTTTTCACAAAGACTTAAGAAACTAAATTCCATTTATTGTATAATTCTGTTACGGTTTTTGAAAAACTCAAAATATTATCAGATATTTTACATCCTAAAAAGTAGTGCTGCAAGATATGAGGCAGACAGAAACCAGACAAAGGACAGCAGTGTCACAGTTATGAGTAATGAAAAGGACATGAAATGGAGTGCCATCCTTCCTGCCTGGACTATTCCAACCGGATCTTACCACTGGGCTACATCAAGGGCCACCCGCATGAGCAAGCCCAGGAGGCCTCCCTGCTGCTAGCCGCTGGTGGGCCAAGCAGCACATGAAGTAGGTCTGGCAAAGGGGTGGGAAAACTTGCAAACAAGTCCAGCATTAAATGAGAACAAACACACTTAATTTGAAAGTTGCAAATGTAGGCAATGTTTTCTCAATCCATTTTCTAAAAAGAAAGCCCAAAACCCAAACTTCAGAACTGGACACTTTGCCCTATCCGCTACATAAGTCTTTTCCCTTAACAAGGCCACCCATCCGGGGTCATCACAACCACTCCAGTCCCAGCCAGGCTTTCCTTTGTGTTGCTACACATTCAACTTGTATTTAAAAAGAAACAGGCAAACATACAGGTGGTCCAAGTAGGCTTTTTGGTTGTTGGCAAATAGCTATTTTGATGCTATCAAGCTTTTAAATGTTCTTAATTTTGCAACAAATTTAGTTGATCTACTCCCCTCGGTTTTATCTCAATGTGGGTGTAACTAATTATCATACATTTACCATACCTTGCATACATTATCATACCTTGCAACTAATTATCATACATTTACCAGCCCTGGAGAGGTAATACTAGTTTGTATTTGTATGTTTTGTAGTTGGACACATTTCCAAATGCGCTCCCATCTCTTTTCTTACCATCATGTTAACTGTGATGTGAAATGGTCAGGCAGTTACTTGCAAGAGCTGGATATTGAGCTCCCCAGCCTACCTCTGTGCTCCTGAGCCTGAATTACACCGGCATTTAAAATGAACCAAAAAGCCCTTTTGTTGTTGTCTGATTAGAGATTCTTTCTAACAATGGATCACGTGTTAATCACAGTTAACTCTAATTGTCAAGCTTGCAAAAAGAAGAAAGCCCGCCTCTTGGGTGAAGGACCTATTTGGTGGAAACTTTTAAGAGAAGTAGAAATGTACTTTTTTGTGTGTGGAAATGATCCTGCTTTACTCATTTATGGAGTAAAAGAAACCCCAGAAAAAAATCTCATCGTAATGTCGGATCCTGTTGTGATGTGTGGCACTGTGAATTTTCTCTCTCGCACTCAGGGAGCAGGAGGGGGTGGGTGTAGATCCGTCCTTCTCAGGGATGTGGGCCAGTAGCATGTGTCGCAGACCAAGCAGGAGTTGAGGGTTCCATCTTGGCTGGAACCCAGGTTCTTTCCCTTTCAGAAACAAGTGAGGATTCGTTACCCTGTTTCTCCATCACCAACAGAGCCAGGCAAAGAGGTGGGGAAGTCATGATTCATTATTCACTTGCGAAACAGCGCTGCTGCAGAATGACTGTGGCTTAATTATGGTGATGGGAAGAAACAGTTCACCTTGTTCTGCGGCAGTTCCTTGGACACTATGGTTTGTCTTTTATTTCTTTGGTTTTGTTTCCTGATGTTAGGGTTTTTGGGGGTTTTCTTAACAACAACAAAAATGTATCATTTTACAAATAAAGCTACCCTACCACCAAGGCATAAATAACTTCCATAAGACAGCTGCTTTAAATTAAACAGAGCCTAAGAAACACCAGATGTTTCTATCTGCCTTTTTATGGTTCTTCGCCCAGTTACCCATGGTGTGTGACACTGAGTTTCTACACTTGATTCAGGACCTAAAGCAAAGCCTGTTAATGTTGAGTGTGACCTGCTATTACTTCTGCTGTTACTCTAGTTATCAAGTCACTGTGAATCTGATGTCTTGATACGGTGTGGAGGGCTATTGTGTACCACTCACATGCACCATTTAATCTCTATATAAGGCTCAGAATTTAGTTTTAAATTCGCAGAAATTCCCAAATCTTCTGAAACTTGAGGCAGTTATCTACCAGAGTCCATCATTTCTAAAGATGAGAAGCTAAAATCCAATGCAGTGTTTTGTTAATGATGAAAATTTTGAAATATACACAAAAATAGACTGATATAATGAACCTTCATATACATAATCAGCCAGTTTCAATAATTATCAAGATTTTACAACAATTTGTCTCTCATTCCCCACCCCGCCTTTTTCCTTTGTTGAACTGTTTTATTCTTTGTGTAGTTCTTAGCATTTCTGAATCCGTGACTTACTGTCTTTAATTAGTTTTGAAAATTCTCAGCCACTATGGCTTCATACATCATCCTGCCCTATTCTCTCCCTTCTCATTTGAGAGTTCAGTTCACGTGCATGAGACCTGTGTCCATTTATTTTCTGTTCCATTGTCTGTCCGTGTTTTACAATGGATCTATTCATTTGATCTGCCTTCCAGTTCACCAATTTTTTCCTCAGCTGTTACTAACCTGATGTGAAACTATTGTGTGCTTAATTTTAGTTTTCTATTTTTTGGTTCTGGAGTTTCTATTGGTTATTTTTTATATAATTGCTGTCTTTCTGCTAAAATTCTTTCCTATTAGTTAAGTTCTCAAACATATTTATTATAGCTATTTTAAAGTCAGAGTCTGAGAACCTCAGTATTTGAGTACCTGTAGGTCTGTTTTGTTGTCTGTATTTTTCCTCTCAGTTTTCAGACAGTCCTTATATTTTTGTAAGTTTGGTTATAATTTTACTGAACGTAGAACATTGTATGGATAACTTGACAAGATGATTTGAGGTTTGGGGTAATGTTATCTCCTCCACAGAGATTTACTTTTGCTTCTGGTGTCAGGGTAGCTAGAGATCACCTTAATCTAATCAGGGTTTAAAGTGATTCTGTTTGAGGGCTATTTTTAGTTTACCACCCTGTTCCCAGATTGCAGTCCTTTGGGGGGTCACAAATGAAAGCCAGGGATGTTTCCCAGAGCTCCTTCCTGTCACTGTTGAGTCCTGAAGTCTATTTCTGTGTCTCATCTGAGACTGCCAAAACCACTGCTCAGCTGTTAGCCTCTCTGTCTCTACTTTCAAATCATCAAAGGGGAAAGGAGCAACCAATTGTAAGGCTTATTTTCCTGAACTTGCATTTTTTCCATGATCTTGACTCTTTAAGACCCTGCTGCCTCAGTAGCTCTTTCATACCTCAAAATAGATTTAAAAAAAAAATTGTCTATCTTTTCTTGTTCTTAGCAGGAGGTTGGTCTGAAACAAGCTAATCCACCTTTGCCAGAAGCAGAAATTCTGCTGAAGATATTTAAATCGAATCTGAGACATTACGTCATTTAATCCATGTGGACATCAGTTTGTATTGTTGAAAAACGTGGACATTTTCTCATACCCACATGCCATTTCATATTCAAATTGCCTTGATTGTGGCAGATTATCTTTTTACAATTGTTTTGCTTGAGTTAGGACGCAGAAGGTCTACACATTACATTTGTTATTATATCTCTTCAGTCTCTTTCAATGTAGGGTATTCTCTTACCCCCACCTTCTTTTTCTTTTCATGCCTCTGACCTGTTGAAGACCCTGGGTCAAGGTTGTGTAGAATTTCCCTTTTCCCAGATTCAGCTGACTGCTTTTACTTGTTCCTCTGTCGTTTGGTTTTCCTGTGAAATGTGATTTCATTTTTGGGGCTTGCTTAGATTCAGGTTTAGTTTGTGGGTTTTTGTTTTGTTTCCTTTGGCAAGGATGCTTTACAGGTAGCACAAAGTAACTCCTATTGCGTCCCATGAGCTGGCACTTAACATCGGGTTGTCCTACTTTAGTGATGCGAGGCTTGATCACTGGGTTCAGATTGAAACAACCTAATTTGTCCACTGTAAAGTTCCCCATCATCCTTTCATCGAATGCTTTCATCAAGTGATACTTTTCCCTGGATTAATTATTTCTTCAGGAGCTGCAAAGTGATGATTTTTTCCTAGTTCTATCACCAGTCCACACTGATCAGCTAAAATTCATACACCTAGAGCTATTTGGTTACTCTGAAGTGCAATTTAAACAGGCAGGTTAAGCGCTCCTTTTAGGTTTCGTAATACGTTTCGCGTCAGTTTTTTTAAAAATAGTGGTTTTAGTCTGTTTGTGCTGCTATAACAAAACACCATAGACTGGGTAATTTATAAAGAGCAGGAATTTATGTTCTCACAGTTCTGAAGGCTGGGAAGTCCAGGATGAAGGCATCAGCAGGTTGGGTTGTCTGGTGAGGCTGCGCTCCGCTTCCAGGACGGCGCCGGGTGGCTGTGTCCTCTGGGTGGAGGTGTCGTGTCCTCACATGGCAGGAGGCAGAAGGGCAAGCCAGCCGGACACTGTGTGAAGCTTGCTTCATAAATGCCTTCACCCCAGTCACAAGGGGAGGAGCCCTCATGACCTAATCCCCTCTTAAACCCATCACATTGGCCACTGAGTTTCAACACCTGGATTTTGGAGGGAACACGTTCAAAACCGTAGCAATGGAACAATAAATGCTTTTTTCCTGCCTTGTAAATGCCAGAACTGCTCCCTGTAATGAAGTAGCGTGATGGGCAATTGCGTCATGTAGAAAAACCTCAGCAAGACCGACAGAGGTCCTGCCGGCAGGGGCTCCTCCTCCACGGCCTTTTAACTTGAGACATTCCAGGTCTCTGACTCTGAGCCTCCTCGTAAAATATGACAGCAAGATCTTGGTGCTCGTGGGTCTAGTTAAGCTAGCGTGTGAGCGTCCTTCTTTGCTCTGCCTGTTTAAACTCATTCCTGCGGGTGCATTTACTCACCACGGAAACGCCAAAGGCGGTTTTTCCATTCCAGGCCCAGCATTCCAGAGCATGCGATTGCTAGCAGTGTCCCTATGAAAAGAAATGCTATAACACCGGCACAAGGAGAACACCTTGGCAGATGATGTAGTTGTTGTGTAGTTTGCTTGTACTTCTCATGAAGGCGGTTCTAGCTCTGCATCTTGGAGTCAGCTCTGACTGCTACACCCCAGCGGGTCCCCCGGCCCCATTGAATCAGCTGTGTAACCTTCTTTGCATGAAACCCTTCTTTTCTGTTCTCCTGGCCACCATCCTGCCTCAAGTCTCCTGGCCTCCAGGGTCTGTCTCTTTTCCAATTGCTTTCGCTGCTTGTTGTGATGACATCTCCTGGCCCTCTTGGGTGGTGCCTCACTGCCTAGGGGGCGTCCACACTTCAGCCTTGCCTTCATGCCCCTGCACACCTTGCCCTCAGGTGCATCTCCTCCCCCATGGTCCTCCCCTGCTGGCCAGCCCAGTGTGCACATGCATTCAGCCCCCCGGCCATCGGCGGAGCAACCGTCCCTTCTCATGCCCCACCTGCTCCCCCAGTCTAAACCAGCTCCAGTCCTGCTGCCCCCAAACGCTGTGGTCCCAGCAGCTCCCAGAGCACCCCCGTCCTGTGCCATGATCTGGTGGTTCCCCCCCTCGTCTCTATAGCATGATTTAATTGGCCTCATTTCTGCAACTCAACTGTATGCTAACCGAGGGCAGGGACTCGCCTTGGACTTCTCCGGGTCCTTCCAGCACTGGCATGTCATCGTCGCACCTTCCTTCCCCGTTTCCCTCAGACTCCTGTTTTAGTCCTCACGGTCCTCAGCACACCTGGTTCCTTCTCTGGCCTGGGCTCTCAACCTGGCCTTGACTTTTGGCAGTCCTGTGATTGATGACTACTTGTGGGCCCCCCTCTCTCCTCATCCCTGTCACACATGGTAAAGTTGATGAAAGCCCGTGCCCTTGGTGGAGAACTTCTCCCAGCAGCAGTGAGCCTCACCAGTTTTCCTTGGGTGCTGTTCCAGAAAGAAATCACGATTCCTATTCCATGTGTCAGCTGGGAGGCCTCCAAAAACAAAGCAGGCCCGCAATCCGCACCCCTGCCAGAGCTGTGAGCCTGCCTAAGGACTTATGTGGGGGTCCCCCTCACAGACACGTCCTCCTGATCCTCTCCTTACTAAATTCCAGTTCTTTTTAAAATATCTTTAAGTGACCGGGGCCGGTACCTGTCACAGCATAATTATGCACCTCTCTCTCTCTGCTATCGTAGAACCAAAGATTTTCTTTCCTTCTGCTAACTGACATGACAGACATCCACTTAGTGGGGTGATTATTAGTATAAAATTACTTTTTGGCCTTTAAATTTAATTATGCCACATTCATAGCAATAAAACAAAATCCCGAATCCAGGTGTGCTTTTCAAGGAAAGTGTCCAGGACAATTACCTCCTGATAATGGTGTCCTGCACTTAAGCCTTTTGTCTGGGGATCTGAAACTCGTCTCACACAAGTAGGTAATGCTGCTCAGATATTAAGGGTGGGAGAGGAAGGGACTGGCCCCTTGGCATGCTCAAGAGATGAAGAAAACTCCAGGAGCCAGGTGTCTCCTTTGTTTGTCCCCTCCCCCTCCCCTCTGAGGTCTTTAGCAGAGGCCTGGCCAACCTTCTGGTGACTTAAATACCTTCCTCCCAGGTACTGCTTTCCACTTTTTAAAGAACGTGAATGACAAAAAGTTTCTCTATCACATTTCATGGGGGCAAGAGTTGAGGTTCAGGGAGAGGGAATGGATTGCAGATATGCATGCACTTGTCACAGACCATGCCTGTCTCTCCTGGTGAGTCTCCCTCATCTGTCACGTGGTAGAGCTGAAATGTGGTTCCGAGGGCTCATAAATGCAAAGCAGGTAGGACAGTGCTGGGCAAGCTCTGTGTAAGTGATGGCTTCTGGGATCGTCCCGATGTCCAGGCGCCCAGCGGCACTGAGAAGCAGCATTTGCAGTGGGCAGGGCATGCCTCCCTTCCCCCCAGCCAGCTTCCGCTCCAGGAAGCCATCCCCAGTCCATCTAGCCGCCAGTCACCTCTCTCTCTCCATAACTTGAGTCATTTTCTCAGTCCAATTCAACAAACTTGAACTGAACACTAGCATACACTGAGGCACACCTGATTTGGGCACTAAATCATGCACCATCCTGGAAGATTGTTTTAACTCTTGTTTGAATATTTGTCTTGTGCCTAATGGGATCAATGGGCCTGGAGGGAAAAGCTCATAACTATACAGTGTGGTATTTCCTCTAGCCCCAGATACAATCCTGCGTATACAGCAGGAGCTCAGGATTCTCTGAGAACAGAAGGTGAGGCCAGACTGTGCACATTTTGCTGAGTCCAATCTAGTCAGCTCTTATCAATTGAACTGAAGTCACCTAGCTCTTCGTGGGGTCTGAAACATAGCCCCGAGTCCTCATTCTTTGGTCCACTATGACACCCTATTCTATTCTGTTGCATGCGAAAGACCAAGTGTGTCCTGAGTTCCTCCTCCATGCAGGACATCACGGAGAACACAGATGGGCTGCTTGCATACAAAGCATAATGATCCAGTGAGATGATAAAATAAATAGGCAAGTGCCTATGAGAAAGGGGGGCCATGATGAACTCTACAACTGAGATTCAAAGGGTTTTGCAGTTAAAGGTGAGGAAGCGGCTGTGGTAGTGTCTGGTTGGGGGATCGTGAAAACTTTCATACCTGAAAATACATATTTCAACAAATATGTGTCGAGAGGCAGGCAGTGTTCTGTTCCCTGGCTGTGCTAGTGCCAGAGCTGCACAGAAGAGCATGGAGGACAGGTCAATACCTGGTCTCTCCTCCGCCTCCCAAAGACATATGCAGAGGTCCAAACTTTTACTTCCCTAGTGCTTATTAGCGAGGCCTTCCAGTCCTGTCCTTTTTTCCCTAGTGCAGAAGGCATCCTGGGGACCGGAGACTGAACATGTGCTAATTCCCCTCAGGAGTGCATTCTCCTGGACTGCAAAGCTGATTTCCTTTCAGTAGCTCATTAACATTCACAGCCAGCGTTTGCTCCCACGTTCACAGTCTCCTGATGACCTGCTCTCTCCAGAGGTGAGAGCTACTGACTCTGCTTTTGGGTTTTCTTCCAGGATTTTCTTCCCAGGGAGCCATCCCGTGAGAGGTGTGCAGGTCATGAAGGTGGGCAAACTGCAGCTGCATCAAGGCATGTTTCCCCAGGCCATGAAGAATCTCAGACTGGTGAGTTCGCCAAGATCCCATGGCTTCCGCCTGAGCCATTGCCCGCAGGGCACAGGGCACGTTCCTGGCGTGGTGGCATGGCCTGGAACCTCTGTCTGCAGTCCACCTTTGCAGCCTCACCTCCTCCTCACTTTCCATCCCCAACACCCTCTGTGCTGCCCACCTTGCCCACCGTCAGCCTGAACTGCTCACTCCCAGGTCTCTACCAAGCTGTGTCCAATGCCTTAAACGCTCTCCCCACCCACCCTCTGGGCCAGGCAGAACTCCACGGATGCTTCAGGGCCCAGCTCCAACATTATTTTCTCCTTGGACTCTTGCAGCTCTGCTCAGCCTGCCAGTAGAGCCCTTCCCACAGTGTAGTGGGCGTACACGACGACCCCCCACCTCCCTCCCAGGAGGCTGTGAGGTCTTTGTGGTTATCTTTGTAACCAGCTCATTGCCTTGCAAGTTACCTGGAACTGAGGAAGTACCCACTGCTGGGTGAAAGGCAGGTGGGGAAGTCGGTCAGTACAGTCCTAGCAGTAAGTGTTGAGAAACTAAATGGGAGAACTGGGTCGGTGTTGGGATTACTTGTTAAAAAGTCATGCTTAGTTTTGCCCTTTGTGGGAGTCCCTCTGCCCAGAGGGGCCCAGGGTTCTCTGCTGTCCCAGCCTTCCCACCCTGGAAGAACTCCCTCACCCAGTCCATGGCCCTCCAAAAGGAGAGCTCACGTGCTCATCTGGTCCAGGTGTTGTTGGGTTGTATGGAGACCTGGTGTGTGGATTTCACAAGGAGCATTTGGTGGTTAATGGGGTCCTCTAGACCACAGTGCCCTTGTCTGCAGAAGAGTTACAAGTGGAAGGTTGGGGCCCTGCATCAGGGTGGCTCAGGGAGTGGCCAGGGGCCAGCTGATCCCATCACAGGGGCAGCTACCCGCGTTTAGATGAGAGAAATGACACATGCCTAAGGGATTCTTAAAAATAAGAATCCTAATGCTAATTTTTGTGGAATGGTAACCATGTTGCCTTTTCCTGATCTCTAATTAAAATCAGCCCATGGTCAACAGGAAGAGCAAGAGGACTTCCTAGAGGTACGCAGCTCAGCTAGACAGAAGATACTTCTTGAGAGCCTACTATGTGAAATTTCTGACAGAAAAAATAATGTAGAAGAAATTTCCCAAGTACCCAAAATGATGTAACCAACCCAGGGCCACGTGCAAGTAGGTGCTTTGTAGGTGATCAAATTAATCCTTTGTGTTCCTATGGGATGGGAAACTATTAATATTGCTCCTATTTATCTTACTTGGTCCTCATGACAGATGACAGCCATGTGAGGTCAGTGGGACAGGCATTTTCCTTCCTATTTGAAAAATGGAGCTAAGGCTTAGGAGACACAAGAGCTTGTCTAAAGTCACATGGAGACAGAGCCACATCTAATTTGTTCACTTTAATTCAACCCATGTTGATTAAATGCTTCTGTTACTTTGAATAAGACCCAGAATTGTCCTTACAATTTAATGGAGACAGACATGTGAACAAGTCATTAAATCCAGGCCCAAATCCAAGGCTCTGTTCTTTTCCTCTAGAATGGCCCAGTTAAAGAGACAAGGCTCTCTAGTAAGGCTCGGTGTGGAGAAGTCCCTCCAGATCTAGCAGACTCCTGAAGCCCACTCAGAGGAAAATGTGGGAGAGAAATCAGAGATGATTTGGATCTCTGGGTCCTTCATGTGAGGCTTTAGTCATTGTCATTTTATGTAGAACTCTTGAAGGAGACATCTGACCCCCTCAGGTGCAAAGACAAACCTGAGCAAACCCAAGCAGACTTCTAGGTCTGGGTTTATGGGACAGTGTGCCCTGGGCTGATGGTGTTGGCCATCACCAGCCCTTCTGCCAACTCTCTTATTGCCTTCTCACACCCCTTGTACCCAGTTCTGTTTTCTGGTGGCCTCACACCCTACTGGTGAGATTGCCTCTCCTCTGCCAGAAGCTTCCCTTGGTAATCATTTAGCATCTCCTGTTCTTGGTACCAAAGATAAGCAAGCATCGACCTTGATAGCTGCCATGTGAAAGATATTCTGGGAGCAGCATCGGAAAGTCTGTCATAAGGCTTGGGGTTAAATTGTGGGCTTACCCCACACTTCCTGTTTGATTCTAGAAAAGTCACTGAGTCTCTTACGCAGTTCTGATTATCCAGCAAGGAGCACATGTGCAGCGCTAGCAGTGTGATGTGATAGTGCTTGTAGTTTGGGATTATATGGTAGCTCCCCTGTTGAACACTTGTGATATATAACTGCTCCCTAGCAGTTCACATGGATGTGTTTTATTTCTCCAGGGTAAATAGGAATTCCTTAAGGGATTTTGACTGGTGTTTCTTTTGGATCTCCTGGTGCCACCTAACACACACACACATCTCTTAAACACATCAAGTTCTATTAAATACCTGCTTGAATGAATGAATTTTTCAATGAATAGGGGACTTTAAAAGCCCCACCCTGGCCCTGTTTTCTTAGCTGTATATGGCTGACGGACCAGGTCTTCTCACAACCTTTGCTAAGCACTTGCTAGTGGAGAGATGCCTAGACATGTTCATTCTACGGGAACTCATATGACCTGTGAGTCTAGAAGCAGGTCTGTTTCTTTCTGCAGAAAACCTTTCTTGATCTTTCTCAGGACTAAGGTAACCTGGAGAGGAGAAAGGGATGCTACATTCTTCACCTTTTGAAACTGACGTTCTCTTTCTACAGGCATCCCAGGATATTCTTTCTTATTGTAGAAACCTTGGAGATAAGAGTGAAACAGCTTGAATAAGATTTTCAGAGACTGAGTTTGGAACTGAAATCAGAGAAGCTTCAGAAACAGAAATTTGTTATGGATTTGATTAGGCCCCAGCTTTCTTCAGGAAAGGAATCCACTTAGCACAGCCCTAATTTGGTTTAGGCTTCCATTTCCACTGGGCTCAGCTGAAATTCTTGGGATTGCTGCCACAGGACAGTCCTGGGTTGCCTGCACAGTGCTGCCCTCCTGCTCTCTCATCTATAGTCTACTTTTTGTTTTTTTCCCATTTATTTCTTGGAAGGATTTTGTTTGCTACTAATTTGACTTCTTAGACTTCAAGGACAACTGTCCCCATGCGGGCTGTCATGCTGATGAAGCTGTTTCTTTACTGTGAGCTCTGCAGCTGCTAGCCCCCACCCTGGCCCAGCATAGCTGCTTTGTTAGTGAAAGTCAGGTTGTAAAAGTGAGGCTCTTTTCCCCTTAATAACCAGCTTTTACAAGTTTTAGATTTAAACTTCTTGCTCTACACTTTGCTTTTCCTTTTCTCATTTTATTTTGGTGAAGCGTTTTATATCTTGATGATTTTTAGTTTTTCTTGGGCTTGGGACTGCAGGCCGTAAGTCCAGACATTGCTCCTTTCATTGCTGCACAGCTATGGGCTTCCCTAGCACATTCAGGGAGAGCTCAAAACACAACCACGCTGGTGTCTGTCTACTCCAAACTGCATCCCAATTTCCAGCCCTCCACAATGGCTGATTTACAGCCCACAATTCTATTGTTCCAATTCCTTAATCTGCTGCAGTGATTCTGAACCTCTTTGATCATGTTCTTATTTAGGAATCTGATGAGAATTACTGACTCACCACAGAGAAATGTACATACACACAACATTTTGTATTTTTGGCAGGGAAGGGGGCTTCAGAGGCCCCCTGAAAGCTCTTCATGGACTCTCTAAGTGTCCATGGCCTCTAGGTTAAAAAGCCCGCCTCTAAACATGTAAAATCACACTTTAACATATGGGCAGCTGGGAGGTAGAGAGAGCAAGAGGGTGTGCAGAAATGTTTTGCTGTAATTATCACTAATACCTTCAAAGAGTTGTTTGCAAGTCTCTGGCTCTGATATTTGTGAATGTCCCCTACTGACCTCCAAATAGAAAATATTAATTTGAGGGGTGAATTTTTGAACCACAAAGGAGAGAAGATAAGGAAGAAAATGATGGGTAAAATGCAAGCATAGTGATTAAACCATATTAAAGGAAGAAACAGAAATTTACTTGCCAGAAGTATAAGTCCAGTAATAACCAGAACCAAGTAGGGAACCTGGACTTAGACCGCCACCTGGAACTAACCAGGAGTCATCCACCTGTTCTCCTGCTGGAACGATGTCAGAGAAAGCCAGCTAAAACAGATGGTTTAAATAAAATTCAGAGTCTCATAATAGAACACTCAAAGTGTACAGGTTTCAATTGAAAATCACTCATCATACCAAGAACCAGGAATATCTTAATCTTAATGAAAAAAAAAAAATCAATAGAGGCCAACTCCAAAATAACAGAGATGTCAGATTTATGTGACATAGATTTTAAAGAAGTCATCAGAAAAATGCTTTAATGAATAATTACAAATACCCCCAAGACAAATGGGAAAACAGACAAACAAATTTAAAAAACTCCAGAAAGTCCCAGTAAAGAAATAGATAATATAAAGAGGAAGCACATAGAAATTTAAGAACTGGTAAATTCAGTAACCAAAATAAATAGAATGGAGTGCAACAACAGAATGGAAAGCACAGAGGAATGAACTGGTGAACTTGAAGATGGAACAATAGAAACCACCCTACTTGAAAACAGAAAAAAAAAAAAAAATGAGAAAAAGTAAAATTGAATAGAGCCTCAGGGACCTGTGGACCAATTACAAAAGATCTAACATTAGAGTCCCAGAAGGAGAAGAGAAAGAGGATAGGATGGAAAAAGTACTTGAAGCAATAGTGGTGGAGTTACCCAAATTGGAAAGGAGGAAGTAAAATTATCTCTGTGTACAGATGACATGATCATATAGAAGGGTACTTCAAAAAGTTTGGGGAAAAATGGAATTGAAAGATAATACAACTCTCTCCATGAACTTTTGAAGTACCTGGTACATAGAAAACTCTGAAGATTACACACACACACACACACACACACACACACACACACACACACACACAGTTAGAACTAACAAATGAATTCAGCAAAGTAGGA
The DNA here is from genome assembly GCF_027409185.1 of Cynocephalus volans. NCBI lineage: Eukaryota > Metazoa > Chordata > Mammalia > Dermoptera > Cynocephalidae > Cynocephalus > Cynocephalus volans. The sequence goes on along the minus strand of NC_084477.1, from coordinate 7,425,136 downwards.
TACAAGATCAACGTGCAAAAATCAATTGTGATTTTATACACTAACAATTAACAATTTAAAAGGGAAATCAAGAAAATAATTCCATTTACAATAGCATCAAACAGAATAAAATACTTAAGAATTAACCAAAGAGGTGAAAGACTTGTACACTGAAAAATATAAAACATGGCTGAAACAGATTGAGGAAGATGTAAATCAACAGAATGACATCCCATGATCGTGGATTGGAAGACTCAATATTGAGATATCAGTATTACCCAATGAGATCTACAGATTTAATGCAATCCCCATCAAAATCCCAATGATTTAAAAAAAAAAAATTGTTGCTCAAGTCTAAAAATTCACCGCAAAATTCATATGGAACCTCAAGGGACTCTGAATAGCCAAAAACAATCTTGAAAAAGAACAACAAAGTTCGGGGACTCACAGTTCTTGATTTCAAAATTTACTACAATGCAACAGTAATCAAAACCATGTGATGCAGCACACCCAGGATCCTAGGCAGGAGCCATGGGCAGCCCACACTGCCAGGAAGCATGCAAGGAGCATGCCAAAAACACCACTTCCATGTGGGTGGCCCACCACAGCCACAGCTGCCACAAAAGTGGCTCGTTGCCACAGCAGTAGCCACAGCCACCATGCAGGTGGCCTGCCAGACCCTTGACTACATTGACAAGGAGAGTCACCACAGAGACTGGAAAAAGAAGAGGACGTTGCTGTTCTCAGAGCCCACTCCAGAGTAATAGAAGAAGCAACAGTTTTACCAGGTGACCAGACATAAATGTACAGATACTAGAAATATGAAAATCCAAGAAAATACACCACCACCAAAAGAATACAGTAATTCTCAAATGCCAGACCCTATGGAGCAGGAAACCCTTGAAATGACTGAAAAGATATTCCAAGCAACAATCTTAAGGAAATTCACTGAGATATGAGATGACTCAGACAACATAATGAAACAAGAAAAAAATCCAGGACATGAAGGAGGGAATTTACAAAGAGATTAATACCTTAATAAAAAATATAGTAAAACTCAATGGAACTGAAGGATTCAATCAACAAAGTAAAAAACACAACCAAGAGCTTAAGCTGCAGGTAGAACAAGCAGAAGAAAGAATTTCTGATCTTGAAGATAGTCTTTAAAAAAAAATAGAAAGGAAAAAAGATCTTTAAAAAATGAAGAAAATCTAAAACAACTAGCAGACATCCTTAAGCAGACAAACATTCGAATCATGGGTGTTCCAGAGGGGGAGGGGAAAGGAAAAGGCATGGAAACATAGAAAACCTAATTCAACAAAATAGCAAATGAAAATTTCCCAGGTATAGCAAGAGACATGGACCTTGAGGTCCAGGAGTCTCAAAGATCCCCAGACAAATTAAGTCCCCAAAGATCCTCTCCAAGACATATTACAGTGAAACTGGCAAAGTTCAAAGACAGAGAGAGAATCTTAAAAGAAGCAAGAGAAAAGCATCAACTTACCTATAAGGGAGCCTCTGTCAGACTAACAGCAGACTTCTCAACAGAAAGTCTATAGGCCAGAAGAAAATGGGATGATATTTTCAAAATATTAAAAGAAAAAAACTGCAGGCCAAGAATACTATACCCAGCAAGGCTATCCTTCAGAAATGAAGGAGAAACAGTGTTTTTTCCAGACGAACAAAAACTGTGGGAGTTCAGCACCATGCAACCATCCCTGCAAGGAATGCTCAAGGGAGTCCTGCTTCTGGAATCTGAAAGACAATAATCACTACCATGAATAGGCAAGAAAGAAGAAAACCCACTGGTAGAACAAAAATGCAAACAAGAAAGAAAAAAAACTGAATCTTACCACCACAAAAAACTATAATGGCAAAGAAACAAAAGCAAACAAACTCTCAGTCTCTTTGAAAGATGATAGGGAAACATTTCATTTTTCTAAAACTAGTAAGTAAAAGAGAAGAGACAGGCATTTATCCTTTCTTTCCTATACAAATTGTTCCTCCCTCAAGGTAACCATAAATAGCTGAGGAGGGAACATTTCTGTCTCTTGAAGTGTCTGAGCTAGTGAATAAAGAGAGAATAAGATAATTAGAATATGATATTTTGCAAATCCCTATTGAAATAATGGATGTAGCAAATGATCATCTATGACTGCTAACATCACAGAGAGACGGTCAGACATAATGGGCCTCCTGCAGTAAGAACATGTACCTCTGAAGCCAGATCTAACCTGAGTGAGACCAGGCCTCAGGATCTAGCAACCAGTCATCAGGAAATGCAGGGGACAGTGGAACATGTTAAATGACACTAGTGGGATGGCGCCACCAAATTCAGACCTTGGGAAACTTTATGGGGTAAAGGAGAACAAATTAGATGAAGGGGGAACCTATAGATTAAAAGAAAATTAAAAGACAGCTGACATAGCAGCCAAAGCAAGAAGCAGAACTTGTTTGGATCCTGATGTAAACAAACCAATTGTGAGAAAGAAGGAGGGGGAGAAAATTGGAGATATTTAAACACGTTTCATGTTTGATTATATTAATGAATTATTATTGATTTTTTAAAATGTGATTTTTTAAAAGATGGTAATTTTTATATACCTAATAAAATATATCATAAAATCATAAATAACTGAAAATAATTTTTAACTATTATGGTAATCATATTGTTGGTGGTAGTATTGTTATTTGTATATTTCAACTGTTGTGTACATATCCTGGGGAAAAGAAAATGGATCGTTATGTTGCTGTCTTATAGAAAAGGAATTTTTTCATCATGGGAAAAAGAGATACAGGTGTAAGATTGTTGAAATTAAAATACAACCCTGAAGCCTTGAATTTGAATTTGAAAAATAGAACAACAGTGTGGGAGTGGTATAATGACAGACACATAGACTATGTACTAGAACAGAGAGCCCAGAAATAAACCATCACATATATGGTTAAATGATTTCTGACAGAGATTCCAAGACCACTCAATGAAGAAAGAACAATCTCTTCAACAAGTGGTGTTGGGGAAATTGGATATCCACATGCAAAAGAATGGAGTTGGGCCTTTATCTCACACCATATTCAGAAAGTAAATAAAAATGGATCAAAGACCTAAACATAAGAGCTAAAGTTGTAAACTTCTTAGAAGAAAACATAGGGGGAAATCTTCATGACATTGGACCTAGCATTGATTACTTGGATATGAAACCAAAGATTCAGGCAACAACAACAAAAATAGACAAATTGGACTTTACCAAAATTAAAAACTTTTGTTTGTCAAAGCCATAGTAATCCATGAACAAAGTGAAAAGGCATCCATAGACTGGGGCATATAATACGATGAAATATGATTCAGCTTTAGAAAGGAATGAAATTCCGACACAGGCTACACATAGATGAATCTTGAAGACATTATGCTAAGTGAAATAAGCCAGACAGAGAAGGACAAATACTATATGATTTCACTTATATAAGTGTAGTGGATTGAAGGTCCCCCCCCCAACTCACTGAAGCTTCAATTGTATCCCCCAAGTTATTAGAAACTTGGCCCCCACTGTGACTGTTAAAAGGGTGGGAAATCCTATTATGGTAATTGAAAGGTGAGGTCTTGAAGAGGTGATTAGATTTGTAGGACCATGCCCTGTGAATGGATTAAGTATGGTGGTCAGGGGCATGGTTTGGAGAGCTTTAAAAGAGAGTAAATGAGGAGATTGGTCTCCGCTCTCCCTGCTCTCTCTGCTCTGCCATTTTGCAATGTGATACCTTGACATCGCTGTCACCACAACCAAGACTCTCACTGGATGTGTTCCCTGGACCATTGACTTCCCAGCCTCCAAAACTGTAAGCAATAAATTTCATTTTCTTATAAATCATCCAGTTCCATGTATTTTGTTATAAGCAACAGAAATGGACTAATACAATGAGGTACCTAGAATAGTCAAATACACAGCGACAGAAAGTAGAACAGTGATTACCAGGGTCTGGAGGGAGTGTGGGGGATAGGAAATTATTGTTTAATGGGTATACAGTTTCATTAAAGGATGATGCAAAAGTTCTGGACATGGATGGTAGTAATGATTACACAACAATGTGAATGTACTTAATGCCATTGAACTATACCTTTAAAAATAGTTAAAATGGTAAATTTTATGATGTTACATATATTTTACCACAATAAATTTTTTTTGCAAAAAGAAATAATGGTGGAAACTTCCCAAATTTTGTAAAAGACATAAACCTGCAGATTGAAGAAGTTAAATGAACCCAAAGAAATCCATGCCAAGACTCATCATACTCAAACTTCTGAAAACTAAGACAAAAAAAAAAAAATTCAGAAAAGCCACAAGAGAAAAATGAATACGTTATCTATACCTATAGGGGGAAAATAACTTGAAAGGCAGTGATTTTTAAAATCAGAAACCATGGAGGCAAGATGAAAGTAGCACATTTTTTCAAGTACTAAAATAAAAGAACTGTTAACACAAAAACCTATATTCAGCAAAAATATCCTTCAGAAATGAAGGGGAAATGAAGATATTCTCAGATGAAGGAAAAGTAAGAGAACTTTTCACTTGCATACCTACCCTAAAAGAATCGCTAAAGGAATGTGTCTAAACAGAAAGAAAATGATAAAAGAAGGAATCTTGGTGCATTGTGGAAGAAGAAAAATTACAGTAAGCAAAAATATGGGTAAGTAAAATAGACTTTTCTTCTCTTGAGGTTTTCTAGATTGTTTGACAGTTGAAGCAAAAATTATACTACTCTGATGTGGTTCTAAACGTACATAGTGGAAATATTTAGGACAATTATATTCCAAATGGGGAGGGTAAAAGACATAAGGGGAGGTGAGGTTTCTCTTGAGCTGGTAAAATGACACCACTAGAATGTGATGTTATGTATATATAATGTTTAAGACCTAGAGCAACCACTAAAAAAGCAAACTATATAAAGGGATACACTCAGGAATGCAAGAAAAAAAAAAAAAAGCAGAGCAAACAGAAAACAAAATAAAATGGCAGACTTAAACCCTAATTTGTTAATAATTACATTGTAAGTTATATATGTGGTCTATGTAAAAAATGTAAACATCTAAATACACACCAATTAAAAGATAGAGATTAGTAGAACAAAGTTTTAAAAAATGACCCAAGTATATGTCATCAATAAGAAACTCTCTTTAAATATGATATAGGCAGGTTGAAAGTAAAAGAATGGAAAATGACCTACCATGAAAACACAATTAAAAGAAAGTTGGAGTGGCTATATTAATATCAGATAGAGTAGAATTTAGGACAAAGAAAATTTCACTAGAGACAGAGAGGGACATTATATAATAAAGGGTAAATATACCAAGAAGACATAGGAGTACTAAATATGTATGTACCAAACAACACAGTTGCAAAATATGGGAAACAAAAACTGACACAACTCAAAGGAGACATAGAAGAATCCACTGGTATAGCTAAGGACATCAACACTTCTATGTCCACAGTTGATAGACCAACTAGACAGAAAATCAGCAAGGATATAGAAGAATTCAATAATACCATCAACCAAAAGAATCTAATTGACATTTATAAAACATTCCAGCCAACAACAGCAAAATATTCTTTTCACGTATCCACAGAATATATACCAAGATAGGTCATATTCTAGGCCATAAAACAAATCTCAATAAATGTGTAAGGATTCAAGTTATACAAAGTAGATTCTCTGAACACAATAGAATTAAATCAGAAATCAATAACAACGTTTGGAAACAAAACTAAATTCACACCTCCTGGCTCTGCATCTGGTGTGGCACATTGCACAACACATTGGGACTTGGGTTGCCCTTAGAATTTATCTTATTTAATCTCCTCATTATGCAGTTGAGGAAACTGAGGCTCAGGGAGGAGATGTTTCTTGTTCAGGGTCTCTCATGTGTTAAGTAAATACTCATTGGATCGATGGATCAATAAAACATAGAGACCCAACAGCAACTGCTTATCTGGAATAGTTACTACCATTGAAAGGCACCGACCTGAGCCCACCACACCTGTAACCCCTTCCCGAGCCCCTGAGGTTCTCTAGGCTTCCCTGGTTTTTCCCTTTTCTTGGCATCCCAGCACTTTGCATGTCTGTCTGACTCACACTGTTCAGCTATAATGATATAGTAGTTACATTCTGTCTCCCTGAATATGCCAGAGCTCATCCCAGGGCAAGGGCCAAGCCTTACTCATTACAGCTGCTCAGACAATATTGAGTGAATGAATGGACACATGTTTTCTCTAAGAAAATTCTGCCTCCCAGGAGGACAGATCTCTCCAGCAGAATCTACACTTGGAGTTGTTCAAGGTGTAGAGTGGAATGCGGACGGCAGGGGCACTGCTGAGCTCAGATGGGTCATCAAAGGCTTTGGGCTTTTCTGCTGCTCCTTGTGAAGGGCTTTTTGTGGCTCTGCATAATGTATTGTCCTGCTTGCTGCTTACATTTCCTACTTCGAATGCCCCAGATCACCCTCCACTGTCCCCCACTCTTCTTTCATCCTGAGATGGGCAGAATAGGAAAACTCACTTCCACTTTGCCTGTTGTGATCTGATTCCAGAGGTTCTTATCATGCATATATTTCTTTTACCTCTGATTTTATATCCATATTTAAATTGTGCTTGGGGAAGTCATTTATTGGATTCCTCAGGCTTGTAGTAGAAAGTATATGAGATCTGTGATAAGCTTAATATATTTGTATTAAAAATTAATATGAAAGCTATATTGCTTCCAACTTTAAATCATAATTTGATTTAATTCATTTTATTCAATATATGACCACAAATCTAAAATTACTTTAAAAAAAATGCAATGAGATTGAAATCAGGTCTGGGGACGCTTTTTTTATTCCTGAGTGAACCATGTGCCCGTCATGTGGCAGACAATCTATGCTGTCGTTTCTCATGTGACATTTAGAGTCTGTACGTGGGTACTGCAAGCACTCCCCTTGGAGGCTTCAAATGAGTCCTCTGTGAAAGGTTATGTGCAGGCTCCTTTTAAATGTTACCACTCAAAAATAAAATTTAATGGAAAAAGATAAGCTTTTCCCAGCACAAGCAGGCTCTAATTTTATATTTCCTTAATCTGTTTTACATGCTGCTGCAGGAAATTAAACCAAAATTGTCCTTTCTGACATGTGCATGTGTGGCAGTTGGGAGTGGCTGAGAGAAGGGAGACACAGAGCTACTGGAAATGATTGATCTGGTTTGTCAGAGATTTCCTGTGACTTTATTTTTTGAGGGGAATAAGGGGAACCCCTCACCTCCCTGCTGAGCTGAAGGGCCATGCCTAGGGCCACACAGGGCTCTCTTCTTACATCACTGGGACCTGTCTCCCACTGCTCACCCGTGGTCCAGGTTATGTCCAGGAAGGGGACCAGCTGCCCTCCATCGCCACGTCTGAGTCGCAGCTTTCTGTCCACCCAGCCATGTCATGTCGTTCATATGTGCACACACCCACACACGAGTCACCGGCATCGTTTGTACATTACTGGTCCTGCTTCTTTTTTCTTTCTCTCCTTTTCTACGTCTGACCATCACCCAAGAGAAAGCAACAATGTTTACTTGCTAATCAGTCATATCTATTTTTAGTTTTACTTTCTAAACACATGATGTGGATTATTTTTCAGTCTCTTCAAATTAGGCCTCTTCCCCCACCTTATTCCTTTCCTCTCTGCTTCTGGCCACCCTTGTGGACGAGGTCCCCTTGTCTTGGTATCTCAGATCCTACACACGCACGCCCAGGAGTTGCCCCTGCCCGTCCTTTGCTTCCAGGGCTGCATTCACCACCAAATAAGAGAATGCAGATTACGACCAGCAGCATCTCGACTAGGAAGACCCCGTGGCCCCCCAAGGTGGCTCAGAAGCCATGTCCAGGAGACCCTCTTGTTCCTCTCCTTGGTCACTGCAGACCGTTTGCATCTGGAGGCTGCACAG